>NW_025316737.1:0-354334 GCF_910594005.1 Cervus elaphus | reverse complement strand
TGGACACCGCGATGCCCTGGCGCGAAATAAGGCTGGATATCCCTGCAGTGACTTGAATGCAGGCTCATCTTGCATCTCCCAAGATGAAAGGATGTCTGAATCCCCTGTGGAGACCACAGAGAAAGACCTAGTTCCCCACCTCATCGCGACCGGAGGCCTCACATCCTTTGAAAACTCCAGAGGTACGCGGAGATCAGTGCCTCCAAAGGAGACGATGCCTGACTCCTCGTGAAACTTGATAGGAGTCCCAGGATTCCTGTGGCACGTGGAAAGGGACCCTTGGTCTCCCGCCTCAGCTGGAGAGGCGTCCCAATTGCCTTGCCAAGCCTCGAGGAGAATCCCGAGTTGTGTCTCGCAACTAGGCAAGAGTCCTGACGTGGCTGAACAAACACGTGTGTGGAAGGGCCATCCCCGTCGTAACTCGAGAATATACCCCAGGTTCCCGCCGCAACTCGAGAAAAACCATGAGACTTCCCCCTCGCCGCGAGATGAGGCGCGATTACCCTGCACTGCGTGCAGAGCAATTCTGTGTTGCACATCACACATGAAAGGAGCCTTGATTTCCTTCATGTCACTCCAGAGAAACCCCAAGAACACTGTTTCAAGGCTAGAGGGATCCTGAGGTCACTGTAGCAACACGAAAGAGCTCCGTGGACCAAAAATCAACTCGAGATGAGAGGTTAGTCCCAGGCTTCGACTCCAGAGGAATACCACCTTACCACAAGCACCTCAAGAGGAGGCTTCTCTCAGCTCTAGGTATGTGAGAGGGACCCTGAATTTGCGGCCTCAAGTGGAATGGACACCGCGATGCCCTGACTCGAAATAAGGCCGGATATCCCTGCAGTGACTGGAATGCAGGGTCGTCTTGCATCTCCCAAGACGAAAGGGTGTCTGAATCCCCTGTGGAGACCACAGAGAAAGACTTAGTTCCCGACCTCATCGCGACAGGAGGCTTCAAATCCTTTGAAAACTCCAGAGGTATGCGGAGATCAGTGCCTCCAAAGGAGACGATGCCTGACTCCTCGTGAAACTTGATAGGAGTCCCAGGATTCCTGTGGCACTTGGAAAGGGACACTTGGTCTTCCGCCTCAGCTGGAGAGGCGTCCCAATTGCCCTGCCAAGCCTCGAGGAGAATCCAGAGTTGTCCCTCGCAACTAGGCAGGAGTCCTGACGTCGCTGAAGAAACACTTGGTGGAAGGGCCATCCCCGTCGTAACTCGAGAATATACCCCAGGTTCCCGCCGCAATTCGAGAAAAACCATGAGACTTCCCCCTCGCCGCGAGATGAGGCCCGATTCCCCTGCACTGCGTGCAGAGTAATTCCGTGTTGCACATCACACATGAAAGGAGCCTTGATTTCCTTGATGGCACTCCAGAGAAACCCCAAGAACACTGTTTCAAGGCTAGAGGGATCCTGAGGTCACTGTAGCAACACGAAAGAGCTCCGTGGACCAAGAATCAACACGAGATGAGAGGTTAGTCCCTGGCTTCGAATCCTGAGGAATACCACCTTACCACAAGCAGCTCAAGAGGAGGCTTCTCTCAGCTCTAGGTATGTGAGAGGGACCCTCAGTTTGCGGCCTCAAGTGGAATGGACACCGCGATGCCCTGACTCGAAATAAGGCCGGATATCCCTGCAGTGACTTGAATGCAGGCTCGTCTTGCATCTCCCAGGACGAAAGGATGTCTGAATCCCCTGTGGAAAGCACAGAGAATGACTTAGTTCCCCACCTCATCGCGACCGATAGCCTCACATCCTTTGAAAACTCCAGAGGTACGCGGAGATCAGTGCCTCCAAAGGAGAGGATGCCTGACTCCTCGTGAAACTTGATAGGAGTCCCAGGATTCCTGTGGCACTTGGAAAGGGACACTTGGTCTCCCGCCTCAGCTGGAGAGGCGTCCCAATTGCCCTGCCAAGCCTCGAGGAGAATCCAGAGTTGTCCCTCGCAACTAGGCAGGAGTCCTGACGTCGCTGAAGAAACACGTGTGTGGACGGGCCATCCCCGTCGTAACTCGAGAATATACCCCAGGTTCCCGCCGCAACTCGAGAAAAACCATGAGACTTCCCCCTCGCCGCGAGATGAGGCCCGATTCCCCTGCACTGCGTGCAGAGCAATTCCGTCTTGCACATCACACATGAAAGGAGCCTTGATTTCCTTGATGGCACTCCAGAGAAACCCCAAGAACACTGTTTCAAGGCTAGAGGGATCCTGAGGTCACTGTAGCAACACGAAAGAGCTCCGTGGGCCAAAAATCAACTCGAGATGAGAGGTTAGTCCCTGGCTTCGACTCCAGAGGAATACCACCTTACCACAAGCACCTCAAGAGGAGGCTTCTCTCAGCTCTAGGTATGTGAGAGGGACCCTGAGTTTGCGGCCTCAAGTGGAATGGACACCGCGATGCCCTGTCGCGAAATAAGGCTGGATAACCCTGCAGTGACTTGAATGCAGGCTCGTCTTGCATCTCCCAAGATGAAAGGATGTCTGAATCCCCTGTGGAGACCACAGAGAAAGACCTAGTTCCCCACCTCATCGCGACCGGAGGCCTCACATCCTTTGAAAACTCCAGAGGTACGCGGAGATCAGTGCCTCCAAAGGAGACGATGCCTGACTCCTCGTGAAACTTGATAGGAGTCCCAGGATTCCTGTGGCACGTGGAAAGGGACCCTTGGTCTCCCGCCTCAGCTGGAGAGGCGTCCCAATTGCCTTGCCAAGCCTCGAGGAGAATCCCGAGTTGTGTCTCGCAACTAGGCAAGAGTCCTGACGTGGCTGAACAAACACGTGTGTGGAAGGGCCATCCCCGTCGTAACTCGAGGATATACCCCAGGTTCCCGCCGCAACTCGAGAAAAACCATGAGACTTCCCCCTCACCGCGAGATGAGGCCCGATTCCCCTGCACTGCGTGCAGAGCAATTCTGTGTTGCACATCACACATGAAAGGAGCCTTGATTTCCTTGATGGCACTCCAGAGAAACCCCAAGAACACTGTTTCAAGGCTAGAGGGATCCTGAGGTCACTGTAGCAACACGAAAGAGCTCCGGGGGCCAAAAATCAACTCGAGATGAGAGGTTAGTCCCTGGCTTCGACTCCAGAGGAATACCACCTTACCACAAGCACCTCAAGAGGAGGCTTCTCTCAGCTCTAGGTATGTGAGAGGGACCCTGAGTTTGCGGCCTCAAATGGAATGGACACCGCGATGCCCTGACGCGAAATAAGGCTGGATATCCCTGCAGTGACTTGAATGCAGGCTCGTCTTGCATCTCCCAAGAAGAAAGGATGTCTGAATCCCCTGTGGAGACCACAGAGAAAGACCTAGTTCCCCACCTCATCGCGACCGGAGGCCTCACATCCTTTGAAAACTCCAGAGGTACGCGGAGATCAGTGCCTCCAAAGGAGACGATGCCTGACTCCTCGTGAAACTTAATAGGAGACCCAGGATTCCTGTGGCACGTGGAAAGGGACCCTTGGTCTCCCGCCTCCGCTGGAGAGGCGTCCCAATTGCCCTGGAAAGCCTCGAGGAGAATCCCGAGTTGTCCCTCGCAATTAGGCAGGAGTCCTGACATGGCTGAACACACATGTGTGTGGAAGGGCCATCCCCGTCGTAACTCGAGAATATACCCCAGGTTCCCGCCGCAACTCGAGAAAAACCATGAGACTTCCCCCTGGCCGCGAGATGAGGCCCGATTCCCCTGCACTGCGTGCAGAGCAATTCCGTGTTGCTCATCACACATGAAAGCAGCCTTGATTTCCTTGATGGCACTCCAGAGAAACCCCAAGAACACTGTTTCAAGGCTAGAGGGATCCTGAGGTCACTGTAGCAACACGAAAGAGCTCCGTGGGCCAAAAATCAACTCGAGATGAGAGGTTAGTCCCTGGCTTCGACTCCAGAGGAGTACCACCTTACCACAAGCACCTCAAGAGGAGGCTTCTCTCAACTCTAGGTATGTGAGAGGGACCCTGAGTTTGCGGCCTCAAGTGGAATGGACACCGCGATGCCCTGACGCGAAATAAGGCTGGATATCCCTGCAGTGACTTGAATGCAGGCTCGTCTTGCATCTCCCAAGATGAAAGGATGTCTGAATCCCCTGTGGAGACCACAGAGAAACCCCTAGTTCCCCACCTCATCGCGACCGGAGGCCTCACATCCTTTGAAAACTCCAGAGGTACGCAGAGATCAGTGCCTCCAAAGGAGACGATGCCGGACTCCTCGTGAAACTTGATAGGAGTGCCAGGATTCTTGTGGCACGTGGAAAGGGACCCTTGATCTCCCGCCTCAGCTGGAGAGGCGTTCCAATTGCCCTGCCAAGCCTCCAGGAGAATCCCGAGTTGTCCCTCGCAACTAGGCAGGAGTCCTGACGTGGCTGAAGAAACACGTGGGTGGAAGGGCCATCCCCGTCGTAACTCGAGAATATACCCCAGGTTCCGACCGCAACTCGAGAAAAACCATGAAACTTCCCCCTCGATGCGAGATGAGGCCCGATTCCCCTGTACTGCGTGCAGAGCAATTCCGTCTTGCACATCACACATGAAAGGAGCCTTGATTTCCTTGATGGCACTCCAGAGAAACCCCAAGAACACTGTTTCAAGGCTAGAGGGATCCTGAGGTCACTGTAGCAACACGAAAGAACTCTGTGGACCAAAAATCAACTCGAAAAGAGAGGTTAGTCCCTGGATTCGTCTCCAGAGGAATACCACCTTACCACAAGCACCTCAAGAGGAGGCTTCGCTCAGCTCTAGGTATGTGAGAGGGACCCTGAGTTTGCGGCCTCAAGTGGAATGGACACCGCGATGCCCTGACTCGAAATAAGGCCGGATATCCCTGCAGTGACTTCAATGCAGGCTCATCTTGCATCTCCCAGGACGAAAGGATGTCTGAATCCCCTGTGGAGACCACAGAGAAAGACCTAGTTCCCCACCTCATCGCGACCGGAGGCCTCACATCCTTTGAAATCTCCAGAGGTACGCGGAGATCAGTGCCTCCAAAGGAGACGATGCCTGACTCCTCGTGAAACTTGATAGGAGTCCCAGGATTCCTGTGGCACGTGGAAAGGGACCCTTGGTCTCCCGCCTCAGCTGGAGAGGCGTCCCAATTGCCTTGCCAAGCCTCGAGGAGAATCCCGAGTTGTGTCTCGCAACTAGGCAAGAGTCCTGACGTGGCTGAACAAACACGTGTGTGGAAGGGCCATCCCCGTCGTAACTCGAGAATATACCCCAGGTTCCCGCCGCAACTCGAGAAAAACCATGAGACTTCCCCCTCGCCGCGAGATGAGGCGCGATTACCCTGCACTGCGTGCAGAGCAATTCTGTGTTGCACATCACACATGAAAGGAGCCTTGATTTCCTTCATGTCACTCCAGAGAAACCCCAAGAACACTGTTTCAAGGCTAGAGGGATCCTGAGGTCACTGTAGCAACACGAAAGAGCTCCGTGGACCAAAAATCAACTCGAGATGAGAGGTTAGTCCCAGGCTTCGACTCCAGAGGAATACCACCTTACCACAAGCACCTCAAGAGGAGGCTTCTCTCAGCTCTAGGTATGTGAGAGGGACCCTGAATTTGCGGCCTCAAGTGGAATGGACACCGCGATGCCCTGACTCGAAATAAGGCCGGATATCCCTGCAGTGACTGGAATGCAGGGTCGTCTTGCATCTCCCAAGACGAAAGGGTGTCTGAATCCCCTGTGGAGACCACAGAGAAAGACTTAGTTCCCGACCTCATCGCGACAGGAGGCTTCAAATCCTTTGAAAACTCCAGAGGTATGCGGAGATCAGTGCCTCCAAAGGAGACGATGCCTGACTCCTCGTGAAACTTGATAGGAGTCCCAGGATTCCTGTGGCACTTGGAAAGGGACACTTGGTCTTCCGCCTCAGCTGGAGAGGCGTCCCAATTGCCCTGCCAAGCCTCGAGGAGAATCCAGAGTTGTCCCTCGCAACTAGGCAGGAGTCCTGACGTCGCTGAAGAAACACTTGGTGGAAGGGCCATCCCCGTCGTAACTCGAGAATATACCCCAGGTTCCCGCCGCAATTCGAGAAAAACCATGAGACTTCCCCCTCGCCGCGAGATGAGGCCCGATTCCCCTGCACTGCGTGCAGAGTAATTCCGTGTTGCACATCACACATGAAAGGAGCCTTGATTTCCTTGATGGCACTCCAGAGAAACCCCAAGAACACTGTTTCAAGGCTAGAGGGATCCTGAGGTCACTGTAGCAACACGAAAGAGCTCCGTGGACCAAGAATCAACACGAGATGAGAGGTTAGTCCCTGGCTTCGAATCCTGAGGAATACCACCTTACCACAAGCAGCTCAAGAGGAGGCTTCTCTCAGCTCTAGGTATGTGAGAGGGACCCTCAGTTTGCGGCCTCAAGTGGAATGGACACCGCGATGCCCTGACTCGAAATAAGGCCGGATATCCCTGCAGTGACTTGAATGCAGGCTCGTCTTGCATCTCCCAGGACGAAAGGATGTCTGAATCCCCTGTGGAAAGCACAGAGAATGACTTAGTTCCCCACCTCATCGCGACCGATAGCCTCACATCCTTTGAAAACTCCAGAGGTACGCGGAGATCAGTGCCTCCAAAGGAGAGGATGCCTGACTCCTCGTGAAACTTGATAGGAGTCCCAGGATTCCTGTGGCACTTGGAAAGGGACACTTGGTCTCCCGCCTCAGCTGGAGAGGCGTCCCAATTGCCCTGCCAAGCCTCGAGGAGAATCCAGAGTTGTCCCTCGCAACTAGGCAGGAGTCCTGACGTCGCTGAAGAAACACGTGTGTGGACGGGCCATCCCCGTCGTAACTCGAGAATATACCCCAGGTTCCCGCCGCAACTCGAGAAAAACCATGAGACTTCCCCCTCGCCGCGAGATGAGGCCCGATTCCCCTGCACTGCGTGCAGAGCAATTCCGTCTTGCACATCACACATGAAAGGAGCCTTGATTTCCTTGATGGCACTCCAGAGAAACCCCAAGAACACTGTTTCAAGGCTAGAGGGATCCTGAGGTCACTGTAGCAACACGAAAGAGCTCCGTGGGCCAAAAATCAACTCGAGATGAGAGGTTAGTCCCTGGCTTCGACTCCAGAGGAATACCACCTTACCACAAGCACCTCAAGAGGAGGCTTCTCTCAGCTCTAGGTATGTGAGAGGGACCCTGAGTTTGCGGCCTCAAGTGGAATGGACACCGCGATGCCCTGTCGCGAAATAAGGCTGGATAACCCTGCAGTGACTTGAATGCAGGCTCGTCTTGCATCTCCCAAGATGAAAGGATGTCTGAATCCCCTGTGGAGACCACAGAGAAAGACCTAGTTCCCCACCTCATCGCGACCGGAGGCCTCACATCCTTTGAAAACTCCAGAGGTACGCGGAGATCAGTGCCTCCAAAGGAGACGATGCCTGACTCCTCGTGAAACTTGATAGGAGTCCCAGGATTCCTGTGGCACGTGGAAAGGGACCCTTGGTCTCCCGCCTCAGCTGGAGAGGCGTCCCAATTGCCTTGCCAAGCCTCGAGGAGAATCCCGAGTTGTGTCTCGCAACTAGGCAAGAGTCCTGACGTGGCTGAACAAACACGTGTGTGGAAGGGCCATCCCCGTCGTAACTCGAGGATATACCCCAGGTTCCCGCCGCAACTCGAGAAAAACCATGAGACTTCCCCCTCACCGCGAGATGAGGCCCGATTCCCCTGCACTGCGTGCAGAGCAATTCTGTGTTGCACATCACACATGAAAGGAGCCTTGATTTCCTTGATGGCACTCCAGAGAAACCCCAAGAACACTGTTTCAAGGCTAGAGGGATCCTGAGGTCACTGTAGCAACACGAAAGAGCTCCGGGGGCCAAAAATCAACTCGAGATGAGAGGTTAGTCCCTGGCTTCGACTCCAGAGGAATACCACCTTACCACAAGCACCTCAAGAGGAGGCTTCTCTCAGCTCTAGGTATGTGAGAGGGACCCTGAGTTTGCGGCCTCAAATGGAATGGACACCGCGATGCCCTGACGCGAAATAAGGCTGGATATCCCTGCAGTGACTTGAATGCAGGCTCGTCTTGCATCTCCCAAGAAGAAAGGATGTCTGAATCCCCTGTGGAGACCACAGAGAAAGACCTAGTTCCCCACCTCATCGCGACCGGAGGCCTCACATCCTTTGAAAACTCCAGAGGTACGCGGAGATCAGTGCCTCCAAAGGAGACGATGCCTGACTCCTCGTGAAACTTAATAGGAGACCCAGGATTCCTGTGGCACGTGGAAAGGGACCCTTGGTCTCCCGCCTCCGCTGGAGAGGCGTCCCAATTGCCCTGGAAAGCCTCGAGGAGAATCCCGAGTTGTCCCTCGCAATTAGGCAGGAGTCCTGACATGGCTGAACACACACGTGTGTGGAAGGGCCATCCCCGTCGTAACTCGAGAATATACCCCAGGTTCCCGCCGCAACTCGAGAAAAACCATGAGACTTCCCCCTGGCCGCGAGATGAGGCCCGATTCCCCTGCACTGCGTGCAGAGCAATTCCGTGTTGCTCATCACACATGAAAGGAGCCTTGATTTCCTTGATGGCACTCCAGAGAAACCCCAAGAACACTGTTTCAAGGCTAGAGGGATCCTGAGGTCACTGTAGCAACACGAAAGAGCTCCGTGGGCCAAAAATCAACTCGAGATGAGAGGTTAGTCCCTGGCTTCGACTCCAGAGGAGTACCACCTTACCACAAGCACCTCAAGAGGAGGCTTCTCTCAACTCTAGGTATGTGAGAGGGACCCTGAGTTTGCGGCCTCAAGTGGAATGGACACCGCGATGCCCTGACGCGAAATAAGGCTGGATATCCCTGCAGTGACTTGAATGCAGGCTCGTCTTGCATCTCCCAAGATGAAAGGATGTCTGAATCCCCTGTGGAGACCACAGAGAAACCCCTAGTTCCCCACCTCATCGCGACCGGAGGCCTCACATCCTTTGAAAACTCCAGAGGTACGCAGAGATCAGTGCCTCCAAAGGAGACGATGCCGGACTCCTCGTGAAACTTGATAGGAGTGCCAGGATTCTTGTGGCACGTGGAAAGGGACCCTTGATCTCCCGCCTCAGCTGGAGAGGCGTTCCAATTGCCCTGCCAAGCCTCCAGGAGAATCCCGAGTTGTCCCTCGCAACTAGGCAGGAGTCCTGACGTGGCTGAAGAAACACGTGGGTGGAAGGGCCATCCCCGTCGTAACTCGAGAATATACCCCAGGTTCCGACCGCAACTCGAGAAAAACCATGAAACTTCCCCCTCGATGCGAGATGAGGCCCGATTCCCCTGTACTGCGTGCAGAGCAATTCCGTCTTGCACATCACACATGAAAGGAGCCTTGATTTCCTTGATGGCACTCCAGAGAAACCCCAAGAACACTGTTTCAAGGCTAGAGGGATCCTGAGGTCACTGTAGCAACACGAAAGAACTCTGTGGACCAAAAATCAACTCGAAAAGAGAGGTTAGTCCCTGGATTCGTCTCCAGAGGAATACCACCTTACCACAAGCACCTCAAGAGGAGGCTTCGCTCAGCTCTAGGTATGTGAGAGGGACCCTGAGTTTGCGGCCTCAAGTGGAATGGACACCGCGATGCCCTGACTCGAAATAAGGCCGGATATCCCTGCAGTGACTTCAATGCAGGCTCATCTTGCATCTCCCAGGACGAAAGGATGTCTGAATCCCCTGTGGAAAGCACAGAGAAAGACTTAGTTCCCCACCTCATCGCGACCGATAGCCTCACATCCTTTGAAAACTCCAGAGGTACGCGGAGATCAGTGCCTCCAAAGGAGACGATGCCTGACTCCTCGTGAAACTTGATAGGAGTCCCAGGATTCCTGTGGCACTTGGAAAGGGACCCTTGGTTTCCCGCCTCAGCTGGAGAGGCGTCCCAATTGCCCTGCCAAGCCTCGAGGAGAATCCAGAGTTGTCCCTCGCAACTAGGCATGAGTCCTGACGTCGCTGAAGAAACACGTGGGTGGAAGGGCCATCCCCGTCGTAACTCGAGAATATACCCCAGGTTCCCGCCGCAACTCGAGAAAAACCATGAGACTTCCCCCTCGCCGCGAGATGAGGCCCGATTCCCCTGCACTGCGTGCAGAGCAATTCCGTGTTGCACATCACACATGAAAGGAGCCTTGATTTCCTTGATGGCACTCCAGAGAAACCCCAAGAACACTGTTTCAAGGCTAGAGGGATCCTGAGGTCACTGTAGCAACACGAAAGAACTCTGTGGACCAAGAATCAACACGAGATGAGAGGTTAGTCCCTGGCTTCGACTCCTGAGGAATACCACCTTACCACAAGCACCTCAAGAGGAGGCTTCTCTCAGCTCTAGGTATGTGAGAGGGATCCTGAGTTTGCGGCCTCAAGTGGAATGGACACCGCGATGCCCTGACTCGAAATAAGGCCGGATATCCCTGCAGTGACTTGAATGCAGGCTCGTCTTGCATCTCCCAAGAAGAAAGGATATCTGAATCCCCTGTGGAAAGCACAGAGAAAGACCTAGTTCCCCATCTCATCGCGACCGGAGGCCTCACATCCTTTGAAAACTCCAGAGGTACGTGGAGATCAGTGCCTCCAAAGGAGACGATGCCTGACTCCTCGAGAAACTTGATAGGAGTCCCAGGATTCTTGTGGCACGTGGAAACGGACCCTTGGTCTCCCGCCTCAGCTGGAGAGGTGTTCCAATTGCCCTGCCAAGCCTCCAGGAGAATCCCGAGTTGTCCCTCGCAACTAGGCAGGAGTCCTGACGTGGCTGAACAAACACGTGGGTGGAAGGGCCATCCCCGTCGTAACTCGAGAATATACCCCAGGTTCCCGCCGCAACTCGAGAAAAACCATGAGACTTCCCCCTCGATGCGAGATGAGGCCCGATTCCCCTGTACTGCGTGCAGAGCAATTCCGTCTTGCACATCACACATGAAAGGAGCCTTGATTTCCTTGATGGCACTCCAGAGAAACCCCAAGAACACTGTTTCAAGGCTAGAGGGATCCTGAGGTCACTGTAGCAACACGAAAGAACTCTGTGGACCAAAAATCAACTCGAAAAGAGAGGTTAGTCCCTGGATTCGTCTCCAGAGGAATACCACCTTACCACAAGCACCTCAAGAGGAGGCTTCTCTCAGCTCTAGGTATGTGAGAGGGACCCTGAGTTTGCGGCCTCAAGTGGAATGGACACCGCGATGCCCTGACTCGAAATAAGGCCGGATATCCCTGCAGTGACTTCAATGCAGGCTCGTCTTGCATCTCCCAGGACGAAAGGATGTCTGAATCCCCTGTGGAAAGCACAGAGAAAGACTTAGTTCCCCACCTCATCGCGACCGATAGCCTCACATCCTTTGAAAACTCCAGAGGTACGCGGAGATCAGTGCCTCCAAAGGAGACGATGCCTGACTCCTCGTGAAACTTGATAGGAGTCCCAGGATTCCTGTGGCACGTGGAAAGGGACCCTTGGTCTCCCGCCTCAGCTGGAGAGGCGTCCCAATTGCCTTGCCAAGCCTCGAGGAGAATCCCGAGTTGTGTCTCGCAACTAGGCAAGAGTCCTGACGTGGCTGAACAAACACGTGTGTGGAAGGGCCATCCCCGTCGTAACTCGAGAATATACCCCAGGTTCCCGCCGCAACTCGAGAAAAACCATGAGACTTCCCCCTCGTCGTGAGATGAGGCCCGATTCCCCTGCACTGCGTGCAGAGCAATTCTGTGTTGCACATCACACATGAAAGGAGCCTTGATTTCCTTCATGGCACTCCAGAGAAACCCCAAGAACACTGTTTCAAGGCTAGAGGGATCCTGAGGTCACTGTAGCAACACGAAAGAGCTCCGTGGGCCAAAAATCAACTCGAGATGAGAGGTTAGTCCCTGGCTTCGACTCCAGAGGAATACCACCTTACCACAAGCACCTCAAGAGGAGGCTTCTCTCAGCTCTAGGTATGTGAGAGGGACCCTGAGTTTGCGGCCTCAGGTGGAATGGACACCGCGATGACCTGACTCGAAATAAGGCCGGATATCCCTTCAGTGACTGGAATGCAGGCTCGTCTTGCATCTCCCAAGACGAAAGGGTGTCTGAATCCCCTGTGGAGACCACAGAGAAAGACCTAGTTCCCCACCTCATCGCGACAGGAGGCCTCAAATCCTTTGAAAATTCCAGAGGTATGCGGAGACCAGTGCATCCAAAGGAGACGATGCCTGACTCCTCGTGAAACTTGATAGGAGACCCAGGATTCCTGTGGCACGTGGAAAGGGACCCTTGGTCTCCTGTCTCAGCTGGAGAGGCGTCCCAATTGCCCTGCAAAGCCTCGAGGAGAATCCCGAGTTGTCCCTCGCAAGTAGGCAGGAGTCCTGACGTCGCTGAAGAAACACGTGGGTGGAAGGGCCATCCCCGTCGTAACTCGAGAATATACCCCAGGTTCCCGCCGCAACTCGAGAAAAACCATGAGACTTCCCCCTCGGCGCGAAATGAGGCCCGATTCCCCTGCACTGCGTGCAGAGCAATTCCGTGTTGCACATCACACATGAAAGGAGCCTTGATTTCCTTGATGGCACTCCAGAGAAACCCCAAGAACGCTGTTTCAAGGCTAGAGGGATCCTGAGGTCACTGTAGCAACACGAAAGAACTCTGTGGACCAAAAATCAACTCGAAAAGAGAGGTTAGTCCCTGGATTCGTCTCCAGAGGAATACCACCTTACCACAAGCACCTCAAGAGGAGGCTTCTCTCAGCTCTAGGTATGTGAGAGGGACCCTGAGTTTGCGGCCTCAAGTGGAATGGACACCGCGATGCCCTGACTCGAAATAAGGCCGGATATCCCTGCAGTGACTTCAATGCAGGCTCGTCTTGCATCTCCCAGGACGAAAGGATGTCTGAATCCCCTGTGGAAAGCACAGAGAAAGACTTAGTTCCCCACATCATCGCGACCGATAGCCTCACATAATTTGAAAACTCCAGAGGTACGCGGAGATCAGTGCTTCCAAAGGAGACGATGCCTGACTCCTCGTGAAACTTGATAGGAGTCCCAGGATTCCTGTGGCACTTGGAAAGGGACACTTGGTCTCCCGCCTCAGCTGGAGAGGCGTCCCAATTGCCCTGCCAAGCCTCGAGGAGAATCCAGAGTTGTCCCTCGCAACTAGGCAGGAGTCCTGACGTCGCTGAAGAAACACGTGGGTGGAAGGGCCATCCCCGTCGTAACTCGAGAATATACCCCAGGTTCCCGCAGCAACTCGAGAAAAACCATGAGACTTCCCCCTCGCCGCGAGATGAGGCCCGATTCCCCTGCACTGCGTGCAGAGCAATTCCGTGTTGCACATCAGACATGAAAGGAGCCTTGATTTCCTTGATGGCACTCCAGAGAAACCCCAAGAACACTGTTTCAAGGCTAGAGGGATCCTGAGGTCACTGTAGCAACACGAAAGAGCTCCGGGGGCCAAAAATCAACTCGAGATGAGAGGTTAGTCCCTGGCTTCGACTCCAGAGGAATACCACCTTACCACAAGCACCTCAAGAGGAGGCTTCTCTCAGCTCTAGGTATGTGAGAGGGACCCTGAGTTTGCGGCCTCAAATGGAATGGACACCGCGATGCCCTGACGCGAAATAAGGCTGGATATCCCTGCAGTGACTTGAATGCAGGCTCGTCTTGCATCTCCCAAGAAGAAAGGATGTCTGAATCCCCTGTGGAGACCACAGAGAAAGACCTAGTTCCCCACCTCATCGCGACCGGAGGCCTCACATCCTTTGAAAACTCCAGAGGTACGCGGAGATCAGTGCCTCCAAAGGAGACGATGCCTGACTCCTCGTGAAACTTAATAGGAGACCCAGGATTCCTGTGGCACGTGGAAAGGGACCCTTGGTCTCCCGCCTCAGCTGGAGAGGCGTCCCAATTGCCCTGGAAAGCCTCGAGGAGAATCCCGAGTTGTCCCTCGCAATTAGGCAGGAGTCCTGACATGGCTGAACACACACGTGTGTGGAAGGGCCATCCCCGTCGTAACTCGAGAATATACCCCAGGTTCCCGCCGCAACTCGAGAAAAACCATGAGACTTCCCCCTGGCCGCGAGATGAGGCCCGATTCCCCTGCACTGCGTGCAGAGCAATTCCGTGTTGATCATCACACATGAAAGGAGCCTTGATTTCCTTGATGGCACTCCAGAGAAACCCCAAGAACACTGTTTCAAGGCTAGAGGGATCCTGAGGTCACTGTAGCAACACGAAAGAGCTCCGTGGGCCAAAAATCAACTCGAGATGAGAGGTTAGTCCCTGGCTTCGACTCCAGAGGAGTACCACCTTACCACAAGCACCTCAAGAGGAGGCTTCTCTCAACTCTAGGTATGTGAGAGGGACCCTGAGTTTGCGGCCTCAAGTGGAATGGACACCGCGATGCCCTGACGCGAAATAAGGCTGGATATCCCTGCAGTGACTTGAATGCTGGCTCGTCTTGCATCTCCCAAGATGAAAGGATGTCTGAATCCCCTGTGGAGACCACAGAGAAAGACCTAGTTCCCCACCTCATCGCGACCGGAGGCCTCACATCCTTTGAAAACTCCAGAGGTACGCAGAGATCAGTGCCTCCAAAGGAGACGATGCCGGACTCCTCGTGAAACTTGATAGGAGTGCCAGGATTCTTGTGGCACGTGGAAAGGGACCCTTGATCTCCCGCCTCAGCTGGAGAGGCGTTCCAATTGCCCTGCCAAGCCTCCAGGAGAATCCCGAGTTGTCCCTCGCAACTAGGCAGGAGTCCTGACGTGGCTGAAGAAACACGTGGGTGGAAGGGCCATCCCCGTCGTAACTCGAGAATATACCCCAGGTTCCGACCGCAACTCGAGAAAAACCATGAAACTTCCCCCTCGATGCGAGATGAGGCCCGATTCCCCTGTACTGCGTGCAGAGCAATTCCGTGTTGCACATCACACATGAAAGGAGCCTTGATTTCCTTGATGGCACTCCAGAGAAACCCCAAGAACACTGTTTCAAGGCTAGAGGGATCCTGAGGTCACTGTAGCAACACGAAAGAACTCTGTGGACCAAAAATCAACTCGAAAAGAGAGGTTAGTCCCTGGATTCGTCTCCAGAGGAATACCACCTTACCACAAGCACCTCAAGAGGAGGCTTCGCTCAGCTCTAGGTATGTGAGAGGGACCCTGAGTTTGCGGCCTCAAGTGGAATGGACACCGCGATGCCCTGACTCGAAATAAGGCCGGATATCCCTGCAGTGACTTCAATGCAGGCTCATCTTGCATCTCCCAGGACGAAAGGATGTCTGAATCCCCTGTGGAAAGCACAGAGAAAGACTTAGTTCCCCACCTCATCGCGACCGATAGCCTCACATCCTTTGAAAACTCCAGAGGTACGCGGAGATCAGTGCCTCCAAAGGAGACGATGCCTGACTCCTCGTGAAACTTGATAGGAGTCCCAGGATTCCTGTGGCACTTGGAAAGGGACCCTTGGTTTCCCGCCTCAGCTGGAGAGGCGTCCCAATTGCCCTGCCAAGCCTCGAGGAGAATCCAGAGTTGTCCCTCGCAACTAGGCAGGAGTCCTGACGTCGCTGAAGAAACACGTGGGTGGAAGGGCCATCCCCGTCGTAACTCGAGAATATACCCCAGGTTCCCGCCGCAACTCGAGAAAAACCATGAGACTTCCCCCTCGCCGCGAGATGAGGCCCGATTCCCCTGCACTGCGTGCAGAGCAATTCCGTGTTGCACATCACACATGAAAGGAGCCTTGATTTCCTTGATGGCACTCCAGAGAAACCCCAAGAACACTGTTTCAAGGCTAGAGGGATCCTGAGGTCACTGTAGCAACACGAAAGAGCTCCGTGGACCAAGAATCAACACGAGATGAGAGGTTAGTCCCTGGCTTCGACTCCTGAGGAATACCACCTTACCACAAGCACCTCAAGAGGAGGCTTCTCTCAGCTCTAGGTATGTGAGAGGGATCCTGAGTTTGCGGCCTCAAGTGGAATGGACACCGCGATGCCCTGACTCGAAATAAGGCCTGATATCCCTGCAGTGACTTGAATGCAGGCTCGTCTTGCATCTTCCAAGAAGAAAGGATATCTGAATCCCCTGTGGAAAGCACAGAGAAAGACCTAGTTCCCCATCTCATCGCGACCGGAGGCCTCACATCCTTTGAAAACTCCAGAGGTACGTGGAGATCAGTGCCTCCAAAGGAGACGATGCCTGACTCCTCGAGAAACTTGATAGGAGTCCCAGGATTCTTGTGGCACGTGGAAACGGACCCTTGGTCTCCCGCCTCAGCTGGAGAGGTGTTCCAATTGCCCTGCCAAGCCTCCAGGAGAATCTCGAGTTGTCCCTCGCAACTAGGCAGGAGTCCTGACGTGGCTGAACAAACACGTGGGTGGAAGGGCCATCCCCGTCGTAACTCGAGAATATACCCCAGGTTCCCGCCGCAACTCGAGAAAAACCATGAGACTTCCCCCTTGATGCGAGATGAGGCCCGATTCCCCTGTACTGCGTGCAGAGCAATTCCGTCTTGCACATCACACATGAAAGGAGCCTTGATTTCCTTGATGGCACTCCAGAGAAACCCCAAGAACACTGTTTCAAGGCTAGAGGGATCCTGAGGTCACTGTAGCAACACGAAAGAACTCTGTGGACCAAAAATCAACTCGAAAAGAGAGGTTAGTCCCTGGATTCGTCTCCAGAGGAATACCACCTTACCACAAGCACCTCAAGAGGAGGCTTCTCTCAGCTCTAGGTATGTGAGAGGGACCCTGAGTTTGCGGCCTCAAGTGGAATGGACACCGCGATGCCCTGACTCGAAATAAGGCCGGATATCCCTGCAGTGACTTCAATGCAGGCTCGTCTTGCATCTCCCAGGACGAAAGGATGTCTGAATCCCCTGTGGAAAGCACAGAGAAAGACTTAGTTCCCCACCTCATCGCGACCGATAGCCTCACATCCTTTGAAAACTCCAGAGGTACGCGGAGATCAGTGCCTCCAAAGGAGACGATGCCTGACTCCTCGTGAAACTTGATAGGAGTCCCAGGATTCCTGTGGCACGTGGAAAGGGACCCTTGGTCTCCCGCCTCAGCTGGAGAGGCGTCCCAATTGCCCTGCCAAGCCTCGAGGAGAATCCCGAGTTGTGTCTCGCAACTAGGCAAGAGTCCTGACGTGGCTGAACAAACACGTGTGTGGAAGGGCCATCCCCGTCGTAACTCGAGAATATACCCCAGGTTCCCGCCGCAACTCGAGAAAAACCATGAGACTTCCCCCTCGCCGTGAGATGAGGCCCGATTCCCCTGCACTGCGTGCAGAGCAATTCTGTGTTGCACATCACACATGAAAGGAGCCTTGATTTCCTTCATGGCACTCCAGAGAAACCCCAAGAACACTGTTTCAAGGCTAGAGGGATCCTGAGGTCACTGTAGCAACACGAAAGAGCTCCGTGGGCCAAAAATCAACTCGAGATGAGAGGTTAGTCCCTGGCTTCGACTCCAGAGGAATACCACCTTACCACAAGCACCTCAAGAGGAGGCTTCTCTCAGCTCTAGGTATGTGAGAGGGACCCTGAGTTTGTGGCCTCAGGTGGAATGGACACCGCGATGACCTGACTCGAAATAAGGCCGGATATCCCTTCAGTGACTGGAATGCAGGCTCGTCTTGCATCTCCCAAGACGAAAGGGTGTCTGAATCCCCTGTGGAGACCACAGAGAAAGACCTAGTTCCCCACCTCATCGCGACAGGAGGCCTCAAATCCTTTGAAAATTCCAGAGGTATGCGGAGACCAGTGCATCCAAAGGAGACGATGCCTGACTCCTCGTGAAACTTGATAGGAGACCCAGGATTCCTGTGGCACGTGGAAAGGGACCCTTGGTCTCCTGTCTCAGCTGGAGAGGCGTCCCAATTGCCCTGCAAAGCCTCGAGGAGAATCCCGAGTTGTCCCTCGCAACTAGGCAGGAGTCCTGACGTCGCTGAAGAAACACGTGGGTGGAAGGGCCATCCCCGTCGTAACTCGAGAATATACCCCAGGTTCCCGCCGCAACTCGAGAAAAACCATGAGACTTCCCCCTCGGCGCGAAATGAGGCCCGATTCCCCTGCACTGCGTGCAGAGCAATTCCGTGTTGCACATCACACATGAAAGGAGCCTTGATTTCCTTGATGGCACTCCAGAGAAACCCCAAGAACGCTGTTTCAAGGCTAGAGGGATCCTGAGGTCACTGTAGCAACACGAAAGAGCTGCGTGGACCACGAATCAACACGAGATGAGAGGTTAGTCCCTGGCTTCGACTCCTGAGGAATACCACCTTACCACAAGCACCTCAAGAGGAGGCTTCTCTCAGCTCTAGGTATGTGAGAGGGATCCTGAGTTTGCGGCCTCAAGTGGAATGGACACCGCGACGCCCTGACTCGAAATAAGGCCGGATATCCCTGCAGTGACTTGAATGCAGGCTCGTCTTGCATCTCCCAAGAAGAAAGGATGTCTGAATCCCCTGTGGAGACCACAGAGAAACACCTAGTTCCCCACCTCATCGCGACCGCAGGCCTCACATCCTTTGAAAACTCCAGAGGTACGCGGAGATCAGTGCCTCCAAAGGAGACGATGCCTGACTCCTCGCGAAACTTGATAGGAGTCCCAGGATTCTTGTGGCACGTGGAAAGGGACCCTTGGTCTCCCGCCTCAGCTGGAGAGGCGTTCCAATTGCCCTGCCAAGCCTCGAGGAGAATCCCGAGTTGTCCCTCGCAACTAGGCAGGAGTCCTGACGTGGCTGAACAAACACGTGGGTGGAAGGGCCATCCCCGTCGTAACTCGAGAATATACCCCAGGTTCCCGCCGCAACTCGAGAAAAACCATGAGACTTCCCCCTCGATGCGAGATGAGGCCCGATTCCCCTGTACTGCGTGCAGAGCAATTCCGTCTTGCACATCACACATGAAAGGAGCCTTGATTTCCTTGATGGCACTCCAGAGAAACCCCAAGAACACTGTTTCAAGGCTAGAGGGATCCTGAGGTCACTGTAGCAACACGAAAGAACTCTGTGGACCACAAATAAACTCGAAAAGAGAGGTTAGTCCCTGGATTCGTCTCCAGAGGAATACCACCTTACCACAAGCATCTCAAGAGGAGGCTTCTCTCAGCTCTAGGTATGTGAGAGGGACCCTGAGTTTGCGGCCTCAAGTGGAATGGACACCGCGATGCCCTGACTCGAAATAAGGCCGGATATCCCTGCAGTGACTTCAATGCAGGCTCGTCTTGCATCTCCCAGGACGAAAGGATGTCTGAATCCCCTGTGGAAAGCACAGAGAAAGACTTAGTTCCCCACCTCATCGCGACCGATAGCCTCACATCCTTTGAAAACTCCAGAGGTACGCGGAGATCAGTGCCTCCAAAGGAGACGATGCCTGACTCCTCGTGAAACTTGATAGGAGTCCCAGGATTCCTGTGGCACTTGGAAAGGGACACTTGGTCTCCCGCCTCAGCTGGAGAGGCGTCCCAATTGCCCTGCCAAGCCTCGAGGAGAATCCAGAGTTGTCCCTCGCAACTAGGCAGGAGTCCTGACGTCGCTGAAGAAACACGTGGGTGGAAGGGCCATCCCCGTTGTAACTCGAGAATATACCCCAGGTTCCCGCCGCAACTCGAGAAAAACCATGAGACTACCCCCTCACCGTGAGATGAGGCCCGATTCCCCTGCACTGCGTGCAGAGCAATTCCGTGTTGCACATCACACATGAAAGGAGCCTTGATTTCCTTGATGGCACTCCAGAGAAACCCCAAGAACACTGTTTCAAGGCTAGAGGGATCCTGAGGTCACTGTCGCAACACGAAAGAGCTCCGTGGGCCAAAAATCAACTCGAGATCAGAGGTTAGTCCCTGGCTTCGACTCCAGAGGAATACCACCTTACCACAAGCACCTCAAGAGGAGGCTTCTCTCAGCTCTAGGTATGTGAGAGGGACCCTGAGTTTGCGGCCTCAAGTGGAATGGACACCGCGATGCCCTGACGCGAAATAAGGCTGGATATCCCTGCAGTGACTTGAACGCAGGCTGGTCTTGCATCTGCCAAGATGAAAGGATGTCTGAATCCCCTTTGGAGACCACAGAGAAAGACCTAGTTCCCCACCTCATCGCGACCGGAGGCCTCACATCCTTTGAAAACTCCAGAGGTACGCGGAGATCAGTACCTCCAAAGGAGACGATGCCTGACTCCTCGTGAAACTTGATAGGAGTCCCAGGACTCCTGTGGCACGTGGAAAGGGACCCTTGGTCTCCCGCCTCAGCTGGAGAGGCGTCCCAATTGCCTTGCCAAGCCTCGAGGAGAATCCCGAGTTGTGTCTCGCAACTAGGCAAGAGTCCTGACTTGGCTGAACAAACACGTGTGTGGAAGGGCCATCCCCATCGTAACTCGAGAATATACCCCAGGTTCCCGCCGCAACTCGAGAAAAACAATGAGACTTCCCCCTCGCCGTGAGATGAGGCCCGATTCCCCTGCACTGCGTGCAGAGCAATTCTGTGTTGCACATCACACATGAAAGGAGCCTTGATTTCCTTCATGGCACTCCAGAGAAACCCCAAGAACACTGTTTCAAGGCTAGAGGGATCCTGAGGTAACTGTAGCAACACGAAAGAGCTCCGTGGACCAAAAATCAACTCGAGATGAGAAGTTAGTCCCTGGCTTCGACTCCAGAGGAATACCACCTTACCACAAGCACCTCAAGAGGAGGCTTCTCTCAGCTCTAGGTATGTGAGAGGGACCCTGAGTTTGCGGCCTCAAGTGGAATGGACACCGCGATGCCCTGACTCGAAATAAGGCCGGATATCCCTGCAGTGACTTGAATGCAGGCTCGTCTTGCATCTCCCAAGACGAAAGGGTGTCTGAATCCCCTGTGGAGACCACAGAGAAAGACCTAGTTCCCCACCTCATCGCGACCGGAGGCCTCAAATCCTTTGAAAACTCCAGAGGTACGCGGAGATCAGTGCCTCCAAAGGAGACGATGCCTGACTCCTCGTGAAACTTGATAGGAGTCCCAGGATTCTTGTGGCACGGGGAAAGGGACCCTTGGTCTCCCGCCTCAGCTGGAGAGGCGTTCCAATTGCCCTGCCAAGCCTCGAGGAGAATCCCGAGTTGTCCCTCGCAACTAGGCAGGAGTCCTGACGTGGCTGAACAAACACGTGGGTGGAAGGGCCATCCCCGTCGTAACTCGAGAATATACCCCAGGTTCCCGCCGCAACTCGAGAAAAACCATGAGACTTCCCCCTCGCCGCGAGATGAGGCCCGATTCCCCTGCACTGCGTGCAGAGCAATTCCGTCTTGCACATCACACATGAAAGGAGCCTTGATTTCCTTGATGGCACTCCAGAGAAAACCCAAGAACACTGTTTCAAGGATAGAGGGATCCTGAGGTCACTGTAGCAACACGAAAGAACTCTGTGGACCAAAAATCAACTCGAAAAGAGAGGTTAGTCCCTGGATTCGACTCCAGAGGAATACCACCTTACCACAAGCACCTCAAGAGGAGGCTTCTCTCAGCTCTAGGTATGTGAGAGGGACCCTGAGTTTGCGGCCTCAAGTGGAATGGACACCGCGATGCCCTGACTCGAAATAAGGCTGGATATCCCTGCAGTGACTTCAATGCAGGCTCGTCTTGCATCTCCCAGGACGAAAGGATGTCTGAATCCCCTGTGGAAAGCACAGAGAAAGACTTAGTTCCCCACCTCATCGCGACCGATAGCCTCACATCCTTTGAAAACTCCAGAGGTACGCGGAGATCAGTGCCTCCAAAGGAGACGATGCCTGACTCCTCGTGAAACTTGATAGGAGTCCCAGGATTCCTGTGGCACTTGGAAAGGGACACTTGGTCTCCCGCCTCAGCTGGAGAGGCGTCCCAATTGCCCTGCCAAGCCTCGAGGAGAATCCAGAGTTGTCCCTCGCAACTAGGCAGGAGTCCTGACGTCGCTGAAGAAACACGTATGTGGACAGGCCATCCCCGTCGTAACTCGAGAATATACCCCAGGTTCCCGCCGCAACTCGGGAAAAACCATGAGACTTCCCCCTCGCCGCGAGATGAGGCCCGATTCCCCTGCACTGCATGCAGAGCAATTCTGTGTTGCACATCACACATGAAAGGAGCCTTGATTTCCTTCATGGCACTCCAGAGAAACCCCAAGAACACTGTTTCAAGGCTAGAGGGATCCTGAGGTCACTGTAGCAACACGAAAGAGCTCCGTGGACCAAGAATCAACACGAGATGAGAGGTTAGTCCCTGGCTTCGACTCCAGAGGAATACCACCTTACCACAAGCACCTCAAGAGGAGGCTTCTCTCAGCTCTAGGTATGTGAGAGGGACCCTGAGTTTGCGGCCTCAAGTGGAATGGACACCGCGATGCCCTGGCGCGAAATAAGGCTGGATATCCCTGCAGTGACTTGAATGCAGGCTCATCTTGCATCTCCCAAGATGAAAGGATGTCTGAATCCCCTGTGGAGACCACAGAGAAAGACCTAGTTCCCCACCTCATCGCGACCGGAGGCCTCACATCCTTTGAAATCTCCAGAGGTACGCGGAGATCAGTGCCTCCAAAGGAGACGATGCCTGACTCCTCGTGAAACTTGATAGGAGTCCCAGGATTCCTGTGGCACGTGGAAAGGGACCCTTGGTCTCCCGCCTCAGCTGGAGAGGCGTCCCAATTGCCTTGCCAAGCCTCGAGGAGAATCCCGAGTTGTGTCTCGCAACTAGGCAAGAGTCCTGACGTGGCTGAACAAACACGTGTGTGGAAGGGCCATCCCCGTCGTAACTCGAGAATATACCCCAGGTTCCCGCCGCAACTCGAGAAAAACCATGAGACTTCCCCCTCGCCGCGAGATGAGGCGCGATTACCCTGCACTGCGTGCAGAGCAATTCTGTGTTGCACATCACACATGAAAGGAGCCTTGATTTCCTTCATGTCACTCCAGAGAAACCCCAAGAACACTGTTTCAAGGCTAGAGGGATCCTGAGGTCACTGTAGCAACACGAAAGAGCTCCGTGGACCAAAAATCAACTCGAGATGAGAGGTTAGTCCCAGGCTTCGACTCCAGAGGAATACCACCTTACCACAAGCACCTCAAGAGGAGGCTTCTCTCAGCTCTAGGTATGTGAGAGGGACCCTGAATTTGCGGCCTCAAGTGGAATGGACACCGCGATGCCCTGACTCGAAATAAGGCCGGATATCCCTGCAGTGACTGGAATGCAGGGTCGTCTTGCATCTCCCAAGACGAAAGGGTGTCTGAATCCCCTGTGGAGACCACAGAGAAAGACTTAGTTCCCGACCTCATCGCGACAGGAGGCTTCAAATCCTTTGAAAACTCCAGAGGTATGCGGAGATCAGTGCCTCCAAAGGAGACGATGCCTGACTCCTCGTGAAACTTGATAGGAGTCCCAGGATTCCTGTGGCACTTGGAAAGGGACACTTGGTCTTCCGCCTCAGCTGGAGAGGCGTCCCAATTGCCCTGCTAAGCCTCGAGGAGAATCCAGAGTTGTCCCTCGCAACTAGGCAGGAGTCCTGACGTCGCTGAAGAAACACGTGGGTGGAAGGGCCATCCCCGTCGTAACTCGAGAATATACCCCAGGTTCCCGCCGCAATTCGAGAAAAACCATGAGACTTCCCCCTCGCCGCGAGATGAGGCCCGATTCCCCTGCACTGCGTGCAGAGTAATTCCGTGTTGCACATCACACATGAAAGGAGCCTTGATTTCCTTGATGGCACTCCAGAGAAACCCCAAGAACACTGTTTCAAGGCTAGAGGGATCCTGAGGTCACTGTAGCAACACGAAAGAGCTCCGTGGACCAAGAATCAACACGAGATGAGAGGTTAGTCCCTGGCTTCGAATCCTGAGGAATACCACCTTACCACAAGCAGCTCAAGAGGAGGCTTCTCTCAGCTCTAGGTATGTGAGAGGGACCCTCAGTTTGCGGCCTCAAGTGGAATGGACACCGCGATGCCCTGACTCGAAATAAGGCCGGATATCCCTGCAGTGACTTGAATGCAGGCTCGTCTTGCATCTCCCAGGACGAAAGGATGTCTGAATCCCCTGTGGAAAGCACAGAGAATGACTTAGTTCCCCACCTCATCGCGACCGATAGCCTCACATCCTTTGAAAACTCCAGAGGTACGCGGAGATCAGTGCCTCCAAAGGAGAGGCTGCCTGACTCCTCGTGAAACTTGATAGGAGTCCCAGGATTCCTGTGGCACTTGGAAAGGGACACTTGGTCTCCCGCCTCAGCTGGAGAGGCGTCCCAATTGCCCTGCCAAGCCTCGAGGAGAATCCAGAGTTGTCCCTCGCAACTAGGCAGGAGTCCTGACGTCGCTGAAGAAACACGTGTGTGGACGGGCCATCCCCGTCGTAACTCGAGAATATACCCCAGGTTCCCGCCGCAACTCGAGAAAAACCATGAGACTTCCCCCTCGCCGCGAGATGAGGCCCGATTCCCCTGCACTGCGTGCAGAGCAATTCCGTCTTGCACATCACACATGAAAGGAGCCTTGATTTCCTTGATGGCACTCCAGAGAAACCCCAAGAACACTGTTTCAAGGCTAGAGGGATCCTGAGGTCACTGTAGCAACACGAAAGAGCTCCGTGGGCCAAAAATCAACTCGAGATGAGAGGTTAGTCCCTGGCTTCGACTCCAGAGGAATACCACCTTACCACAAGCACCTCAAGAGGAGGCTTCTCTCAGCTCTAGGTATGTGAGAGGGACCCTGAGTTTGCGGCCTCAAGTGGAATGGACACCGCGATGCCCTGTCGCGAAATAAGGCTGGATAACCCTGCAGTGACTTGAATGCAGGCTCGTCTTGCATCTCCCAAGATGAAAGGATGTCTGAATCCCCTGTGGAGACCACAGAGAAAGACCTAGTTCCCCACCTCATCGCGACCGGAGGCCTCACATCCTTTGAAAACTACAGAGGTACGCGGAGATCAGTGCCTCCAAAGGAGACGATGCCTGACTCCTCGTGAAACTTGATAGGAGTCCCAGGATTCCTGTGGCACGTGGAAAGGGACCCTTGGTCTCCCGCCTCAGCTGGAGAGGCGTCCCAATTGCCTTGCCAAGCCTCGAGGAGAATCCCGAGTTGTGTCTCGCAACTAGGCAAGAGTCCTGACGTGGCTGAACAAACACGTGTGTGGAAGGGCCATCCCCGTCGTAACTCGAGGATATACCCCAGGTTCCCGCCGCAACTCGAGAAAAACCATGAGACTTCCCCCTCACCGCGAGATGAGGCCCGATTCCCCTGCACTGCGTGCAGAGCAATTCTGTGTTGCACATCACACATGAAAGGAGCCTTGATTTCCTTCATGGCACTCCAGAGAAACCCCAAGAACACTGTTTCAAGGCTAGAGGGATCCTGAGGTCACTGTAGCAACACGAAAGAGCTCCGTGGACCAAAAATCAACTCGAGATGAGAGGTTAGTCCCTGGCTTCGACTCCAGAGGAATACCACCTTACCACAAGCACCTCAAGAGGAGGCTTCTCTCAGCTCTAGGTATGTGAGAGGGACCCTGAGTTTGCGGCCTCAAGTGGAATGGACACCGCGATGCCCTGACTCGAAATAAGGCCGGATATCCCTGCAGTGACTTGAATGCAGGCTCGTCTTGCATCTCCCAAGATGAAAGGATGTCTGAATCCACTGTGGAGACCACAGAGAAAGACTTAGTTCCCCACCTCATCGCGACAGGAGGCTTCAAATCCTTTGAAAACTCCAGAGGTATGAGGAGATCAGTGCCTCCAAAGGAGACGATGCCTGACTCCTCGTGAAACTTGATAGGAGTCCCAGGATTCCTGTGGCACTTGGAAAGGGACACTTGGTCTCCCGCCTCAGCTGGAGAGGCGTCCCAATTGCCCTGCCAAGCCTCGAGGAGAATCCAGAGTTGTCCCTCGCAACTAGGCAGGAGTCCTGACGTTGCTGAAGAAACACGTGGGTGGAAGGGCCATCCCCGTCGTAACTCGAGAATATACCCCAGGTTCTCGCCGCAACTCGAGAAAAACCATGAGACTTCCCCCTCGCCGGGAGATGAGGCCCGATTCCCCTGCACTGCGTGCAGAGTAATTCCGTGTTGCACATCACACATGAAAGGAGCCTTGATTTCCTTGATGGCACTCCAGAGAAACCCCAAGAACACTGTTTCAAGGCTAGAGGGATCCTGAGGTCACTGCAGCAACACGTAAGAGCTCCGTGGACCAAGAATCAACACGAGATGAGAGGTTAGTCCCTGGCTTCGAATCCTGAGGAATACCACCTTACCACAAGCACCTCAAGAGGAGGCTTCTCTCAGCTCTAGGTATGTGAGAGGGATCCTGAGTTTGCGGCCTCAAGTGGAATGGACACCGCGATGCCCTGACTCGAAATAAGGCCGGATATCCCTGCAGTGACTTGAATGCAGGCTCGTCTTGCATCTCCCAAGATGAAAGGATGTCTGAATCCCCTGTGGAGACCACAGAGAAAGACCTAGTTCCCCACCTCATCGCGACCGGAGGCCTCACATCCTTTGAAAACTCCAGAGGTACGCGGAGATCAGTGCCTCCAAAGGAGACGATGCCTGACTCCTCGTGAAACTTGATAGGAGTCCCAGGATTCCTGTGGCACGTGAAAAGGGACCCTTGGTCTCCCGCCTCAGCTGGAGAGGCGTCCCAATTGCCTTGCCAAGCCTCGAGGAGAATCCCGAGTTGTGTCTCGCAACTAGGCAAGAGTCCTGACGCGGCTGAACAAACACGTGTGTGGAAGGGCCATCCCCATCGTAACTCGAGAATATACCCCAGGTTCCCGCCGCAACTCGAGAAAAACCATGAGACTTCCCCCTCGCCGCGAGATGAGGCCCGATTCCCCTGCACTGCGTGCAGAGCAATTCTGTGTTGCACATCACACATGAAAGGAGCCTTGATTTCCTTCATGGCACTCCAGAGAAAGCCCAAGAACACTGTTTCAAGGCTAGAGGGATCCTGAGGTCACTGTAGCAACACGAAAGAGCTCCGTGGACCAAAAATCAACTCGAGATGAGAGGTTAGTCCCTGGCTTCGACTCCTGAGGAATACCACCTTACCACAAGCACCTAAGGAGGAGGCTTCTCTCAGCTCTAGGTATGTGAGAGGGACCCTGAGTTTGCGGCCTCAAGTGGAATGGACACCGCGATGCCCTGACTCGAAATAAGGCCGGATATCCCTGCAGTGACTGGAATGCAGGCTCGTCTTGCATCTCCCAAGACGAAAGGGTGTCTGAATCCCCTGTGGAGACCACAGAGAAAGACCTAGTTCCCCACCTCATCGCGACAGGAGGCCTCAAATCCTTTGAAAACTCCAGAGGTATGCGGAGATCAGTGCCTCCAAAGGAGACGATGCCTGACTCCTCGTGAAACTTGATAGGAGACCCAGGATTCCTGTGGCACGTGAAAAGGGACCCTTGGTCTCCCGTCTCAGCTGGAGAGGCGTCCCAATTGCCCTGCAAAGCCTCGAGGAGAATCCCGAGTTGTCCCTCGCAACTAGGCAGGAGTCCTGACATGGCTGAACACACACGTGTGTGGAAGGGCCATCCCCGTCGTAACTCGAGAATATACCCCAGGTTCCCGCCGCAACTCGAGAAAAACCATGAGACTTCCCCCTCGCCGCGAGGTGAGGCCCGATTCCCATGCACTGCGTGCAGAGCAATTCCGTGTTGCACATCACACATGAAAGGAGCCTTGATTTCCTTGATGGCACTCCAGAGAAACCCCAAGAACACTGTTTCAAGGCTAGAGGGATCCTGAGGTCACTGTAGCAACACGAAAGAGCTCCGTGGGCCAAAATTCAACTCGAGATGAGAGGTTAGTCCCTGGCTTCGATTCCAGAGGAATACCACCTTACCACAAGCACCTCAAGAGGAGGCTTCTCTCAGCTCTAGGTATGTGAGAGGGACCCTGAGTTTGCGGCCTCAAGTGGAATGGACACCGCGATGCCCTGACGCGAAATAAGGCTGGATATCCCTGCAGTGACTTGAATGCAGGCTCGTCTTGCATCTCCCAAGATGAAAGGATGTCTGAATCCCCTGTGGAGACCACAGAGAAAGACCTAGTTCCCCACCTCATCGCGACCGGAGGCCTCACATCCTTTGAAAACTCCAGAGGTACGCGGAGATAAGTGCCTCCAAAGGAGACGATGCCTGACTCCTTGTGAAACTTGATAGGAGTCCCAGGATTCCTGTGGCACGTGGAAAGGGACCCTTGGTCTCCCGTCTAAGCTGGAGAGGCGTCCCAATTGCCTTGCCAAGCCTCAAGGAGAATCCCGAGTTGTGTCTCGCAACTAGGCAAGAGTCCTGACGTGGCTGAACAAACACGTGTGTGGAAGGGCCATCCCCGTCGTAACTCGAGAATATACCTCAGGTTCCCGCCGCAACTCGAGAAAAACCATGAGACTTCCCCCTCGCCGCGAGATGAGGCTCGATTCCCCTGCACTGCGTGCAGAGTAATTCCGTGTTGCACATCACACATGAAAGGAGCCTTGATTTCCTTGATGGCACTCCAGAGAAACCCCAAGAACACTGTTTCAAGGCTAGAGGGATCCTGAGGTCACTGCAGCAACACGTAAGAGCTCCGTGGACCAAGAATCAACACGAGATGAGAGGTTAGTCCCTGGCTTCGAATCCTGAGGAATACCACCTTACCACAAGCAGCTCAAGAGGAGGCTTCTCTCAGCTCTAGGTATGTGAGAGGGATCCTGAGTTTGCGGCCTCAAGTGGAATGGACACCGCGATGCCCTGACTCGAAATAAGGCCGGATATCCCTGCAGTGACTTGAATGCAGGCTCGTCTTGCATCTCCCAAGATGAAAGGATGTCTGAATCCCCTGTGGAGACCACAGAGAAAGACCTAGTTCCCCACCTCATCGCGACCGGAGGCCTCACATCCTTTGAAAACTCCAGAGGTACGCGGAGATCAGTGCCTCCAAAGGAGACGATGCCTGACTCCTCGTGAAACTTGATAGGAGTCCCAGGATTCCTGTGGCACGTGGAAAGGGACCCTTGGTCTCCCGCCTCAGCTGGAGAGGCGTCCCAATTGCCTTGCCAAGCCTCGAGGAGAATCCCGAGTTGTGTCTCGCAACTAGGCAAGAGTCCTGACGCGGCTGAACAAACACGTGTGTGGAAGGGCCATCCCCATCGTAACTCGAGAATATACCCCAGGTTCCCGCCGCAACTCGAGAAAAACCATGAGACTTCCCCCTCGCCGCGAGATGAGGCCCGATTCCCCTGCACTGCGTGCAGAGCAATTCTGTGTTGCACATCACACATGAAAGGAGCCTTGATTTCCTTCATGGCACTCCAGAGAAACCCCAAGAACACTGTTTCAAGGCTAGAGGGATCCTGAGGTCACTGTAGCAACACGAAAGAGCTCCGTGGACCAAAAATCAACTCGAGATGAGAGGTTAGTCCCTGGCTTCGACTCCTGAGGAATACCACCTTACCACAAGCACCTAAGGAGGAGGCTTCTCTCAGCTCTAGGTATGTGAGAGGGACCCTGAGTTTGCGGCCTCAAGTGGAATGGACACCGCGATGCCCTGACTCGAAATAAGGCCGGATATCCCTGCAGTGACTGGAATGCAGGCTCGTCTTGCATCTCCCAAGACGAAAGGGTGTCTGAATCCCCTGTGGAGACCACAGAGAAAGACCTAGTTCCCCACCTCATCGCGACAGGAGGCCTCAAATCCTTTGAAAACTCCAGAGGTATGCGGAGATCAGTGCCTCCAAAGGAGACGATGCCTGACTCCTCGTGAAACTTGATAGGAGACCCAGGATTCCTGTGGCACGTGAAAAGGGACCCTTGGTCTCCCGTCTCAGCTGGAGAGGCGTCCCAATTGCCCTGCAAAGCCTCGAGGAGAATCCCGAGTTGTCCCTCGCAACTAGGCAGGAGTCCTGACATGGCTGAACACACACGTGTGTGGAAGGGCCATCCCCGTCGTAACTCGAGAATATACCCCAGGTTCCCGCCGCAACTCGAGAAAAACCATGAGACTTCCCCCTCGCCGCGAGGTGAGGCCCGATTCCCATGCACTGCGTGCAGAGCAATTCCGTGTTGCACATCACACATGAAAGGAGCCTTGATTTCCTTGATGGCACTCCAGAGAAACCCCAAGAACACTGTTTCAAGGCTAGAGGGATCCTGAGGTAACTGTAGCAACACGAAAGAGCTCCGTGGGCCAAAATTCAACTCGAGATGAGAGGTTAGTCCCTGGCTTCGATTCCAGAGGAATACCACCTTACCACAAGCACCTCAAGAGGAGGCTTCTCTCAGCTCTAGGTATGTGAGAGGGACCCTGAGTTTGCGGCCTCAAGTGGAATGGACACCGCGATGCCCTGACGCGAAATAAGGCTGGATATCCCTGCAGTGACTTGAATGCAGGCTCGTCTTGCATCTCCCAAGATGAAAGGATGTCTGAATCCCCTGTGGAGACCACAGAGAAAGACCTAGTTCCCCACCTCATCGCGACCGGAGGCCTCACATCCTTTGAAAACTCCAGAGGTACGCGGAGATAAGTGCCTCCAAAGGAGACGATGCCTGACTCCTTGTGAAACTTGATAGGAGTCCCAGGATTCCTGTGGCACGTGGAAAGGGACCCTTGGTCTCCCGTCTAAGCTGGAGAGGCGTCCCAATTGCCTTGCCAAGCCTCAAGGAGAATCCCGAGTTGTGTCTCGCAACTAGGCAAGAGTCCTGACGTGGCTGAACAAACACGTGTGTGGAAGGGCCATCCCCGTCGTAACTCGAGAATATACCTCAGGTTCCCGCCGCAACTCGAGAAAAACCATGAGACTTCCCCCTCGCCGCGAGATGAGGCCCGATTCCCCTGCACTGCGTGCAGAGCAATTCTGTGTTGCACATCACACATGAAAGGAGCCTTGATTTCCTTCATGGCACTCCAGAGAAACCCCAAGAACACTGTTTCAAGGCTAGAGGGATCCTGAGGTCACTGTAGCAACACAAAAGAGCTCCGTGGACCAAAAATCAACTCGAGATGAGAGGTTAGTCCCTGGCTTCGACTCCAGAGGAATACCACCTTACCACAAGCACCTCAAGAGGAGGCTTCTCTCAGCTCTAGGTATGTGAGAGGGACCCTGAGTTTGCGGCCTCAAGTGGAATGGACACCGCGATGCCCTGACTCGAAATAAGGCCGGATATCCCTGCAGTGACTGGAATGCAGGCTCGTCTTGCATCTCCCAAGACGAAAGGGTGTCTGAATCCCCTGTGGAGACCACAGAGAAAGACCTAGTTCCCCACCTCATCGCGACAGGAGGCCTCAAATCCTTTGAAAACTCCAGAGGTATGCGGAGATCAGTGCCTTCAAAGGAGACGATGCCTGACTCCTCGTGAAACTTGATAGGAGACCCAGGATTCCTGTGGCACGTGGAAAGGGACCCTTGATCTCCCGTCTCAGCTGGAGAGGCGTCCCAATTGCCCTGCAAAGCCTCGAGGAGATTCCCGAGTTGTCCCTCGCAACTAGGCAGGAGTCCTGACATGGCTGAACACACACGTGTGTGGAAGGGCCATCCCCGTCGTAACTCGAGAATATACCCCAGGTTCCCGCCGCAACTCGAGAAAAACCATGAGACTTCCCCCTCGCCGCGAGATGAGGCCCGATTCCCCTGCACTGCGTGCAGAGCAATTCTGTGTTGCACATCACACATGAAAGGAGCCTTGATTTCCTTGATGGCACTCCAGAGAAACCCCAAGAACACTGTTTCAAGGCTAGAGGGATCCTGAGGTCACTGTAGCAACACGAAAGAGCTCCGTGGACAAAGAATCAACACGAGATGCGAGGTTGGTCCCGGGCTTCGACTCCTGAGGAATACCACCTTACCACAAGCACCTCAAGAGGAAGCTTCTCTCAGCTCTAGGTATGTGAGAGGGATCCTGAGTTTGCGGCCTCAAGTGGAATGGACACCGCGATGCCCTGACTCGAAATAAGGCCGGATATCCCTGCAGTGACTTGAATGCAGGCTCGTCTTGCATCTCCCAAGAAGAAAGGATGTCTTAATCCCCTGTGGAGACCACAGAGAAACACCTAGTTCCCCACCTCATCGCGACCGCAGGCCTCACATCCTTTGAAAACTCCAGAGGTACGCGGAGATCAGTGCCTCCAAAGGAGACGATGCCTGACTCCTCGTGAAACTTGATAGGAGTCCCAGGATTCTTGTGGCACGTGGAAAGGGACCCTTGGTCTCCCGCCTCAGCTGGAGAGGCGTTCCAATTGCCCTGCCAAGCCTCGAGGAGAATCCCGAGTTGTCCCTCGCAACAAGGCAGGAGTCCTGACGTGGCTGAACAAACACGTGGGTGGAAGGGCCATCCCCGTCGTAACTCGAGAATATACCCCAGGTTCCCGCCGCAACTCGAGAAAAACCATGAGACTTCCCCCTCGATGCGAGATGAGGCCCGATTCCCCTGTACTGCGTGCAGAGCAATTCCGTCTTGCACATCACACATGAAAGGAGCCTTGATTTCCTTGATGGCACTCCAGAGAAACCCCAAGAATACTGTTTCAAGGATAGAGGGATCCTGAGGACACTGTAGCAACACGAAAGAAATCTGTGGACCACAAATAAACTCGAAAAGAGAGGTTAGTCCCTGGATTCGTCTCCAGAGGAATACCACCTTACCACAAGCACCTCAAGAGGAGGCTTCTCTCAGCTCTAGGTATGTGAGAGGGACCCTGAGTTTGCGGCCTCAAGTGGAATGGACACCGCGATGCCCTGACTCGAAATAAGGCCGGATATCCCTGCAGTGACTTGAATGCAGGCTCGTCTTGCATCTCCCAAGAAGAAAGGATGTCTGAATTCCCTGTGGAGACCACAGAGAAAGACCTAGTTCCCCACCTCATCGCGACCGATAGCCTCACATCCTTTGAAAACTCCAGAGGTACGCGGAGATCAGTGCCTCCAAAGGAGACGATGTCTGACTCCTCGTGAAACTTGATAGGAGTCCCAGGATTCTTGTGGCACGTGGAAAGGGACCCTTGGTCTCCCGCCTCAGCTGGAGAGGTTTTCCAATTGCCCTGTCAAGCCTCGAGGAGAATCCCGAGTTGTCCCTCGCAACTAGGCAGGAGTCCTGACGTGGCTGAAGAATCACGTGTGTGGAAGGGCCATCCCCGTCGTAACTCGAGAATATACCCCAGGTTCCCGCCGCAACTCGGGAAAAACCATGAGACTTCCCCCTCGATGCGAGATGAGGCCCGATTTCCCTGTACTGCGTGCAGAGCAATTCCGTCTTGCACATCACACATGAAAGGAGCCGTGATTTCCTTGATGGCACTCCAGAGAAACCCCAAGAACACTGTTTCAAGGCTAGAGGGATCCTGAGGTCACTGTAGCAACACGAAAGATCTCCGTGGACCAAGAATCAACACGAGATGAGAGGTTAGTCCCTGGCTTCGACTCCTGAGGAATACCACCTTACCACAAGCACCTCAAGAGGAGGCTTCTCTCAGCTCTAGGTATGTGAGAGGGATCCTGAGATTGCGACCTCAAGTGGAATGGACACCGCGATGCCCTGACTCGAAATAAGGCCGGATATCCCTGCAGTGACTTGAATGCAGGCTCGTCTTGCATCTCCCAAGAAGAAAGGATGTCTGAATCCCCAGTGGAGACCACAGAGAAACACCTAGTTCCCCACGTCATCGCTACCGGAGGCCTCACATCCTTTGAAAACTCCAGAGGTACGCGGAGATCAGTGCCTCCAAAGGAGACGATGCCTGACACCTCGTGAAACTTGATAGAAGTCCCAGGATTCTTGTGGCACGTGGAAAGGGACCCTTGGTCTCCCGCCTCAGCTGGAGAGGCGTTCCAATTGCCCTGCCAAGCCTCGAGGAGAATCCCGAGTTGTCCCTCGCAACTAGGCAGGAGTCCTGACGTCGCTGAACAAACACGTGGGTGGAAAGGCCATCCCCGTCGTAACTCGAGAATATACCCCAGGTTCCCGCCGCAACTCGAGAAAAACCATGAGACTTCCCCCTCGATGCGAGATGAGGCCCGATTCCCCTGTACTGCGTGCAGAGCAATTCCGTCTTGCACATCACACATGAAAGGAGCCTTGATTTCCTTGATGGCACTCCAGAGAAACCCCAAGAACACTGTTTCAAGGCTAGAGGGATCCTGAGGTCACTGTAGCAACAGGAAAGAACTCTGTAGACCAAAAATCAACTCGAAAAGAGAGGTTAGTCCCTGGATTCGTCTCCAGAGTAATACCAGCTTACCACAAGCACCTCAAGAGGAGGCTTCTCTCAGCTCTAGGTATGTGAGAGGGACCCTGAGTTTGCGGCCTCAAGTGGAATGGACACCGCGAAGCCCTGACTCGAAATAAGGCCCGATATCCCTGCAGTGACTTCAAGGCAGGCTCGTCTTGCATCTCCCAGGACGAAAGGATGTCTGAATCCCCTGTGGAAAGCACAGAGAAAGACTTAGTTCCCCACCTCATCGCGACCGATAGCCTCACATCCTTTGAAAACTCCAGAGGTACGCGGAGATCAGTGCCTCCAAAGGAGACGATGCCTGACTCCTCGTGAAACTTGATAGGAGTCCCAGGATTCCTGTGGCACGTGGAAAGGGACCCTTGGTCTCCCGCCTCAGCTGGAGAGGCGTCCCAATTGCCTTGCCAAGCCTCGAGGAGAATCCCGAGTTTTGTCTCGCAACTAAGCAAGAGTCCTGACGTGGCTGAACAAACACGTGGGTGGAAGGGCCATCCCCGTCGTAACTCGAGAATATACCCCAGGTTCCTGCCGCAACTCGAGAAAAACCATGAGACTTCCCCCTCGCCGCGAGATGAGGCCCGATTCCCCTGCACTGCGTGCAGAGCAATTCTGTGTTGCACATCACACATGAAAGGAGCCTTGATTTCCTTCATGGCACTACAGAGAAACCCCAAGAACACTGTTTCAAGGCTAGAGGGATCCTGAGGTCACTGTAGCAACACGAAAGAGCTCCGTGGACCAAAAATCAACTCGAGATGAGAGGTTAGTTCCTGGCTTCGACTCCAGAGGAATACCACCTTACCACAAGCACCTCAAGAGGAGGCTTCTCTCAGCTCTAGGTATGTGAGAGGGACCCTGAGATTGCGGCCTCAAGTGGAATGGACACCGCGATGCCCTGATGCGAAATAAGGCCGGATATCCCTGCAGTGACTTCAATGCAGGCTCGTCTTGCATCTCCCAAGAAGAAAGGATGTCTGAATCCCCTGTGGAGACCACAGAGAAACACCTAGTTCCCCACCTCATCGCGACCGGAGGCCTCACATCCTTTGAAAACTCCAGAGGTACGTGGAGATCAGTGCCTCCAAAGGAGACGATGCCTGACTCCTCGTGAAACTTGAGAGGAGTCCCAGGATTCTTGTGGCACGTGGAAAGGGACCCTTGGTCTCCCGCCTCAGCTGGAGAGGCGTTCCAATTGCCCTGTCAAGCCTCGAGGAGAATCCCGAGTTGTCCCTCGCAACTAGGCAGGAGTCCTGACGTGGCTGAACAAACACGTGGGTGGAAGGGCCATCCCCGTCGTAACTCGAGAATATACCCCAGGTTCCCGCCGCAACTCGAGAAAAACCAAGAGACTTCCCCCTCGATGCGAGATGAGGCCCGATTCCCCTGTACTGCGTGCAGAGCAATTCCGTCTTGCACATCACACATGAAAGGAGCCTTGATTTCCTTGATGGCACTCCAGAGAAACCCCAAGAACACTGTTTCAAGGCTAGAGGGATCCTGAGGTCACTGTAGCAACACGAAAGAGCTCCGTGGACCAAAAATCAACACGAGATGAGAGGTTAGTCCCTGGCTTCGACTCCTGAGGAATACCACCTTACCACAAGCACCTCAAGAGGAGGCTTCTCTCAGCTCTAGGTATGTGAGAGGGATCCTGAGATTGCGGCCTCAAGTGGAATGGACACCGCGATGCCCTGACGTGAAATAAGGCTGGATATCCCTGCAGTGACTTGAATGCAGGCTCGTCTTGCATCTCCCAGGACGAAAGGATGTCTGAATCCCCAGTGGAGACCACAGAGAAACACCTAGTTCCCCACGTCATCGCTAACGGAGGCCTCACATCCTTTGAAAACTCCAGAGGTACGCGGAGATCAGTGCCTCCAAAGGAGATGATGCCTGACTCCTCGTGAAACTTGATAGGAGTCCCAGGATTCTTGTGGCACGTGGAAAGGGACCCTTGGTCTCCCGCCTCAGCTGGAGAGGCGTTCCAATTGCCCTGCCAAGCCTCGAGGAGAATCCCGAGTTGTCCCTCGCAACTAGGCAGGAGTCCTGACGTGGCTGAACAAACACGTGGGTGGAAGGGCCATCCCCGTCGTAACTCGAGAATATACCCCAGGTTCCCGCCGCAACTCGAGAAAAACCATGAGACTTCCCTCTCGATGCGAGATGAGGCCCGATTCCCCTGTACTGCGTGCAGAGCAATTCCGTCTTGCACATCACACATGAAAGGAGCCTTGATTTCCTTGATGGCACTCCAGAGAAACCCCAAGAACACTGTTTCAAGGTTAGAGGGATCCTGAGGTCACTGTAGCAACACGAAAGAACTCTGTGGACCAAAAATCAACTCGAAAAGAGAGGTTAGTCCCTGGATTCGTGTCCAGAGGAATACCACCTTACCACAAGCACCTCAAGAGGAGGCTTCTCTCAGCTCTAGGTATGTGAGAGGGACCCTGAGTTTGCGGCCTCAAGTGAAATGGACACCGCTATGCCCTGACTCGAAATAAGGCCGGATATCCCTGCAGTGACTTCAATGCAGGCTCGTCTTGCATCTCCCAGGACGAAAGGATGTCTGAATCCCCTGTGGAAAGCACAGAGAAAGACTTAGTTCCCCACCTCATCGCGACCGATAGCCTCACATCCTTTGAAAACTCCAGAGGTACGCGGAGATCAGTGCCTCCAAAGGAGACGATGCCTGACTCCTCGTGAAACTTGATAGGAGTCCCAGGATTCCTGTGGCACTTGGAAAGGGACACTTGGTCTCCCGCCTCAGCTGGAGAGGCGTCCCAATTGCCCTGACAAGCCTCGAGGAGAATCCAGAGTTGTCCCTCGCAACTAGGCAGGAGTCCTGACGTTGCTGAAGAAACACGTGGGTGGAAGGGCCATCCCCGTCTTAACTCGAGAATATACCCCAGGTTCCCGCCGCAACTCGAGAAAAACCATGAGACTTCCCCCTCGCCGCGAGATGAGGCCCGATTCCCCTGCACTGCGTGCAGAGCAATTCCGTGTTGCACATCACACATGAAAGGAGCCTTGATTTCCTTGATGGCACTCCAGAGAAACCCCAAGAACACTGTTTCAAGGCTAGAGGGATCCTGAGGTCACTGTAGCAACACGAAAGAGCTCCGTGGGCCAAAAATCAACTCGAGATGAGAGGTTAGTCCCTGGCTTCGACTCCAGAGGAATACCACCTTACCACAAGCACCTCGAGAGGAGGCTTCTCTCAGCTCTAGGTATGTGAGAGGGACCCTGAGTTTGCGGCCTCAAGTGGAATGGACACCGCGATGCCCTGACTCGAAATAAGGCCGGATATCCCTGCAGTGACTTCAATGCAGGCTCGTCTTGCATCTCCCAGGACGAAAGGATGTCTGAATCCCCTGTGGAAAGCACAGAGAAAGACTTAGTTACCCACATCATCGCGACCGATAGCCTCACATCCTTTGAAAACTCCAGAGGTACGCGGAGATCAGTGCCTCCAAAGGAGACGATGCCTGACTCCTCGTGAAACTTGATAGGAGTCCCAGGATTCCTGTGGCACTTGGAAAGGGACACTTGGTCTCCCGCCTCAGCTGGAGAGGCGTCCCAATTGCCCTGCCAAGCCTCGAGGAGAATCCAGAGTTGTCCCTCGCAACTAGGCAGGAGTCCTGACGTCGCTGAAGAAACACGTGGGTGGAAGGGCCATCCCCGTCGTAACTCGAGAATATACCCCAGGTTCCCGCAGCAACTCGAGAAAAACCATGAGACTTCCCCCTCGCCTCGAGATGAGGCCCGATTCCCCTGCACTGCGTGCAGAGCAATTCCGTGTTGCACATCACACATGAAAGGAGCCTTGATTTCCTTGATGGCACTCCAGAGAAACCCCAAGAACACTGTTTCAAGGCTAGAGGGATCCTGAGGTCACTGTAGCAACACGAAAGAGCTCCGGGGGCCAAAAATCAACTCGAGATGAGAGGTTAGTCCCTGGCTTCGACTCCAGAGGAATACCACCTTACCACAAGCACCTCAAGAGGAGGCTTCTCTCAGCTCTAGGTATGTGAGAGGGACCCTGAGTTTGCGGCCTCAAGTGGAATGGACACCGCGATGCCCTGACGCGAAATAAGGCTGGATATCCCTGCAGTGACTTGAATGCAGGCTCGTCTTGCATCTCCCAAGAAGAAAGGATGTCTGAATCCCCTGTGGAGACCACAGAGAAAGACCTAGTTCCCCACCTCATCGCGACCGGAGGCCTCACATCCTTTGAAAACTCCAGAGGTACGCGGAGATCAGTGCCTCCAAAGGAGACGATGCCTGACTCCTCGTGAAACTTAATAGGAGACCCAGGATTCCTGTGGCACGTGGAAAGGGACCCTTGGTCTCCCGCCTCAGCTGGAGAGGCGTCCCAATTGCCCTGGAAAGCCTCGAGGAGAATCCCGAGTTGTCCCTCGCAATTAGGCAGGAGTCCTGACATGGCTGAACACACACGTGTGTGGAAGGGCCATCCCCGTCGTAACTCGAGAATATACCCCAGGTTCCCGCCGCAACTCGAGAAAAACCATGAGACTTCCCCCTGGCCGCGAGATGAGGCCCGATTCCCCTGCACTGCGTGCAGAGCAATTCCGTGTTGCTCATCACACATGAAAGGAGCCTTGATTTCCTTGATGGCACTCCAGAGAAACCCCAAGAACACTGTTTCAAGGCTAGAGGGATCCTGAGGTCACTGTAGCAACACGAAAGAGCTCCGTGGGCCAAAAATCAACTCGAGATGAGAGGTTAGTCCCTGGCTTCGACTCCAGAGGAATACCACCTTACCACAAGCACCTCAAGAGGAGGCTTCTCTCAACTCTAGGTATGTGAGAGGGACCCTGAGTTTGCGGCCTCAAGTGGAATGGACACCGCGATGCCCTGACGCGAAATAAGGCTGGATATCCCTGCAGTGACTTGAATGCAGGCTCGTCTTGCATCTCCCAAGATGAAAAGATGTCTGAATCCCCTGTGGAGACCACAGAGAAACCCCTAGTTCCCCACCTCATCGCGACCGGAGGCCTCACATCCTTTGAAAACTCCAGAGGTACACGGAGATCAGTGCCTCCAAAGGAGACGATGCCGGACTCCTCGTGAAACTTGATAGGAGTCCCAGGATTCTTGTGGCACGTGGAAAGGGACCCTTGATCTCCCGCCTCAGCTGGAGAGGCGTTCCAATTGCCCTGCCAAGCCTCCAGGAGAATCCCGAGTTGTCCCTCGCAACTAGGCAGGAGTCCTGACGTGGCTGAAGAAACACGTGGGTGGAAGGGCCATCCCCGTCGTAACTCGAGAATATACCCCAGGTTCCGACCGCAACTCGAGAAAAACCATGAAACTTCCCCCTCGATGCGAGATGAGGCCCGATTCCCCTGTACTGCGTGCAGAGCAATTCCGTCTTGCACATCACACATGAAAGGAGCCTTGATTTCCTTGATGGCACTCCAGAGAAACCCCAAGAACACTGTTTCAAGGCTAGAGGGATCCTGAGGTCACTGTAGCAACACGAAAGAACTCTGTGGACCAAAAATCAACTCGAAAAGAGAGGTTAGTCCCTGGATTCGTCTCCAGAGGAATACCACCTTACCACAAGCACCTCAAGAGGAGGCTTCGCTCAGCTCTAGGTATGTGAGAGGGACCCTGAGTTTGCGGCCTCAAGTGGAATGGACACCGCGATGCCCTGACTCGAAATAAGGCCGGATATCCCTGCAGTGACTTCAATGCAGGCTCATCTTGCATCTCCCAGGACGAAAGGATGTCTGAATCCCCTGTGGAAAGCACAGAGAAAGACTTAGTTCCCCACCTCATCGCGACCGATAGCCTCACATCCTTTGAAAACTCCAGAGGTACGCGGAGATCAGTGCCTCCAAAGGAGACGATGCCTGACTCCTCGTGAAACTTGATAGGAGTCCCAGGATTCCTGTGGCACTTGGAAAGGGACCCTTGGTTTCCCGCCTCAGCTGGAGAGGCGTCCCAATTGCCCTGCCAAGCCTCGAGGAGAATCCAGAGTTGTCCCTCGCAACTAGGCAGGAGTCCTGACGTCGCTGAAGAAACACGTGGGTGGAAGGGCCATCCCCGTCGTAACTCGAGAATATACCCCAGGTTCCCGCCGCAACTCGAGAAAAACCATGAGACTTCCCCCTCGCCGCGAGATGAGGCCCGATTCCCCTGCACTGCGTGCAGAGCAATTCTGTGTTGCACATCACACATGAAAGGAGCCTTGATTTCCTTCATGGCACTCCAGAGAAACCCCAAGAACACTGTTTCAAGGCTAGAGGGATCCTGAGGTCACTGTAGCAACACGAAAGAGCTCCGTGGGCCAAAAATCAACTCGAGATGAGAGGTTAGTCCCTGGCTTCGACTCCAGAGGAATACCACCTTACCACAAGCACCTCAAGAGGAGGCTTCTCTCAGCTCTAGGTATGTGAGAGGGACCCTGAGTTTGCGGCCTCAGGTGGAATGGACACCGCGATGACCTGACTCGAAATAAGGCCGGATATCCCTTCAGTGACTGGAATGCAGGCTCGTCTTGCATCTCCCAAGACGAAAGGGTGTCTGAATCCCCTGTGGAGACCACAGAGAAAGACCTAGTTCCCCACCTCATCGCGACAGGAGGCCTCAAATCCTTTGAAAATTCCAGAGGTATGCGGAGACCAGTGCCTCCAAAGGAGACGATGCCTGACTCCTCGTGAAACTTGATAGGAGACCCAGGATTCCTGTGGCACGTGGAAAGGGACCCTTGGTCTCCTGTCTCAGCTGGAGAGGCGTCCCAATTGCCCTGCAAAGCCTCGAGGAGAATCCCGAGTTGTCCCTCGCAAGTAGGCAGGATTCCTGACGTCGCTGAAGAAACACGTGGGTGGAAGGGCCATCCCCGTCGTAACTCGAGAATATACCCCAGGTTCCCGCCGCAACTCGAGAAAAACCATGAGACTTCCCCCTCGGCGCGAAATGAGGCCCGATTCCCCTGCACTGCGTGCAGAGCAATTCCGTGTTGCACATCACACATGAAAGGAGCCTTGATTTCCTTGATGGCACTCCAGAGAAACCCCAAGAACGCTGTTTCAAGGCTAGAGGGATCCTGAGGTCACTGTAGCAACACGAAAGAGCTGCGTGGACCAAGAATCAACACGAGATGAGAGGTTAGTCCCTGGCTTCGACTCCTGAGGAATACCACCTTACCACAAGCACCTCAAGAGGAGGCTTCTCTCAGCTCTAGGTATGTGAGAGGGATCCTGAGTTTGCGGCCTCAAGTGGAATGGACACCGCGACGCCCTGACTCGAAATAAGGCCGGATATCCCTGCAGTGACTTGAATGCAGGCTCGTCTTGCATCTCCCAAGAAGAAAGGATGTCTGAATCCCCTGTGGAGACCACAGAGAAACACCTAGTTCCCCACCTCATCGCGACCGCAGGCCTCACATCCTTTGAAAACTCCAGAGGTACGCGGAGATCAGTGCCTCCAAAGGAGACGATGCCTGACTCCTCGTGAAACTTGATAGGAGTCCCAGGATTCTTGTGGCACGTGGAAACGGACCCTTGGTCTCCCGCCTCAGCTGGAGAGGCGTTCCAATTGCCCTGCCAAGCCTCGAGGAGAATCCCGAGTTGTCCCTCGCAACTAGGCAGGAGTCCTGACGTGGCTGAACAAACACGTGGGTGGAAGGGCCATCCCCGTCGTAACTCGAGAATATACCCCAGGTTCCCGCCGCAACTCGAGAAAAACCATGAGACTTCCCCCTCGATGCGAGATGAGGCCCGATTCCCCTGTACTGCGTGCAGAGCAATTCCGTCTTGCACATCACACATGAAAGGAGCCTTGATTTCCATGATGGCACTCCAGAGAAACCCCAAGAACACTGTTTCAAGGCTAGAGGGATCCTGAGGTCACTGTAGCAACACGAAAGAACTCTGTGGACCAAAAATCAACTCGAAAAGAGAGGTTAGTCCCTGGATTCGTCTCCAGAGGAATACCACCTTACCACAAGCACCTCAAGAGGAGGCTTCTCTCAGCTCTAGGTATGTGAGAGGGACCCTGAGTTTGCGGCCTCAAGTGGAATGGACACCGCCATGCCCTGACTCGAAATAAGGCCGGATATCCCTGCAGTGACTTCAATACAGGCTCGTCTTGCATCTCCCAGGACGAAAGGATGTCTGAATCCCCTGTGGAAAGCACAGAGAAAGACTTAGTTCCCCACATCATCGCGACCGATAGCCTCACATCCTTTGAAAACTCCAGAGGTACGCGGAGATCAGTGCCTCCAAAGGAGACGATGCCTGACTCCTCGTGAAACTTGATAGGAGTCCCAGGATTCCTGTGGCGCTTGGAAAGGGACACTTGGTCTCCCGCCTCAGCTGGAGAGGCGTCCCAATTGCCCTGCCAAGCCTCGAGGAGAATCCAGAGTTGTCCCTCGCAACTAGGCAGGAGTCCTGACGTCGCTGAAGAAACACGTGGGTGGAAGGGCCATCCCCGTTGTAACTCGAGAATATACCCCAGGTTCCCGCCGCAACTCGAGAAAAACCATGAGACTTCCCCCTCACCGTGAGATGAGGCCCGATTCCCCTGCACTGCGTGCAGAGCAATTCCGTGTTGCACATCACACATGAAAGGAGCCTTGATTTCCTTGATGGCACTCCAGAGAAACCCCAAGAACACTGTTTCAAGGCTAGAGGGATCCTGAGGTCACTGTAGCAACACGAAAGAGCTCCGTGGGCCAAAAATCAACTCGAGATGAGAGGTTAGTCCCTGGCTTCGACTCCAGAGGAATACCACCTTACCACAAGCACCTCAAGAGGAGGCTTCTCTCAGCTCTAGGTATGTGAGAGGGACCCTGAGTTTGCGGCCTCAGGTGGAATGGACACCGCGATGACCTGACTCGAAATAAGGCCGGATATCCCTTCAGTGACTGGAATGCAGGCTCGTCTTGCATCTCCCAAGACGAAAGGGTGTCTGAATCCCCTGTGGAGACCACAGAGAAAGACCTAGTTCCCCACCTCATCGCGACAGGAGGCCTCAAATCCTTTGAAAATTCCAGAGGTATGCGGAGACCAGTGCCTCCAAAGGAGACGAAGCCTGACTCCTCGTGAAACTTGATAGGAGACCCAGGATTCCTGTGGCACGTGGAAAGGGACCCTTGGTCTCCTGTCTCAGCTGGAGAGGCGTCCCAATTGCCCTGCAAAGCCTCGAGGAGAATCCCGAGTTGTCCCTCGCAAGTAGGCAGGAGTCCTGACGTCGCTGAAGAAACACGTGGGTGGAAGGGCCATCCCCGTCGTAACTCGAGAATATACCCCAGGTTCCCGCCGCAACTCGAGAAAAACCATGAGACTTCCCCCTCGGCGCGAAATGAGGCCCGATTCCCCTGCACTGCGTGCAGAGCAATTCCGTGTTGCACATCACACATGAAAGGAGCCTTGATTTCCTTGATGGCACTCCAGAGAAACCCCAAGAACGCTGTTTCAAGGCTAGAGGGATCCTGAGGTCACTGTAGCAACACGAAAGAGCTGCGTGGACCAAGAATCAACACGAGATGAGAGGTTAGTCCCTGGCTTCGACTCCTGAGGAATACCACCTTACCACAAGCACCTCAAGAGGAGGCTTCTCTCAGCTCTAGGTATGTGAGAGGGACCCTGAGTTTGCGGCCTCAAGTGGAATGGACACCGCGACGCCCTGACTCGAAATAAGGCCGGATATCCCTGCAGTGACTTGAATGCAGGCTCGTCTTGCATCTCCCAAGAAGAAAGGATGTCTGAATCCCCTGTGGAGACCACAGAGAAACACCTAGTTCCCCACCTCATCGCGACCGCAGGCCTCACATCCTTTGAAAACTCCAGAGGTACGCGGAGATCAGTGCCTCCAAAGGAGACGATGCCTGACTCCTCGTGAAACTTGATAGGAGTCCCAGGATTCTTGTGGCACGTGGAAAGGGACCCTTGGTCTCCCGCCTCAGCTGGAGAGGCGTTCCAATTGCCCTGCCATGCCTCGAGGAGAATCCAGAGTTGTCCCTCGCAACTAGGCAGGAGTCCTGACGTCGCTGAAGAAACACGTGGGTGGAAGGGCCATCCCCGTCGTAACTCGAGAATATACCCCAGGTTCCCGCCGCAACTCGAGAAAAACCATGAGACTTCCCCCTCGATGCGAGATGAGGCCCGATTCCCCTGTACTGCGTGCAGAGCAATTCCGTCTTGCACATCACACATGAAAGGAGCCTTGATTTCCTTGATGGCACTCCAGAGAAACCCCAAGAACACTGTTTCAAGGCTAGAGGGATCCTGAGGTCACTGTAGCAACACGAAAGAACTCTGTGGACCAAAAATCAACTCGAAAAGAGAGGTTAGTCCCTGGATTCGTCTCCAGAGGAATACCACCTTACCACAAGCACCTCAAGAGGAGGCTTCTCTCAGCTCTAGGTATGTGAGAGGGACCCTGAGTTTGCGGCCTCAAGTGGAATGGACACCGCGATGCCCTGACTCGAAATAAGGCCGGATATCCCTGCAGTGACTTCAATGCAGGCTCGTCTTGCATCTCCCAGGACGAAAGGATGTCTGAATCCCCTGTGGAAAGCACAGAGAAAGACTTAGTTCCCCACATCATCGCGACCGATAGCCTCACATCCTTTGAAAACTCCAGAGGTACGCGGAGATCAGTGCCTCCAAAGGAGACGATGCCTGACTCCTCGTGAAACTTGATAGGAGTCCCAGGATTCCTGTGGCACTTGGAAAGGGACACTTGGTCTCCCGCCTCAGCTGGAGAGGCGTCCCAATTGCCCTGCCAAGCCTCGAGGAGAATCCAGAGTTGTCCCTCGCAACTAGGCAGGAGTCCTGACGTCGCTGAAGAAACACGTGGGTGGAAGGGCCATCCCCGTTGTAACTCGAGAATATACCCCAGGTTCCCGCCGCAACTCGAGAAAAACCATGAGACTTCCCCCTCACCGTGAGATGAGGCCCGATTCCCCTGCACTGCGTGCAGAGCAATTCCGTGTTGCACATCACACATGAAAGGAGCCTTGATTTCCTTGATGGCACTCCAGAGAAACCCCAAGAACACTGTTTCAAGGCTAGAGGGATCCTGAGGTCACTGTAGCAACACGAAAGAGCTCCGTGGGCCAAAAATCAACTCGAGATCAGAGGTTAGTCCCTGGCTTCGACTCCAGAGGAATACCACCTTACCACAAGCACCTCAAGAGGAGGCTTCTCTCAGCTCTAGGTATGTGAGAGGGACCCTGAGTTTGCGGCCTCAAGTGGAATGGACACCGCGATGCCCTGACGCGAAATAAGGCTGGATATCCCTGCAGTGACTTGAACGCAGGCTGGTCTTGCATCTGCCAAGATGAAAGGATGTCTGAATCCCCTGTGGAGACCACAGAGAAAGACCTAGTTCCCCACCTCATCGCGACCGGAGGCCTCACATCCTTTGAAAACTCCAGAGGTACGCGGAGATCAGTACCTCCAAAGGAGACGATGCCTGACTCCTCGTGAAACTTGATAGGAGTCCCAGGATTCCTGTGGCACGTGGAAAGGAACCCTTGGTCTCCCGCCTCAGCTGGAGAGGCGTCCCAATTGCCTTGCCAAGCCTCGAGGAGAATCCCGAGTTGTGTCTCGCAACTAGGCAAGAGTCCTGACTTGGCTGAACAAACACGTGTGTGGAAGGGCCATCCCCGTCGTAACTCGAGAATATACCCCAGGTTCCCGCCGCAACTCGAGAAAAACAATGAGACTTCCCCCTCGCCGCGAGATGAGGCCCGATTCCCCTGCACTGCGTGCAGAGCAATTCTGTGTTGCACATCACACATGAAAGGAGCCTTGATTACCTTCATGGCACTCCAGAGAAACCCCAAGAACACTGTTTCAAGGCTAGAGGGATCCTGAGGTCACTGTAGCAACACGAAAGAGCTCCGTGGACCAAAAATCAACTCGAGATGAGAGGTTAGTCCCTGGCTTCGACTCCAGAGGAATACCACCTTACCACAAGCACCTCAAGAGGAGGCTTCTCTCAGCTCTAGGTATGTGAGAGGGACCCTGAGTTTGCGGCCTCAAGTGGAATGGACACCGCGATGCCCTGACTCGAAATAAGGCCGGATATCCCTGCAGTGACTGGAATGCAGGCTCGTCTTGCATCTCCCAAGACGAAAGGGTGTCTGAATCCCCTGTGGAGACCACAGAGAAAGACCTAGTTCCCCACCTCATCGCGACAGGAGGCCTCAAATTCTTTGAAAACTCCAGAGGTACGCGGAGATCAGTGCCTCCAAAGGAGACGATGCCTGACTCCTCGTGAAACTTGATAGGAGTCCCAGGATTCTTGTGGCACGGGGAAAGGGACCCTTGGTCTCCCGCCTCAGCTGGAGAGGCGTTCCAATTGCCCTGCCAAGCCTCGAGGAGAATCCCGAGTTGTCCCTCGCAACTAGGCAGGAGTCCTGACGTGGCTGAACAAACACGTGGGTGGAAGGGCCATCCCCGTCGTAACTCGAGAATATACCCCAGGTTCCCGCCGCAACTCGAGAAAAACCATGAGACTTCCCCCTCGCCGCGAGATGAGGCCCGATTCCCCTGCACTGCGTGCAGAGCAATTCCGTCTTGCACATCACACATGAAAGGAGCCTTGATTTCCTTGATGGCACTCCAGAGAAAACCCAAGAACACTGTTTCAAGGCTAGAGGGATCCTGAGGTCACTGTAGCAACACGAAAGAACTCTGTGGACCAAAAATCAACTCGAAAAGAGAGGTTAGTCCCTGGATTCGACTCCAGAGGAATACCACCTTACCACAAGCACCTCAAGAGGAGGCTTCTCTCAGCTCTAGGTATGTGAGAGGGACCCTGAGTTTGCGGCCTCAAGTGGAATGGACACCGCGATGCCCTGACTCGAAATAAGGCTGGATATCCCTGCAGTGACTTCAATGCAGGCTCGTCTTGCATCTCCCAGGACGAAAGGATGTCTGAATCCCCTGTGGAAAGCACAGAGAAAGACTTAGTTCCCGACCTCATCGCGACCGATAGCCTCACATCCTTTGAAAACTCCAGAGGTACGCGGAGATCAGTGCCTCCAAAGGAGACGATGCCTGACTCCTCGTGAAACTTGATAGGAGTCCCAGGATTCCTGTGGCACTTGGAAAGGGACACTTGGTCTCCCGCCTCAGCTGGAGAGGCGTCCCAATTGCCCTGCCAAGCCTCGAGGAGAATCGAGAGTTGTCCCTCGCAACTAGGCAGGAGTCCTGACGTCGCTGAAGAAACACGTATGTGGACAGGCCATCCCCGTCGTAACTCGAGAATATACCCCAGGTTCCCGCCGCAACTCGGGAAAAACCATGAGACTTCCCCCTCGACGCGAGATGAGGCCCGATTCCCCTGCACTGCATGCAGAGCAATTCCGTCTTGCACATCACACATGAAAGGAGCCTTGATTTCCTTCATGTCACTCCAGAGAAACCCCAAGAACACTGTTTCAAGGCTAGAGGGATCCTGAGGTCACTGTAGCAACACGAAAAAGCTCCGTGGACCAAAAATCAACTCGAGATGAGAGGTTAGTCCCAGGCTTCGACTCCAGAGGAATACCACCTTACCACAAGCACCTCAAGAGGAGGCTTCTCTCAGCTCTAGGTATGTGAGAGGGACCCTGAATTTGCGGCCTCAAGTGGAATGGACACCGCGATGCCCTGACTCGAAATAAGGCCGGATATCCCTGCAGTGACTGGAATGCAGGGTCGTCTTGCATCTCCCAAGACGAAAGGGTGTCGGAATCCCCTGTGGAGACCACAGAGAAAGACTTAGTTCCCGACCTCATCGCGACAGGAGGCTTCAAATCCTTTGAAAATTCCAGAGGTATGCGGAGATCAGTGCCTCCAAAGGAGACGATGCCTGACTCCTCGTGAAACTTGATAGGAGTCCCAGGATTCCTGTGGCACTTGGAAAGGGACACTTGGTCTTCCGCCTCAGCTGGAGAGGCGTCCCAATTGCCCTGCCAAGCCTCGAGGAGAATCCAGAGTTGTCCCTCGCAACTAGGCAGGAGTCCTGACGTCGCTGAAGAAACACGTGGGTGGAAGGGCCATCCCCGTCGTAACTCGAGAATATACCCCAGGTTCCCGCCGCAATTCGAGAAAAACCATGAGACTTCCCCCTAGCCGCGAGATGAGGCCCGATTCCCCTGCACTGCGTGCAGAGTAATTCCGTGTTGCACATCACACATGAAAGGAGCCTTGATTTCCTTGATGGCACTCCAGAGAAACCCCAAGAACACTGTTTCAAGGCTAGAGGGATCCTGAGGTCACTGTAGCAACACGAAAGAGCTCCGTGGACCAAGAATCAACACGAGATGAGAGGTTAGTCCCTGGCTTCGAATCCTGAGGAATACCACCTTACCACAAGCAGCTCAAGAGGAGGCTTCTCTCAGCTCTAGGTATGTGAGAGGGACCCTCAGTTTGCGGCCTCAAGTGGAATGGACACCGCGATGCCCTGACTCGAAATAAGGCCGGATATCCCTGCAGTGACTTGAATGCAGGCTCGTCTTGCATCTCCCAGGACGAAAGGATGTCTGAATCCCCTGTGGAAAGCACAGAGAATGACTTAGTTCCCCACCTCATCGCGACCGATAGCCTCACATCCTTTGAAAACTCCAGAGATACGCGGAGATCAGTGCCTCCAAAGGAGACGATGCCTGACTCCTCGTGAAACTTGATAGGAGTCCCAGGATTCCTGTGGCACTTGGAAAGGGACACTTGGTCTCCCGCCTCAGCTGGAGTGGCGTCCCAATTGCCCTGCCAAGCCTCGAGGAGAATCCAGAGTTGTCCCTCGCAACTAGGCAGGAGTCCTGACGTCGCTGAAGAAACACGTGTGTGGACGGGCCATCCCCGTCGTAACTCGAGAATATACCCCAGGTTCCCGCCGCAACTCGAGAAAAACCATGAGACTTCCCCCTCGCCGCGAGATGAGGCCCGATTCCCCTGCACTGCGTGCAGAGCAATTCCGTCTTGCACATCACACATGAAAGGAGCCTTGATTTCCTTCATGGCACTCCAGAGAAACCCCAAGAACACTGTTTCAAGGCTAGAGGGATCCTGAGGTCACTGTAGCAACACGAAAGAGCTCCGTGGGCCAAAAATCAACTCGAGATGAGAGGTTAGTCCCTGGCTTCGACTCCAGAGGAATACCACCTTACCACAAGCACCTCAAGAGGAGGCTTCTCTCAGCTCTAGGTATGTGAGAGGGACCCTGAGTTTGCGGCCTCAAGTGGAATGGACACCGCGATGCCCTGTCGCGAAATAAGGCTGGATATCCCTGCAGTGACTTGAATGCAGGCTCATCTTGCATCTCCCAAGATGAAAGGATGTCTGAGTCCCCTGTGGAGACCACAGAGAAAGACCTAGTTCCCCACCTCATCGCGACCGGAGGCCTCACATCCTTTGAAAACTCGAGAGGTACGCGGAGATCAGTGCCTCCAAAGGAGACGATGCCTGACTCCTCGTGAAACTTGATAGGAGTCCCAGGATTCCTGTGGCACGTGGAAAGGGACCCTTGGTCTCCCGCCTCAGCTGGAGAGGCGTCCCAATTGCCTTGCCAAGCCTCGAGGAGAATCCCGAGTTGTGTCTCGCAACTAGGCAAGAGTCCTGACGTGGCTGAACAAACACGTGTGTGGAAGGGCCATCCCCGTCGTAACTCGAGAATATACCCCAGGTTCCCGCCGCAACTCGAGAAAAACCATGAGACTTCCCCCTCGCCGCGAGATGAGGCCCGATTCCCCTGCACTGCGTGCAGAGCAATTCTGTGTTGCACATCACACATGAAAGGAGCCTTGATTTCCTTCATGGCACTCCAGAGAAACCCCAAGAACACTGTTTCAAGGCTAGAGGGATCCTGAGGTCACTGTAGCAACACGAAAGAGCTCCGTGGACCAAAAATCAACTCGAGATGAGAGGTTAGTCCCTGGCTTCGACTCCAGAGGAATACCACCTTACCACAAGCACCTCAAGAGGAGGCTTCTCTCAGCTCTAGGTATGTGAGAGGGACCCTGAGTTTGCGGCCTCAAGTGGAATGGACACCGCGATGCCCTGACTCGAAATAAGGCCGGATATCCCTGCAGTGACTGGAATGCAGGCTCGTCTTGCATCTCCCAAGATGAAAGGATGTCTGAATCCACTGTGGAGACCACAGAGAAAGACTTAGTTCCCCACCTCATCGCGACAGGAGGCTTCAAATCCTTTGAAAACTCCAGAGGTATGAGGAGATCAGTGCCTCCAAAGGAGACGATGCCTGACTCCTCGTGAAACTTGATAGGAGTCCCAGGATTCCTGTGGCACTTGGAAAGGGACACTTGGTCTCCCGCCTCAGCTGGAGAGGCGTCCCAATTGCCCTGCCAAGCCTCGAGGAGAATCCAGAGTTGTCCCTCGCAACTAGGCAGGAGTCCTGACGTCGCTGAAGAAACACGTGGGTGGAAGGGCCATCCCCGTCGTAACTCGAGAATATACCCCAGGTTCTCGCCGCAACTCGAGAAAAACCATGAGACTTCCCCCTCGCCGGGAGATGAGGCCCGATTCCCCTGCACTGCGTGCAGAGTAATTCCGTGTTGCACATCACACATGAAAGGAGCCTTGATTTCCTTGATGGCACTCCAGAGAAACCCCAAGAACACTGTTTCAAGGCTAGAGGGATCCTGAGGTCACTGCAGCAACACGAAAGAGCTCCGTGGACCAAGAATCAACACGAGATGGGAGGTTAGTCCCTAGCTTCGAATCCTGAGGAATACCACCTTACCACAAGCAGCTCAAGAGGAGGCTTCTCTCAGCTCTAGGTATGTGAGAGGGACCCTCAGTTTGCGGCCTCAAGTGGAATGGACACCGCGATGCCCTGACTCGAAATAAGGCCGGATATCCCTGCAGTGACTTGAATGCAGGCTCGTCTTGCATCTCCCAAAATGAAAGGATGTCTGAATCCCCTGTGGAGACCACAGAGAAAGACCTAGTTCCCCACCTCATCGCGACCGGAGGCCTCACATCCTTTGAAAACTCCAGAGGTACGCGGAGATCAGTGCCTCCAAAGGAGACGATGCCTGACTCCTCGTGAAACTTGATAGGAGTCCCAGGATTCCTGTGGCACGTGAAAAGGGACCCTTGGTCTCCCGCCTCAGCTGGAGAGGCGTCCCAATTGCCTTGCCAAGCCTCGAGGAGAATCCCGAGTTGTGTCTCGCAACTAGGCAAGAGTCCTGACGCGGCTGAAGAAACACGTGTGTGGAAGGGCCATCCCCATCGTAACTCGAGAATATACCCCAGGTTCCCGCCGCAACTCGAGAAAAACCATGAGACTTCCCCCTCACCGCGAGATGAGGCCCGATTCCCCTGCACTGCGTGCAGAGCAATTCTGTGTTGCACATCACACATGAAAGGAGCCTTGATTTCCTTCATGGCACTCCAGAGAAACCCCAAGAACACTGTTTCAAGGCTAGAGGGATCCTGAGGTCACTGTAGCAACACGAAAGAGCTCCGTGGACCAAAAATCAACTCGAGATGAGAGGTTAGTCCCTGGCTTCGACTCCTGAGGAATACCACCTTACCACAAGCACCTAAGGAGGAGGCTTCTCTCAGCTCTAGGTATGTGAGAGGGACCCTGAGTTTGCGGCCTCAAGTGGAATGGACACCGCGATGCCATGACTCGAAATAAGGCCGGATATCCCTGCAGTGACTGGAATGCAGGCTCGTCTTGCATCTCCCAAGACGAAAGGGTGTCTGAATCCCCTGTGGAGACCACAGAGAAAGACCTAGTTCCCCACCTCATCGCGACAGGAGGCCTCAAATCCTTTGAAAACTCCAGAGGTATGCGGAGATCAGTGCCTCCAAAGGAGACGATGCCTGACTCCTCGTGAAACTTGATAGGAGACCCAGGATTCCTGTGGCACGTGAAAAGGGACCCTTGGTCTCCCGTCTCAGCTGGAGAGGCGTCCCAATTGCCCTGCAAAGCCTCTAGGAGAATCTCGAGTTGTCCCTCGCAACTAGGCAGGAGTCCTGACATGGCTGAACACACACGTGTGTGGAAGGGCCATCCCCGTCGTAACTCGAGAATATACCCCAGGTTCCCGCCGCAACTCGAGAAAAACCATGAGACTTCCCCCTCGCCGCGAGATGAGGCCCGATTCCCATGCACTGCGTGCAGAGCAATTCTGTGTTGCACATCACACATGAAAGGAGCCTTGATTTCCTTGATGGCACTCCAGAGAAACCCCAAGAACACTGTTTCAAGGCTAGAGGGATCCTGAGGTAACTGTAGCAACACGAAAGAGCTCCGTGGGCCAAAATTCAACTCGAGATGAGAGGTTAGTCCCTGGCTTCGATTCCAGAGGAATACCACCTTACCACAAGCACCTCAAGAGGAGGCTTCTCTCAGCTCTAGGTATGTGAGAGGGACCCTGAGTTTGCGGCCTCAAGTGGAATGGACACCGCGATGCCCTGACGCGAAATAAGGCTGGATATCCCTGCAGTGACTTGAATGCATGCTCGTCTTGCATCTCCCAAGATGAAAGGATGTCTGAATCCCCTGTGGAGACCACAGAGAAAGACCTAGTTCCCCACCTCATCGCGACCGGAGGCCTCACATCCTTTGAAAACTCCAGAGGTACGCGGAGATAAGTGCCTCCAAAGGAGACGATGCCTGACTCCTTGTGAAACTTGATAGGAGTCCCAGGATTCCTGTGGCACGTGGAAAGGGACCCTTGGTCTCCTGTCTAAGCTGGAGAGGCGTCCCAATTGCCTTGCCAAGCCTCAAGGAGAATCCCGAGTTGTGTCTCGCAACTAGGCAAGAGTCCTGACGTGGCTGAACAAACACGTGTGTGGAAGGGCCATCCCCGTCGTAACTCGAGAATATACCTCAGGTTCCCGCCGCAACTCGAGAAAAACCATGAGACTTCCCCCTCGCCGCGAGATGAGGCCCGATTCCCCTGCACTGCGTGCAGAGCAATTCTGTGTTGCACATCACACATGAAAGGAGCCTTGATTTCCTTCATGGCACTCCAGAGAAACCCCAAGAACACTGTTTCAAGGCTAGAGGGATCCTGAGATCACTGTAGCAACACGAAAGAGCTCCGTGGACCAAAAATCAACTCGAGATGAGAGGTTAGTCCCTGGCTTCGACTCCAAAGGAATACCACCTTACCACAAGCACCTCAAGAGGAGGCTTCTCTCAGCTCTAGGTATGTGAGAGGGACCCTGAATTGCGGCCTCAAGTGGAATGGACACCCCGATGCCCTGACTCGAAATAAGGCCGGATATCCCTGCAGTGACTGGAATGCAGGGTCGTCTTGCATCTCCGAAGACGAAAGGGTGTCTGAATCCCCTGTGGAGACCACAGAGAAAGACTTAGTTCCCCACCTCATCGCGACAGGAGGCTTCAAATCCTTTGAAAACTCCAGAGGTATGCGGAGATCAGTGCCTCCAAAGGAGACGATGCCTGACTCCTCGTGAAACTTGATAGGAGTCCCAGGATTCCTGTGGCACTTGGAAAGGGACACTTGGTCTTCCGCCTCAGCTGGAGAGGCGTCCCAATTGCCCTGCCAAGCCTCGAGGAGAATCCAGAGTTGTCCCTCGCAACTAGGCAGGAGTCCTGACGTCGCTGAAGAAACACGTGGGTGGAAGGGCCATCCCCGTCGTAACTCGAGAATATACCCCAGGTTCCCGCCGCAATTCGAGAAAAACCATGAGACTTCCCCCTCGCCGCGAGATGAGGCCTGATTCCCCTGCACTGCGTGCAGAGTAATTCCGTGTTGCACATCACACATGAAAGGAGCCTTGATTTCCTTGATGGCACTCCAGAGAAACCCCAAGAACACTGTTTCAAGGCTAGAGGGATCCTGAGGTCACTGTAGCAACACGAAAGAGCTCCGTGGACCAAGAATCAACACGAGATGAGAGGTTAGTCCCTGGCTTCGAATCCTGAGGAATACCACCTTACCACAAGCAGCTCAAGAGGAGGCTTCTCTCAGCTCTAGGTATGTGAGAGGGACCCTCAGTTTGCGGCCTCAAGTGGAATGGACACCGCGATGCCCTGACTCGAAATAAGGCCGGATATCCCTGCAGTGACTTGAATGCAGGCTCGTCTTGCATCTCCCAAGAAGAAAGGATATCTGAATCCCCTGTGGAGACCACAGAGAAACACCTAGTTCCCCACCTCATCGCGACCGCAGGCCTCACATCCTTTGAAAACTCCAGAGGTACGCGGAGATCAGTGCCTCCAAGGGAGACGATGCCTGACTCCTCGTGAAACTTGATAGGAGTCCCAGGATTCTTGTCGCACGTGGAAAGGGACCCTTGGTCTCCCGCCTCAGCTGGAGAGGCGTTCCAATTGCCCTGCCAAGCCTCCAGGAGAATCCCGAGTTGTCCCTCGCAACAAGGCAGGAGTCCTGACGTGTCTGAACAAACACGTGGGTGGAAGGGCCATTCCCGTCGTAACTCGAGAATATACCCCAGGTTCCCGCCGCAACTCGAGAAAAACCATGAGACTTCCCCCTCGATGCGAGATGAGGCCCGATTCCCCTGTACTGCGTGCAGAGCAATTCCGTCTTGCACATCACACATGAAAGGAGCATTGATTTCCTTGATGGCACTCCAGAGAAACCCCAAGAACACTGTTTCAAGGATAGAGGGATCCTGAGGTCACTGTAGCAACACGAAAGAAATCTGTGGACCACAAATAAACTCGAAAAGAGAGGTTAGTCCCTGGATTCGTCTCCAGAGGAATACCACCTTACCACAAGCACCTCAAGAGGAGGCTTCTCTCAGCTCTAGGTATGTGAGAGGGACCCTGAGTTTGCGGCCTCAAGTGGAATGGACACCGCGATGCCCTGACTCGAAATAAGGCCGGATATCCCTGCAGTGACTTGAATGCAGGCTCGTCTTGCATCTCCCAAGAAGAAAGGATGTCTGAATTCCCTGTGGAGACCACAGAGAAAGACCTAGTTCCCCACCTCATCGCGACCGATAGCCTCACATCCTTTGAAAACTCCAGAGGTACGCGGAGATCAGTGCCTCCAAAGGAGACGATGCCTGACTCCTCGTGAAACTTGATAGGAGTCCCAGGATTCTTGTGGCACGTGGAAAGGGACCCTTGGTCTCCCGCCTCAGCTGGAGAGGTTTTCCAATTGCCTTGTCAAGCCTCGAGGAGAATCCCGAGTTGTCCCTCGCAACTAGGCAGGAGTCCTGACGTGGCTGAAGAAACACGTGTGTGGAAGGGCCATCCCCGTCGTAACTCGAGAATATACCCCAGGTTCCCGCCGCAACTCGGGAAAAACCATGAGACTTCCCCCTCGATGCGAGATGAGGCCCGATTCCCCTGTACTGCATGCAGAGCAATTTCGTCTTGCACATCACACATGAAAGGAGCCGTGATTTCCTTGATGGCACTCCAGAGAAACCCCAAGAACACTGTTTCAAGGCTAGAGGGATCCTGAGGTCACTGTAGCAACACGAAAGATCTCCGTGGACCAAGAATCAACACGAGATGAGAGGTTAGTCCCTGGCTTCGACTCCTGAGGAATACCACCTTACCACAAGCACTTCAAGAGGAGGCTTCTCTCAGCTCTAGGTATGTGAGAGGGATCCTGAGATTGCGGCCTCAAGTGGAATGGACACCGCGATGCCCTGACTCGAAATAAGGCCGGATATCCCTGCAGTGACTTGAATGCAGGCTCGTCTTGCATCTCCCAAGAAGAAAGGATGTCTGAATCCCCAGTGGAGACCACAGAGAAACACCTAGTTCCCCACGTCATCGCTACCGGAGGCCTCACATCCTTTGAAAACTCCAGAGGTACGCGGAGATCAGTGCCTCCAAAGGAGACGATGCCTGACACCTCGTGAAACTTGATAGGAGTCCCAGGATTCTTGTGGCACGTGGAAAGGGACCCTTGGTCTCCCGCCTCAGCTGGAGAGGCGTTCCAATTGCCCTGCCAAGCCTCGAGGAGAATCCCGAGTTGTCCCTCGCAACTAGGCAGGAGTCCTGACGTCGCTGAACAAACACGTGGGTGGAAAGGCCATCCCCGTCGTAACTCGAGAATATACCCCAGGTTCCCGCCGCAACTCGAGAAAAACCATGAGACTTCCCCCTCGATGCGAGATGAGGCCCGATTCCCCTGTACTGCGTGCAGAGCAATTCCGTCTTGCACATCACACATGAAAGGAGCCTTGATTCCCTTGACGGCACTCCAGAGAAACCCCAAGAACACTGTTTCAAGGCTAGAGGGATCCTGAGGTCACTGTAGCAACAGGAAAGAACTCTGTGGACCAAAAATCAACTCGAAAAGAGAGGTTAGTCCCTGGATTCGTCTCCAGAGGAATACCAGCTTACCACAAGCACCTCAAGAGGAGGCTTCTCTCAGCTCTAGGTATGTGAGAGGGACCCTGAGTTTGCGGCCTCAAGTGGAATGGACACCGCGAAGCCCTGACTCGAAATAAGGCCGGATATCCCTGCAGTGACTTCAAGGCAGGCTCGTCTTGCATCTCCCAGGACGAAAGGATGTCTGAATTCCCTGTGGAGACCACAGAGAAAGACCTAGTTCCCCACCTCATCGCGACCGATAGCCTCACATCCTTTGAAAACTCCAGAGGTACGCGGAGATCAGTGCCTCCAAAGGAGACGATGCCTGACTCCTCGTGAAACTTGATAGGAGTCCCAGGATTCTTGTGGCACGTGGAAAGGGACCCTTGGTCTCCCGCCTCAGCTGGAGAGGCGTTCCAATTGCCCTGCCAAGCCTCCAGGAGAATCCCGAGTTGTCCCTCGCAACTAGGCAGGAGTCCTGACGTGGCTGAACAAACACGTGGGTGGAAGGGCCATCCCCGTCGTAACTCGAGAACATACCCCAGGTTCCCGCCGCAACTCGAGAAAAACCATGAGACTTCCCCCTCGATGCGAGATGAGGCCCGATTCCCCTGTACTGCGTGCAGAGCAATTCCGTCTTGCACATCACACATGAAAGGAGCCTTGATTTCCTTGATGGCACTCCAGAGAAACCCCAAGAACACTGTTTCAAGGCTAGAGGGATCCTGAGGTCACTGTAGCAACACGAAAGAACTCTGTGGACCAAAAATCAACTCGAAAAGAGAGGTTAGTCCCTGGATTCGTCTCCAGAGGAATACCACCTTACCACAAGCACCTCAAGAGGAGGCTTCTCTCAGCTCTAGGTATGTGAGAGGGACCCTGAGTTTGCGGCCTCAAGTGGAATGGACACCTCGATGCCCTGACTCGAAATAAGGCCGGATATCCCTGCAGTGACTTCAATGCAGGCTCGTCTTGCATCTCCCAGGACGAAAGGATGTCTGAATCCCCTGTGGAAAGCACAGAGAAAGACTTAGTTCCCCACCTCATCGCGACCGATAGCCTCACATCCTTTGAAAACTCCAGAGGTACGCGGAGATCAGTGCCTCCAAAGGAGACGATGCCTGACTCCTCGTGAAACTTGATAGGAGTCCCAGGATTCCTGTGGCACTTGGAAAGGGAGACTTGGTCTCCCGCCTCAGCTGGAGAGGCGTCCCAATTGCCCTGCCAAGCCTCGAGGAGAATCCAGAGTTGTCCCTCGCAAATAGGCAGGAGTCCTGACGTCGCTGAAGAAACACGTGGGTGGAAGGGCCATCCCCGTCGTAACTCGAGAATATACCCCAGGTTCCCGCCGCAACTCGAGAAAAACCATGAGACTTCCCCCTCGCCACGAGATGAGGCCCGATTCCCCTGGACTGCGTGCAGAGCAATTCCGTGTTGCACATCACACATGAAAGGAGCCTTGATTTCCTTGATGGCACTCCAGAGAAACCCCAAGAACACTGTTTCAAGGCTAGAGGGATCCTGAGGTCACTGTAGCAACACTAAAGAGCTCCGGGGGCCAAAAATCAACTCGAGATGAGAGGTTAGTCCCTGGCTTCGACTCCAGAGGAATACCACCTTACCACAAGCACCTCAATAGGAGTCTTCTCTCAGCTCTAGGTATGTGAGAGGGACCCTGAGTTTGCGGCCTCAAGTGGAATGGACACCCCGATGCCCTGACGCGAAATAAGGCTGGATATCCCTGCAGTGACTTGAATGCAGGCTCGTCTTGCATCTCCCAAGATGAAAGGATGTCTGAATCCCCTGTGGAGACCACAGAGAAAGACCTAGTTCCCCACCTCATCGCGACCGGAGGCCTCACATCCTTTGAAAACTCCAGAGGTACGCGGAGATCAGTGCCTCCAAAGGAGACGATGCCTGACTCCTCGTGAAACTTGATAGGAGTCCCAGGATTCCTGCGGCACGTGGAAAGAGACCCTTGGTCTCCCGCCTCAGCTGGAGAGGCGTCCCAATGGCCTTGCCAAGCCTTGAGGAGAATCCTGAGTTGTGTCTCGCAACTAGGCAAGAGTCCTGACGTGGCTGAACAAACACGTGGGTGGAAGGGCCATCCCCGTCGTAACTCGAGAATATACCCCAGGTTCCCGCCGCAACTCGAGAAAAACCATGAGACTTCCCCCTCGCCGCGAGATGAGGCCCGATTCCCCTGCACTGCGTGCAGAGCAATTCTGTGTTGCACATCACACATGAAAGGAGCCTTGATTTCCTTCATGGCACTCCAGAGAAACCCCAAGAACACTGTTTCAAGGCTAGAGGGATCCTGAGGTCACTGTAGCAACACGAAAGAGCTCCGTGGACCAAAAATCAACTCGAGATGAGAGGTTAGTCCCTGGCTTCGACTCCAGAGGAATACCACCTTACCACAAGCACCTCAAGAGGAGGCTTCTCTCAGCTCTAGGTATGTGAGAGGGACCCTGAGTTTGCGGCCTCAAGTGGAATGGACACCGCGATGCCCTGACTCGAAATAAGGCCGGATATCCCTGCAGTGACTGGAATGCAGGCTCGTCTTGCATCTCCCAAGACGAAAGGGTGTCTGAATACCCTGTGGAGACCACAGAGAAAGACCTAGTTCCCCACCTCATCGCGACAGGAGGCCTCAAATCCTTTTAAAACTCCAGAGGTATGCGGAGATCAGTGCCTCCAAAGGAGACGATGCCTGACTCCTCGTGAAACTTGATAGGAGACCCAGGATTCCTGTGGCACGTGGAAAGGGACCCTTGGTCTCCCGTCTCAGCTGGAGAGGCATCCCAATTGCCCTGCAAAGCCTCGAGGAGAATCCCGAGTTGTCCCTCGCAAATAGGCAGGAGTCCTGACATGGCTGAACACACACATGTGTGGAAGGGCCATCCCCGTCGTAACTCGAGAATATACCCCAGGTTCCCGCCGCAACTCGAGAAAAACCATGAGACTTCCCCCTCGCCGCGAGATGAGGCCCGATTCCCCTGCACTGCGTGCAGAGCAATTCCGTGTTGCACATCACACATGAAAGGAGCCTTGATTTCCTTCATGGCACTCCAGAGAAACCCCAAGAACACTGTTTCAAGGCTAGAGGGATCCTGAGGTCACTGTAGCAACACGAAAGAGCTCCGTGGACCAAGAATCAACACGAGATGAGAGGTTAGTCCCTGGCTTCGACTCCTGAGGAATACCACCTTACCACAAGCACCTCAAGAGGAGGCTTCTCTCAGCTCTAGGTATGTGAGAGGGATCCTGAGATTGCGGCCTCAAGTGGAATGGACACCGCGATGCCCTGACTCGAAATAAGGCCGGATATCCCTGCAGTGACTTGAATGCAGGCTCGTCTTGCATCTCCCAAGAAGAAAGGATGTCTGAATCCCCTGTGGAGACCACAGAGAAACACCTAGTTCCCCACCTCATCGCTACCGGAGGCCTCACATCCTTTGAAAACTCCAGAGGTACGCGGAGATCAGTGCCTCCAAAGGAGACGATGCCTGACTTCTCGTGAAACTTGATAGGAGTCCCAGGATTCTTGTGGCACGGGGAAAGGGACCCTTGGTCTCCCGCCTCAGCTGGAGAGGAGTTCCAATTGCCCTGCCAAGCCTCGAGGAGAATCCCGAGTTGTCCCTCGCAACTAGGCAGGAGTCCTGACGTGGCTGAACAAACACGTGGGTGGAAGGGCCATCCCCGTCGTAACTCGAGAATATACCCCAGGTTCCCGCCGCAACTCGAGAAAAACCATGAGACTTCCCCCTCGATGCGAGATGAGGCCCGATTCCCCTGTACTGCGTGCAGAGCAATTCCGTCTTGCACATCACACATGAAAGGAGCCTTGATTTCCTTGATGGCACTCCAGAGAAACCCCAAGAACACTGTTTCAAGGCTAGAGGGATCCTGAGGTCACTATAGCAACACGAAAGAACTCTGTGGACCAAAAATCAACTCGAAAAGAGAGGTTAGTCCCTGGATTCGTCTCCAGAGGAATACCACCTTACCACAAGCACCTCAAGAGGAGGCTTCTCTCAGCTCTAGGTATGTGAGAGGGACCCTGAGTTTGCAGCCTCAAGTGGAATGGACACCGCGATGCCCTGACTCGAAATAAGGCCGGATATCCCTGCAGTGACTTCAATGCAGGCTCGTCTTGCATCTCCCAGGACGAAAGGATGTCTGAATCCCCTGTGGAAAGCACAGAGAAAGACTTAGTTCCCCACCTCATCGCGACCGATAGCCTCACATCCTTTGAAAACTCCAGAGGTACGCGGAGATCAGTGCCTCCAAAGGAGACGATGCCTGACTCCTCGTGAAACTTGATAGGAGTCCCAGGATTTCTGTGGCACTTGGAAAGGGACACTTGGTCTCCCGCCTCAGCTGGAGAGGCGTCCCAATTGCCCTGCCAAGCCTCGAGGAGAATCCAGAGTTGTCCCTCGCAACTAGGCAGGAGTCCTGACGTCGCTGAAGAAACACGTGGGTGGAAGGGCCATCCCCGTCGTAACTCGAGAATATACCCCAGGTTCCCGCCGCAACTCGAGAAAAACCATGAGACTTCCCCCTCGCCGCGAGATGAGGCCCGATTCCCCTGCACTGCGTGCAGAGCAATTCCGTGTTGCACATCACACATGAAAGGAGCCTTGATTTCCTTGATGGCACTCCAGAGAAACCCCAAGAACACTGTTTCAAGGCTAGAGGGATCCTGAGGTCACTGTAGCAACACGAAAGAGCTCCGTGGACCAAAAATCAACTCGAGATGAGAGGTTAGCCCTGGCTTCGACTCCAGAGGAATACCACCTTACCACAAGCACCTCAAGAGGAGGCTTCTCTCAGCTCTAGGTATGTGAGAGGGACCCTGAGTTTGCGGCCTCAAGTGGAATTGGCACCGCGATGCCCTGACGCGAAATAAGGCCGGATATCCCTGCAGTGACTTGAATGCAGGCTCGTCTTGCATCTCCCAAAATGAAAGGATGTCTGAATCCCCTGTGGAGACCACAGAGAAAGACTTAGTTCCCCACCTGATCGCGACCGGAGGCCTCACATACTTTGAAAACTCCAGAGGTACGCGGAGATCAGTGCCTCCAAAGGAGACAATGCCTGACTCCTCGTGAAACTTGATAGGAGTCCCAGGATTCCTGTGGCACGTGGAAAGGGACCCTTGGTCTCCCGCCTCAGCTGGAGAGGCGTCCCAATTGCCTTGCCAAGCCTCGAGGAGAATCCAGAGTTGTGTCTCGCAACTAGGCAAGAGTCCTGACGTCGCTGAACAAACACGTGTGTTGAAGGGCCATCCCCGTCGTAACTCGAGAATATACCCCAGGTTCCCGCCGCAACTCGAGAAAAACCATGAGACTTCCCCCTCGCCGCGAGATGAGGCCCGATTCCCCTGCACTGCGTGCAGAGCAATTCCGTGTTGCACATCACACATGAAAGGAGCCTTGATTTCCTTCATGGCACTGCAGAGAAACCCCAAGAACACTGTTTCAAGGCTAGAGGGATCCTGAGTTCACTGTAGCAACACGAAAGAGCTTCGTGGACCAAGAATCAACACGAGATGAGAGGTTAGTCCCTGGCTCCGACTCCTGAGGAATACCACCTTACCACAAGCACCTCAAGAGGAGGCTTCTCTCAGCTCTAGGTATGTGAGAGGGATCTGAGATTGCTGCCTCAAGTGGAAAGGACACCGCGATGCCCTGACTCGAAATAAGGCCGGATATCCCTGCAGTGACTTGAATGCAGGCTCGTCTTGCATCTCCCAAGAAGAAAGGATGTCTGAATCTCCTGTGGAGACCACAGAGAAAGACCTAGTTCCCCACCTCATCGCGACCGGAGGCCTCACATCCTTTGAAAACTCCAGACGTATGCGGAGATCAGTGCCTCCAAAGGAGACGATGCCTGACTCCTCGTGAAACTTGATAGGAGACCCAGGATTCCTGTGGCACGTGAAAAGGGACCCTTGGTCTCCCGTCTCAGCTGGAGAGGCGTCCCAATTGCCCTGCAAAGCCTCGAGGAGAATCCCGAGTTGTCCATCGCAACTAGGCAGGAGTCCTGACATGGCTGAACACACACGTGTGTGGAAGGGCCATCCCCGTCGTAACTCGAGAATATACCCCAGGTTCCCGCCGCAACTCGAGAAAAACCATGAGACTTCCCCCTCGCCGCGAGATGAGGCCCGATTCCCATGCACTGCGTGCAGAGCAATTCCGTGTTGCACATCACACATGAAAGGAGCCTTGATTTCCTTGATGGCACTCCAGAGAAACCCCAAGAACACTGTTTCAAGGCTAGAGGGATCCTGAGGTAACTGTAGCAACACGAAAGAGCTCCGTGGGCCAAAATTCAACTCGAGATGAGAGGTTAGTCCCTGGCTTCGATTCCAGAGGAATACCACCTTACCACAAGCACCTCAAGAGGAGGCTTCTCTCAGCTCTAGGTATGTGAGAGGGACCCTGAGTTTGCGGCCTCAAGTGGAATGGACACCGCGATGCCCTGACGCGAAATAAGGCTGGATATCCGTGCAGTGACTTGAATGCAGGCTCGTCTTGCATCTCCCAAGATGAAAGGATGTCTGAATCCCCTGTGGAGACCACAGAGAAAGACCTAGTTCCCCACCTCATCGCGACCGGAGGCCTCACATCCTTTGAAAACTCCAGAGGTACGCGGAGATAAGTCCCTCCAAAGGAGACGATGCCTGACTCCTCGTGAAACTTGATAGGAGTCCCAGGATTCCTGTGGCACGTGGAAAGGGACCCTTGGTCTCCCGCCTCAGCTGGAGAGGCGTCCCAATTGCCTTGCCAAGCCTCAAGGAGAATCCCGAGTTGTGTCTCGCAACTAGGCAAGAGTCCTGACGTGGCTGAACAAACACGTGTGTGGAAGGGCCATCCCCGTCGTAAATCGAGAATATACCTCAGGTTCCCACCGCAACTCGAGAAAAACCATGAGACTTCCCCCTCGCCGCGAGATGAGGCCCGATTCCCCTGCACTGCGTGCAGAGCAATTCTGTGTTGCACATCACACATGAAAGGAGCCTTGATTTCCTTCATGGCACTCCAGAGAAACCCCAAGAACACTGTTTCAAGGCTAGAGGGATCCTGAGGTCACTGTAGCAACACGAAAGAGCTCCGTGGACCAAAAATCAACTCGAGATGAGAGGTTAGTCCCTGGCTTCGACTCCAGAGGAATACCACCTTACCACAAGCACCTCAAGAGGAGGCTTCTCTCAGCTCTAGGTATGTGAGAGGGACCCTGAGTTTGCGGCCTCAAGTGGAATGGACACCGCGATGCCCTGACTCGAAATAAGGCCGGATATCCCTGCAGTGACTGGAATGCAGGCTCGTCTTGCATCTCCCAAGACGAAAGGGTGTCTGAATCCCCTGTGGAGACCACAGAGAAAGACCTAGTTCCCCACCTCATCGCGACAGGAGGCCTCAAATCCTTTGAAAACTCCAGAGGTATGCGGAGATCAGTGCCTCCAAAGGAGACGATGCCTGACTCCTCGTGAAACTTGATAGGAGACCCAGGATTCCTGTGGCACGTGGAAAGGGACCCTTGGTCTCCCGTCTCAGCTGGAGAGGCGTCCCAATTGCCCTGCAAAGCCTCGAGGAGAATCCCGAGTTGTCCCTCGCAACTAGGCAGGAGTCCTGACATGGCTGAACACACACGTGTGTGGAAGGGCCATCCCCGTCGTAACTCGAGAATATACCCCAGGTTCCCGCCGCAACTCGAGAAAAACCTTGAGACTTCCCCCTCGCCGCGAGATGAGGCCCGATTCCCCTGCACTGCGTGCAGAGCAATTCTGTGTTGCACATCACACATGAAAGGAGCCTTGATTTCCTTGATGGCACTCCAGAGAAACCCCAAGAACACTGTTTCAAGGCTAGAGGGATCCTGAGGTCACTGTAGCAAAACGAAAGAGCTCCGTGGACAAAGAATCAACACGGGATGCGAGGTTAGTCCCTGGATTCGACTCCTGAGGAATACCACCTTACCACAAGCACCTCAAGAGGAGGCTTCTCTCAGCTCTAGGTATGTGAGAGGGATCCTGAGTTTGCGGCCTCAAGTGGAATGGACACCGCGATGCCCTGACTCGAAATAAGGCCGGATATCCCTGCAGTGACTTGAATGCAGGCTCGTCTTTCATCTCCCAAGAAGAAAGGATATCTGAATCCCCTGTGGAGACCACAGAGAAACACCTAGTTCCCCACCTCATCGCGACCGCAGGCCTCACATCCTTTGAAAACTCCAGAGGTACGCGGAGATCAGTGCCTCCAAAGGAGACGATGCCTGACTCCTCGTGAAACTTGATAGGAGTCCCAGGATTCTTGTCGCACGTGGAAAGGGACCCTTGGTCTCCCGCCTCAGCTGGAGAGGCGTTCCAATTGCCCTGCCAAGCCTCCAGGAGAATCCCGAGTTGTCCCTCGCAACAAGGCAGGAGTCCTGACGTGTCTGAACAAACACGTGGGTGGAAGGGCCATTCCCGTCGTAACTCGAGAATATACCCCAGGTTCCCGCCGCAACTCGAGAAAAACCATGAGACTTCCCCCTCGATGCGAGATGAGGCCCGATTCCCCTGTACTGCGTGCAGAGCAATTCCGTCTTGCACATCACACATGAAAGGAGCATTGATTTCCTTGATGGCACTCCAGAGAAACCCCAAGAACACTGTTTCAAGGATAGAGGGATCCTGAGGTCACTGTAGCAACACGAAAGAAATCTGTGGACCACAAATAAACTCGAAAAGAGAGGTTAGTCCCTGGATTCGTCTCCAGAGGAATACCACCTTACCACAAGCACCTCAAGAGGAGGCTTCTCTCAGCTCTAGGTATGTGAGAGGGACCCTGAGTTTGCGGCCTCAAGTGGAATGGACACCGCGATGCCCTGACTCGAAATAAGGCCGGATATCCCTGCAGTGACTTGAATGCAGGCTCGTCTTGCATCTCCCAAGAAGAAAGGATGTCTGAATTCCCTGTGGAGACCACAGAGAAAGACCTAGTTCCCCACCTCATCGCGACCGATAGCCTCACATCCTTTGAAAACTCCAGAGGTACGCGGAGATCAGTGCCTCCAAAGGAGACGATGCCTGACTCCTCGTGAAACTTGATAGGAGTCCCAGGATTCTTGTGGCACGTGGAAAGGGACCCTTGGTCTCCCGCCTCAGCTGGAGAGGTTTTCCAATTGCCTTGTCAAGCCTCGAGGAGAATCCCGAGTTGTCCCTCGCAACTAGGCAGGAGTCCTGACGTGGCTGAAGAAACACGTGTGTGGAAGGGCCATCCCCGTCGTAACTCGAGAATATACCCCAGGTTCCCGCCGCAACTCGAGAAAAACCATGAGACTTCCCCCTCGCCGCGAGATGAGGCCCGATTCCCCTGCACTGCGTGCAGAGCAATTCCGTGTTGCACATCACACATGAAAGGAGCCTTGATTTCCTTCATGGCACTCCAGAGAAACCCCAAGAACACTGTTTCAAGGCTAGAGGGATCCTGAGGTCACTGTAGCAACACGAAAGAGCTCCGTGGACCAAGAATCAACACGAGATGAGAGGTTAGTCCCTGGCTTCGACTCCTGAGGAATACCACCTTACCACAAGCACCTCAAGAGGAGGCTTCTCTCAGCTCTAGGTATGTGAGAGGGATCCTGAGATTGCGGCCTCAAGTGGAATGGACACCGCGATGCCCTGACTCGAAATAAGGCCGGATATCCCTGCAGTGACTTGAATGCAGGCTCGTCTTGCATCTCCCAAGAAGAAAGGATGTCTGAATCCCCTGTGGAGACCACAGAGAAACACCTAGTTCCCCACCTCATCGCTACCGGAGGCCTCACATCCTTTGAAAACTCCAGAGGTACGCGGAGATCAGTGCCTCCAAAGGAGACGATGCCTGACTTCTCGTGAAACTTGATAGGAGTCCCAGGATTCTTGTGGCACGGGGAAAGGGACCCTTGGTCTCCCGCCTCAGATGGAGAGGAGTTCCAATTGCCCTGCCAAGCCTCGAGGAGAATCCCGAGTTGTCCCTCGCAACTAGGCAGGAGTCCTGACGTGGCTGAACAAACACGTGGGTGGAAGGGCCATCCCCGTCGTAACTCGAGAATATACCCCAGGTTCCCGCCGCAACTCGAGAAAAACCATGAGACTTCCCCCTCGATGCGAGATGAGGCCCGATTCCCCTGTACTGCGTGCAGAGCAATTCCGTCTTGCACATCACACATGAAAGGAGCCTTGATTTCCTTGATGGCACTCCAGAGAAACCCCAAGAACACTGTTTCAAGGCTAGAGGGATCCTGAGGTCACTGTAGCAACACCAAAGAACTCTGTGGACCAAAAATCAACTCGAAAAGAGAGGTTAGTCCCTGGATTCGTCTCCAGAGGAATACCACCTTACCACAAGCACCTCAAGAGGAGGCTTCTCTCAGCTCTAGGTATGTGAGAGGGACCCTGAGTTTGCAGCCTCAAGTGGAATGGACACCGCGATGCCCTGACTCGAAATAAGGCCGGATATCCCTGCAGTGACTTCAATGCAGGCTCGTCTTGCATCTCCCAGGACGAAAGGATGTCTGAATCCCCTGTGGAAAGCACAGAGAAAGACTTAGTTCCCCACCTCATCGCGACCGATAGCCTCACATCCTTTGAAAACTCCAGAGGTACGCGGAGATCAGTGCCTCCAAAGGAGACGATGCCTGACTCCTCGTGAAACTTGATAGGAGTCCCAGGATTTCTGTGGCACTTGGAAAGGGACACTTGGTCTCCCGCCTCAGCTGGAGAGGCGTCCCAATTGCCCTGCCAAGCCTCGAGGAGAATCCAGAGTTGTCCCTCGCAACTAGGCAGGAGTCCTGACGTCGCTGAAGAAACACGTGGGTGGAAGGGCCATCCCCGTCGTAACTCGAGAATATACCCCAGGTTCCCGCCGCAACTCGAGAAAAACCATGAGACTTCCCCCTCGCCGCGAGATGAGGCCCGATTCCCCTGCACTGCGTGCAGAGCAATTCCGTGTTGCACATCACACATGAAAGGAGCCTTGATTTCCTTGATGGCACTCCAGAGAAACCCCAAGAACACTGTTTCAAGGCTAGAGGGATCCTGAGGTCACTGTAGCAACACGAAAGAGCTCCGTGGACCAAAAATCAACTCGAGATGAGAGGTTAGCCCTGGCTTCGACTCCAGAGGAATACCACCTTACCACAAGCACCTCAAGAGGAGGCTTCTCTCAGCTCTAGGTATGTGAGAGGGACCCTGAGTTTGCGGCCTCAAGTGGAATTGGCACCGCGATGCCCTGACGCGAAATAAGGCCGGATATCCCTGCAGTGACTTGAATGCAGGCTCGTCTTGCATCTCCCAAAATGAAAGGATGTCTGAATCCCCTGTGGAGACCACAGAGAAAGACTTAGTTCCCCACCTGATCGCGACCGGAGGCCTCACATACTTTGAAAACTCCAGAGGTACGCGGAGATCAGTGCCTCCAAAGGAGACAATGCCTGACTCCTCGTGAAACTTGATAGGAGTCCCAGGATTCCTGTGGCACGTGGAAAGGGACCCTTGGTCTCCCGCCTCAGCTGGAGAGGCGTCCCAATTGCCTTGCCAAGCCTCGAGGATAATCCAGAGTTGTGTCACGCAACTAGGCAAGAGTCCTGACGTCGCTGAACAAACACGTGTGTGGAAGGGCCATCCCCGTCGTAACTCGAGAATATACCCCAGGTTCCCGCCGCAACTCGAGAAAAACCATGAGACTTCCCCCTCGCCGCGAGATGAGGCCCGATTCCCCTGCACTGCGTGCAGAGCAATTCCGTGTTGCACATCACACATGAAAGGAGCCTTGATTTCCTTCATGGCACTGCAGAGAAACCCCAAGAACACTGTTTCAAGGCTAGAGGGATCCTGAGTTCACTGTAGCAACACGAAAGAGCTTCGTGGACCAAGAATCAACACGAGATGAGAGGTTAGTCCCTGGCTCCGACTCCTGAGGAATACCACCTTACCACAAGCACCTCAAGAGGAGGCTTCTCTCAGCTCTAGGTATGTGAGAGGGATCTGAGATTGCTGCCTCAAGTGGAAAGGACACCGCGATGCCCTGACTCGAAATAAGGCCGGATATCCCTGCAGTGACTTGAATGCAGGCTCGTCTTGCATCTCCCAAGAAGAAAGGATGTCTGAATCTCCTGTGGAGACCACAGAGAAAGACCTAGTTCCCCACCTCATCGCGACCGGAGGCCTCACATCCTTTGAAAACTCCAGAGGTACGCGGAGATCAGTGCCTCCAAAGGAGACGATGCCTGACTCCTCGTGAAACTTGATAGGAGTTCCAGGATTCTTGTGGCACGTGGAAAGGGACACTTGGTCTCCCGCCTCAGCTGGAGAGGCGTTCCAATTGCCCTGCCAAGCCTCGAGGAGAATCCCGAGTTGTCCCTTGCAACTAGGCAGGAGTCCTGACGTGGCTGAACAAACACGTGGGTGGAAGGGCCATCCCCGTCGTAACTCGAGAATATACCCCAGGTTCCCGCCGCGACTCGAGAAAAACCATGAGACTTCCCCCTCGATGCGAGATGAGGCCCGATTCCCCTGTACTGCGTGCAGAGCAATTCCGTCTTGCACATCACACATGAAAGGAGCCTTGATTTCCTTGATGGCACTCCAGAGAAACCCCAAGAACACTGTTTCAAGGATAGAGGGATCCTGAGGTCACTGTAGCAACACGAAAGAAATCTGTGGACCACAAATAAACTCGAAAAGAGAGGTTAGTCCCTGGATTCGTCTCCAGAGGAATACCACCTTACCACAAGCACCTCAAGAGGAGGCTTCTCTCAGCTCTAGGTATGTGAGAGGGACCCTGAGTTTGCGGCCTCAAGTGGAATGGACACCGCGATGCCCTGACGCGAAATAAGGCTGGATATCCCTGCAGTGACTTGAATGCAGGCTCGTCTTGCATCTCCCAAGATGAAAGGATGTCTGAATCCCCTGTGGAGACCACAGAGAAAGACCTAGTTCCCCACCTCATCGCGACCGGAGGCCTCAAATCCTTTGAAAACTCCAGAGGTACGCGGAGATCAGTGCCTCTAAAGGAGACGATGCCTGACTCCTCGTGAAACTTGATAGGAGTCCCAGGATTCCTGTGGCACGTGGAAAGGGACTCTTGGTCTCCCGCCTCAGCTGGAGAGGCGTCCCAATTGCCTTGCCAAGCCTCGAGGAGAATCCCGAGTTGTGTCTCGCAACTAGGCAAGATTCCTGACGTGGCTGAACAAACACGTGTGTGGAAGGGCCATCCCCGTCGTAACTCGAGAATATACCCCAGGTTCCCGCCGCAACTCGAGAAAAACCATGAGACTTCCCCCTCGCCGCGAGATGAGGCCCGATTCCCCTGCACTGCGTGCAGAGCAATTCTGTGTTGCACATCACACATGAAAGGAGCCTTGATTTCCTTGATGGCACTCCAGAGAAACCCCAAGAACACTGTTTCAAGGCTAGAGGGATCCTGAGGTCACTGTAGCAACACGAAAGAGCTCCGTGGACCAAAAATCAACTCGAGATGAGAGGTTAGTCCCTGGCTTCGACTCCAGAGGAATACCACCTTACCACAAGCACCTCAAGAGGAGGCTTCTCTCAGCTCTAGGTATGTGAGAGGGGCCCTGAGTTTACGGCCTCAAGTGGAATGGACACCGCGATGCCCTGACTCGAAATAAGGCCGGATATCCCTGCAGTGACTGGAATGCAGGCTTGTCTTGCATCTCCCAAGACGAAAGGGTATCTGAATCCCCTGTGGAGACCACAGAGAAAGACCTAGTTCCCCACCTCATCGCGACAGGAGGCCTCAAATCCTTTGAAAACTCCAGAGGTATGTGGAGATCAGTGCCTCCAAAGGAGACGATGCCTGACTCCTCGTGAAACTTGATAGGAGACCCAGGATTCCTGTGGCACGTGGAAAGGGACCCTTGGTCTCCCGTCTCAGCTGGAGAGGCGTCCCAATTGCCCTGCAAAGCCTCGAGGAGAATCCCGAGTTGTCCCTCGCAAGTAGGCAGGAGTCCTGACATGGCTGAACACACACGTGTGTGGAAGGGCCATCCCCGTCGTAAATCGAGAATATACCCCAGGTTCCCGCCGCAACTCGAGAAAAACCATGAGACTTCCCCCTCGCCGCGAGATGAGGCCTGATTCCCCTGCACTGCATGCAGAGCAATTCCGTGTTGCACATCACACATGAAAGGAGCCTTTATTTCCTTGATGGCAGTCCAGAGAAACCCCAAGAACACTGTTTCAAGGCTAGAGGGATCCTGAGGTCACTGTAGCAACACGAAAGAACTCTGTGGACCAAAAATCAACTCGAAAAGAGAGGTTAGTCCCTGGATTCGTCTCCAGAGGAATACCACCTTACCACAAGCACCTCAAGAGGAGGCTTCTCTCAGCTCTAGGTATGTGAGAGGGACCCTGAGTTTGCGGCCTCAAGTGGAATGGACACCGCGATGCCCTGACTCGAAATAAGGCCGGATATCCCTGCAGTGACTTCAATTCAGGCTCGTCTTGCATCTCCCAGGACGAAAGGATGTCTGAATCCCCAGTGGAAAGCAAAGAGAAAGACTTAGTTCCCCACCTCATCGCGACCGATAGCCTCACATCCTTTGAAAATTCCAGAGGTACGCGGAGATCAGTGCCTCCAAAGGAGACGATGCCTGACTCCTCGTGAAACTTGATAGGAGTCCCAGGATTCCTGTGGCACTTGGAAAGGGACACTTGGTCTCCCGCCTCAGGTGGAGAGGCGTCCCAATTGCCCTGCCAAGCCTCGAGGAGAATCCAGAGTTGTCCCTCGCAACTAGGCAGGAGTCCTGACGTCGCTGAAGAAACACGTGGGTGGAAGGGCCATCCCCGTCGTAACTCGAGAATATACCCCAGGTTCCCGCCGCAACTCGAGAAAAACCATGAGACTTCCCCCTCGCCGCGAGATGAGGCCCGATTCCCCTGCATTGCGTGCAGAGCAATTCCGTGTTGCACATCACACATGAAAGGAGCCTTGATTTCCTTGATGGCACTCCAGAGAAACCCCAAGAACACTGTTTCAAGGCTAGAGGGATCCTGAGGTCACTGTAGCAACACGAAAGAGCTCCGGGGGCCAAAAATCAACTCGAGATGAGAGGTTAGTCCCTGGCTTCGACTCCAGAGGAATACCACCTTACCACAAGCACCTCAAGAGGAGGCTTCTATCAGCTCTAGGTATGTGAGAGGGACCCTGAGTTTGCGGCCTCAAGTGGAATGGACACCGCGATGCCCTGACGCGAAATAAGGCCGGATATCCCTGCAGTGACTTCAATGCAGGCTCGTCTTGCATCTCCCAAGACGAAAGGTTGTCTGAATCCCCTGTGGAGACCACAGAGAAAGACCTAGTTCCCCACCTCATCGCGACAGGAGGCCTCAAATCCTTTGAAAACTCCAGAGGTATGCGGAGATCAGTGCCTCCAAAGGAGACGATGCCTGACTCCTCGTGAAACTTGATAGGAGACCCAGGATTCCTGTGGCACGTGGAAAGGGACCCTTGGTCTCCCGTCTCAGCTGGAGAGGCATCCCAATTGCCCTGCAAAGCCTCGAGGAGAATCCCGAGTTGTCCCTCGCAAATAGGCAGGAGTCCTGACATGGCTGAACACACACGTGTGTGGAAGGGCCATCCCCGTCGTAACTCGAGAATATACCCCAGGTTCCCGCCGCAACTCGAGAAAAACCATGAGACTTCCCCCTCGCCGCGAGATGAGGCCCGATTCCCCTGTACTGCGTGCAGAGCAATTCCGTCTTGCACATCACACATGAAAGGAGCCTTGATTTCCTTCATGGCACTCCAGAGAAACCCCAAGAACACTGTTTCAAGGCTAGAGGGATCCTGAGGTCACTGTAGCAACACGAAAGAGCTCCGTGGACCAAGAATCAACACGAGATGAGAGGTTAGTCCCTGGCTTCGACTCCTGAGGAATACCACCTTACCACAAGCACCTCAAGAGGAGGCTTCTCTCAGCTCTAGGTATGTGAGAGGGATCCTGAGATTGGGGCCTCAAGTGGAATGGACACCGCGATGCCTTGACTCGAAATAAGGCCGGATATCCCTGCAGTGACTTGAATGCAGGCTCGTCTTGCATCTCCCAAGAAGAAAGGATGTCTGAATCCCCTGTGGAGACCACAGAGAAACACCTAGTTCCCCACCTCATCGCTACCGGAGGCCTCACATCCTTTGAAAACTCCAGAGGTACGCGGAGATCAGTGCCTCCAAAGGAGACGATGCCTGACTTCTCGTGAAACTTGATAGGAGTCCCAGGATTCTTGTGGCACGGGGAAAGGGACCCTTGGTCTCCCGCCTCAGCTGGAGAGGAGTTCCAATTGCCGTGCCAAGCCTCGAGGAGAATCCCGAGTTGTCCCTCGCAACTAGGCAGGAGTCCTGACGTCGCTGAAGAAACACGTGGGTGGAAGGGCCATCCCCGTAGTAACTCGAGAATATACCCCAGGTTCCCGCCGCTACTCGAGAAAAACCATGAGACTTCCCCCTCGCCGCGAGATGAGGCCCGATTCCCCTGCACTGCGTGCAGAGCAATTCCGTCTTGCACATCACACATGAAAGGAGCCTTGATTTCCTTGATGGCACTCCAGAGAAACCCCAAGAACACTGTTTCAAGGCTAGAGGGATCCTGAGGTCACTGTAGCAACACGAAAGAGCTCCGTGGACCAAAAATCAACTCGAGATGAGAGGTTAGCCCTGGCTTCGACTCCAGAGGAATACCACCTTACCACAAGCACCTCAAGAGGAGGCTTCTCTCAGCTCTAGGTATGTGAGAGGGACCCTGAGTTTGCGGCCTCAAGTGGAATGGACACCGCGATGCCCTGACGCGAAATAAGGCTGGATATCCCTGCAGTGACTTGAATGCAGGCTCGTCTTGCATCTCCCAAGATGAAAGGATGTCTGAATCCCCTGTGGAGACCACAGAGAAAGACCTAGTTCCCCACCTCATCGCGACCGGAGGCCTCAAATCCTTTGAAAACTCCAGAGGTACGCGGAGATCAGTGCCTCTAAAGGAGACGATGCCTGACTCCTCGTGAAACTTGATAGGAGTCCCAGGATTCCTGTGGCACGTGGAAAGGGACTCTTGGTCTCCCGCCTCAGCTGGAGAGGCGTCCCAATTGCCTTGCCAAGCCTCGAGGAGAATCCCGAGTTGTGTCTCGCAACTAGGCAAGATTCCTGACGTGGCTGAACAAACACGTGTGTGGAAGGGCCATCCCCGTCGCAACTCGAGAATATACCCCAGGTTCCCGCCGCAACTCGAGAAAAACCATGAGACTTCCCCCTCGCCGCGAGATGAGGCCCGATTCCCCTGCACTGCGTGCAGAGCAATTCTGTGTTGCACATCACACATGAAAGGAGCCTTGATTTCCTTCATGGCACTCCAGAGAAACCCCAAGAACACTGTTTCAAGGCTAGAGGGATCCTGAGGTCACTGTAGCAACACGAAAGAGCTCCGTGGACCAAAAATCAACTCGAGATGAGAGGTTAGTCCCTGGCTTCGACTCCAGAGGAATACCACCTTACCACAAGCACCTCAAGAGGAGGCTTCTCTCAGCTCTAGGTATGTGAGAGGGGCCCTGAGTTTACGGCCTCAAGTGGAATGGACACCGCGATGCCCTGACTCGAAATAAGGCCGGATATCCCTGCAGTGACTGGAATGCAGGCTTGTCTTGCATCTCCCAAGACGAAAGGGTATCTGAATCCCCTGTGGAGACCACAGAGAAAGACCTAGTTCCCCACCTCATCGCGACAGGAGGCCTCAAATCCTTTGAAAACTCCAGAGGTATGTGGAGATCAGTGCCTCCAAAGGAGACGATGCCTGACACCTCGTGAAACTTGATAGGAGACCTAGGATTCCTGTGGCACGTGGAAAGGGACCCTTGGTCTCCCGTCTCAGCTGGAGAGGCGTCCCAATTGCCCTGCAAAGCCTCGAGGAGAATCCCGAGTTGTCCCTCGCAAGTAGGCAGGAGTCCTGACATGGCTGAACACACACGTGTGTGGAAGGGCCATCCCCGTCGTAAATCGAGAATATACCCCAGGTTCCCGCCGCAACTCGAGAAAAACCATGAGACTTCCCCCTCGCCGCGAGATGAGGCCTGATTCCCCTGCACTGCATGCAGAGCAATTCCGTGTTGCACATCACACATGAAAGGAGCCTTTATTTCCTTGATGGCAGTCCAGAGAAACCCCAAGAACACTGTTTCAAGGCTAGAGGGATCCTGAGGTCACTGTAGCAACACGAAAGAACTCTGTGGACCAAAAATCAACTCGAAAAGAGAGGTTAGTCCCTGGATTCGTCTCCAGAGGAATACCACCTTACCACAAGCACCTCAAGAGGAGGCTTCTCTCAGCTCTAGGTATGTGAGAGGGACCCTGAGTTTGCGGCCTCAAGTGGAATGGACACCGCGATGCCCTGACTCGAAATAAGGCCGGATATCCCTGCAGTGACTTCAATTCAGGCTCGTCTTGCATCTCCCAGGACGAAAGGATGTCTGAATCCCCAGTGGAAAGCAAAGAGAAAGACTTAGTTCCCCACCTCATCGCGACCGATAGCCTCAGATCCTTTGAAAATTCCAGAGGTACGCGGAGATCAGTGCCTCCAAAGGAGACGATGCCTGACTCCTCGTGAAACTTGATAGGAGTCCCAGGATTCCTGTGGCACTTGGAAAGGGACACTTGGTCTCCCGCCTCAGCTGGAGAGGCGTCCCAATTGCCCTGCCAAGCCTCGAGGAGAATCCAGAGTTGTCCCTCGCAACTAGGCAGGAGTCCTGACGTCGCTGAAGAAACACGTGGGTGGAAGGGCCATCCCCGTCGTAACTCGAGAATATACCCCAGGTTCCCGCCGCAACTCGAGAAAAACCATGAGACTTCCCCCTCGCCGCGAGATGAGGCCCGATTCCCCTGCACTGCGTGCAGAGCAATTCCGTGTTGCACATCACACATGAAAGGAGCCTTGATTTCCTTGATGGCACTCCAGAGAAACCCCAAGAACACTGTTTCAAGGCTAGAGGGATCCTGAGGTCACTGTAGCAACACGAAAGAGCTCCGTGGGCCAAAAATCAACTCGAGATGAGAGGTTAGTCCCTGGCTTCGACTCCAGAGGAATACCACCTTACCAGAAGCACCTCAAGAGGAGGCTTCTCTCAGCTCTAGGTATGTGAGAGGGACCCTGAGTTTGCGGCCTCAAGTGGAATGGACACCGCGATGCCCTGACGCGAAATAAGGCTGGATATCCCTGCAGTGACTTGAATGCAGGCTCGTCTTGCATCTCCCAAGATGAAAGGATGTCTGAATCCCCTGTGGAGACCACAGAGAAAGACCTAGTTCCCCACCTCATCGCGACCGGAGGCCTCACATCCTTTGAAAACTCCAGAGGTACGCGGAGATCAGTGCCTCCAAAGGAGACGATGCCTGACTCCTCGTGAAACTTGATAGGAGTCCCAGGATTCCTGTGGCACGTGGAAAGGGACCCTTGGTCTCCCGCCTCAGCTGGAGAGGCGTCCCAATGGCCTTGCCAAGCCTCGAGGAGAATCCCGAGTTGTGTCTCGCAACTAGGCAAGGGTCCTGACGTGGCTGAACAAACACGTGTGTGGAAGGGCCATCCCCGTCGTAACTCGAGAATATACCCCAGGTTCCCGCCGCAACTCGAGAAAAACCATGAGACTTCCCCCTCGCCGCGAGATGAGGCCCGATTCCCCTGCACTGCGTGCAGAGCAATTCTGTGTTGCACATCACAAATGAAAGGAGCCTTGATTTCCTTCATGGCACTCCAGAGAAACCCCAAGAACACTGTTTCAAGGCTAGAGGGATCCTGAGGTCACTGTAGCAACACGAAAGAGCTCCGTGGACCAAAAATCAACTCGAGATGAGAGGTTAGTCACTGGCTTCGACTCCAGAGGAATACCACCTTACCACAAGCACCTCAAGAGGAGGCTTCTCTCAGCTCTAGGTATGTGAGAGGGACCCTGAGTTTGCGGCCTCAAGTGGAATGGACACCGCGATGCCCTGACTCGAAATAAGGCCGGATATCCCTGCAGTGACTGGAATGCAGGCTCGTCTTGCATCTCCCAAGACGAAAGGGTGTCTGAATCCCCTGTGGAGACCACAGAGAAAGACCTAGTTCCCCACCTCATCGCTACCGGAGGCCTCACATCCTTTGAAAACTCCAGAGGTACGCTGAGATCAGTGCCTCCAAAGGAGACGATGCCTGACTCCTCGTGAAACTTGATAGGAGTCCCAGGATTCTTGTGGCACGGGGAAAGGGACCCTTGGTCTCCCGCCTCAGCTGGAGAGGCGTTCCAATTGCCCTGCCAAGCCTCGAGGAGAATCCCGAGTTGTCCCTCGCAACTAGGCAGGAGTCCTGACGTGGCTGAACAAACACGTGGGTGGAAGGGCCATCCCCGTCGTAACTCGAGAATGTACCCCAGGTTCCCGCCGCAACTCGAGAAAAACCATGAGACTTCCCCCTCGATGCGAGATGAGGCCCGATTCCCCTGTACTGCGTGCAGAGCAATTCCGTCTTGCACATCACACATGAAAGGAGCCTTGATTTCCTTGATGGCACTCCAGAGAAATCCCAAGAACACTGTTTCAAGGCTAGAGGGATCCTGAGGTCACTGTAGCAACACGAAAGAACTCTGTGGACAAAAAATCAACTCGAAAAGAGAGGTTAGTCCCTGGATTCGTCTCCAGAGGAATACCACCTTACCACAAGCACCTCAAGAGGAGGCTTCTCTCAGCTCTAGGTATGTGAGAGGGACCCTGAGTTTGCAGCCTCAAGTGGAATGCACACCGCGATGCCCTGACTCGAAATAAGGCCGGATATCCCTGCAGTGACTTCAATGCAGGCTCGTCTTGCATCTCCCAGGACGAAAGGATGTCTGAATCCCCTGTGGAAAGCACAGAGAAAGACTTAGTTCCCCACCTCATCGCGACCGATAGCCTCACATCCTTTGAAAACTCCAGAGGTACGCGGAGATCAGTGTCTCCAAAGGAGACAATGCCTGACTCCTCGTGAAACTTGATAGGAGTCCCAGGATTCCTGTGGCACTTGGAAAGGGACACTTGGTCTCCCGCCTCAGCTGGAGAGGCGTCCCAATTGCCCTGCCAAGCCTCGAGGAGAATCCAGAGTTGTCCCTCGCAACTAGGCAGGAGTCCTGACGTCGCTGAAGAAACACGTGGGTGGAAGGGCCATCCCCGTCGTAACTCGAGAATATACCCCAGGTTCCCGCCGCAACTCGAGAAAAACCATGAGACTTCCCCCTCGCCGCGAGATGAGGCCCGATTCCCCTGTACTGCGTGCAGAGCAATTCCGTCTTGCACATCACACATGAAAGGAGCCTTGATTTCCTTCATGGCACTCCAGAGAAACCCCAAGAACACTGTTTCAAGGCTAGAGGGATCCTGAGGTCACTGTAGCAACACGAAAGAGCTCCGTGGACCAAAAATCAACTCGAGATGAGAGGTTAGTCCATGGCTTCGACTCCAGAGGAATACCACCTTACCACAAGCACCTCAAGAGGAGGCTTCTCTCAGCTCTAGGTATGTGAGAGGGACCCTGAGTTTGCGGCCTCAAGTGGAATGGACACCGCGATGCCCTGACACGAAATAAGGCTGGATATCCCTGCAGTGACTTGAATGCAGGCTCGTCTTGCATCTCCCAAAATGAAAGGATGTCTGAATCCCCTGTGGAGACCACAGAGAAAGACTTAGTTCCCCACCTCATCGCGACCGGAGGCCTCACATACTTTGTAAACTCCAGAGGTACGCGGAGATCAGTGCCTCCAAAGGAATCGATGCCTGACTCCTCGTGAAACTTGATAGGAGTCCCAGGATTCCTGTGGCACGTGGAAAGGGACCCTTGGTCTCCCGCCTCAGCTGGAGAGGCGTCCCAATTGCCTTGCCAAGCCTCGAGGAGAATCCCGAGTTGTGTCTCGCAACTAGGCAAGAGTCCTGTCGAGGCTGAACAAACACGTGTGTGGAAGGGCCATCCCCGTCGTAACTCGAGAATATACCCCAGGTTCCCGCCGCAACTCGAGAAAAACCATGAGACTTCCCCCTCGCCGCGAGATGAGGCCCGATTCCCCTGCACTGCGTGCAGAGCAATTCCGTGTTGCACATCACACATGAAAGGAGCCTTGATTTCCTTGATGGCACTCCAGAGAAACCCCAAGAACACTGTTTCAAGGCTAGAGGGATCCTGAGGTCACTATAGCAACACGAAAGAGCTTCGTGGACCAAAATCAACACGAGATGAGAGGTTAGTCCCTGGCTCCGACTCCTGAGGAATACCACCTTACCACAAGCACCTCAAGAGGAGGCTTCTCTCAGCTCTAGGTATGTGAGAGGGATCCTGAGATTGCGGCCTCAAGTGGAATGGACACCGCGATGCCCTGACTCGAAATAAGGCCGGATATCCCTGCAGTGACTTGAATGCAGGCTCGTCTTGCATCTCCCAAGAAGAAAGGATGTTTGAATCCCCTGTGGAGACCACAGAAAAACACCTAGTTCCCCACGTCATCGCTACCGGAGGCCTCACATACTTTGAAAACTCCAGAGGTACGCAGAGATCAGTGCCTCCAAAGGAGACGATGCCTGACTCCTCGTGAAACTTGATAGGAGTCCCAGGATTCTTGTGGCACGTGGAAAGGGACCCTTGGTCTCCCGCCTCAGCTGGAGAGGCGTTCCAATTGCCGTGCCAAGCCTCGAGGAGAATCCCGAGTTGTCCCTCGCAACTAGGCAGGAGTCCTGACGTGGCTGAACAAACACGTGGGTGGAAGGGCCATCCCCGTCGTAACTCGAGAATATACCCCAGGTTCCCGCCGCAACTCGAGAAAAACCATGAGACTTCCCCCTCGATGCGAGATGAGGCCCGATTCCCCTGTACTGCGTGCAGAGCAATTCCGTCTTGCACATCACACATGAAAGGAGCCTTGCGTTCCTTGATGGCACTCCAGAGAAACCCCAAGAACACTGTTTCAAGGCTAGAGGGATCCTGAGGTCACTGTAGCAACACGAAAGAACTCTGTGGACCAAAAATCAACTCGAAAAGAGAGGTTAGTCCCTGGATTCGTCTCCAGAGGAATACCACCTTACCACAAGCACCTCAAGAGGAGGCTTCTCTCAGCTCTAGGTATGTGAGAGGGACCCTGAGTTTGCGGCCTCAAGTGGAATGGACACCAAGATGCCCTGACTCAAAATAAGGCCGGATATCCCTGCAGTGACTTCAATGCAGGCTCGTCTTGCATCTCCCAGGACGAAAGGATGTCTGAATCCCCTGTGGAAAGCACAGAGAAAGACTTAATTCCCCACCTCATCGCGACCGGAGGCCTCACATCCTTTGAAAACTCCAGAGGTACGCGGAGATCAGTGCCTCCAAAGGAGACGATGCCTGACTCCTCGTGAAACTTGATAGGAGTCCCAGCATTCCTGCGGCACTTGGAAAGGGACACTTGGTCTCCCGCCTCAGCTGGAGAGGCGTCCCAATTGCCCTGCCAAGCCTCGAGGAGAATCCAGAGTTGTCCCTCACAACTAGGCAGGAGTCCTGACGTCGCTGAAGAAACACGTGGGTGGAAGGGCCATCCCCGTTGTAACTCGAGAATATACCCCAGGTTCCCGCCGCAACTCGAGAAAAACCATGAGACTTCCCCCTCGCCGCGAGATGAGGCCCGATTCCCCTGCAGTGCGTGCAGAGCAATTCCGTGTTGCACATCACACATGAAAGGAGCCTTGATTTCCTTCATGGCACTCCAGAGAAACCCCAAGAACACTGTTTCAAGGCTAGAGGGAACCTGAGGTCACTGTAGCAACACGAAAGAGCTCCGTGGACCAAAAATCAACTCGAGATGAGAGGTTAGTCCCTGGCTTCGACTCCAGAGGAATACCACCTTACCACAAGCACCTCAAGAGGAGGCTTCTCTCAGCTCTAGGTATGTGAGAGGGACCCTGAGTTTGCGGCCTCAAGTGGAATGGACACCGCGATGCCCTGACTCAAAATAAGGCCGGATATCCCTGCAGTGACTTCAATGCAGGCTCGTCTTGCATCTCCCAGGACGAAAGGATGTCTGAATCCCCTGTGGAAAGCACAGAGAAAGACTTAGTTCCCCACCTCATCGCGACCGATAGCCTCACATCCTTTGAAAACTCCAGAGGTACGCGGAGATCAGTGCCTCCAAAGGAGACGATGCCTGACTCCTCGTGAAACTTGATAGGAGTCCCAGGATTCCTGTGGCACTTGGAAAGGGACACTTGGTCTCCCGCCTCAGCTGGAGAGGCGTCCCAATTGCCCTGCCAAGCCTCGAGGAGAATCCAGAGTTGTCCCTCGCAACTAGGCAGGAGTCCTGACGTCGCTGAAGAAACACGTGTGTGGAAGGGCCATCCCCGTCGTAACTCGAGAATATACCCCAGGTTCCCGCCGCAACTCGAGAAAAACCATGAGACTTCCCCCTCGCCGCGAGATGAGGCCCGATTCCCCTGCACTGCATGCAGAGCAATTCTGTGTTGCACATCACACATGAAAGGAGCCTTGATTTCCTTGATGGCACTCCAGAGAAACCCCAAGAACACTGTTTCAAGGCTAGAGGGATCCTGAGGTCACTGTAGCAACACGAAAGAGCTCCGTGGACCAAAAATCAACTCGAGATGAGAGGTTAGTCCCTGGCTTCGACTCCAGAGGAATACCACCTTACCACAAGCACCTCAAGAGGAGGCTTCTCTCAGCTCTAGGTATGTGAGAGGGACCCTGAGTTTGCGGCCTCAAGTGGAATGGACACCGCGATGCCCTGACTCGAAATAAGGCCGGATATCCCTGCAGTGACTGGAATGCAGTCTCGTCTTGCATCTCCCAAGACGAAAGGGTGTCTGAATCCCCTGTGGAGACCACAGAGAAAGACCTAGTTCCCCACCTCATCGCGACAGGAGGCCTCAAATCCTTTGAAAACTCCAGAGGTATGCGGAGATCAGTGCCTCCAAAGGAGACGATGCCTGACTCCTCGTGAAACTTGATAGGAGACCCAGGATTCCTGTGGCACGTGGAAAGGGACCCTTGGTCTCCCGCCGCAGCTGGAGAGGCGTTCCAATTGCCCTGCCAAGCCTCGAGGAGAATCCCGAGTTGTCCCTCGCAACTAGGCAGGATTCCTGACGTGGCTGAACAAACACGTGGGTGGAAGGGCCATCCCCGTCGTAACTCGAGAATATACCCCAGGTTCCCGCCGCAACTCGAGAAAAACCATGAGACTTCCCCCTCGATGCGAGATGAGGCCCGATTCCCCTGTACTGCGTGCAGAGCAATTCCGTCTTGCACATCACACATGAAAGGAGCCTTGATTTCCTTGATGGCACTCCAGAGAAACCCCAAGAACACTGTTTCAAGGATAGAGGGATCCTGAGGTCACTGTAGCAACACGAAAGAACTCTGTGGACGAAAAATCAACTCGAAAAGAGAGGTTAGTCCCTGGATTCGTCTCCAGAGGAATACCACCTTACCACAAGCACCTCAAGAGGAGGCTTCTCTCAGCTCTAGGTATGTGAGAGGGACCCTAAGTTTGCGGCCTCAAGTGGAATGGACACCGTTATGCCCTGACGTGAAATAAGGCTGGATATCCCTGCAGTGACTTGAATGCAGGCTCGTCTTTCATCTCCCAAGATGAAAGGATGTCTGAATCCCCTGTGGAGACCACAGAGAAACACCTAGTTCCCCACCTCATCGCGACCGGAGGCCTCACATCCTTTGAAAACGCCCGAGGTACGCGGAGATCAGTGCCTCCAAAGGAGACGATGCCTGACTCCTCGTGAAACTTGATAGGAGTCCCAGGATTCCTGTGGCACGTGGAAAGGGACCCTTGGTCTCCCGCCTCAGCTGGAGAGGCGTCCAAATTGCCTTGCCAAGCCTCGAGGAGAATCCCGAGTTGTGTCTCGCAACTAGGCAAGAGTCCTGACGTGGCTGAACAAACACGTGTGTGGAAGGGCCATCCCCGTCGTAACTCGAGAATGTACCCCAGGTTCCCGCCGCAACTCGAGAAAAACCATGAGACTTCCCCCTCGATGCGAGATGAGGCCCGATTCCCCTGTACTGCGTGCAGAGCAATTCCGTCTTGCACATCACACATGAAAGGAGCCTTGATTTCCTTGATGGCACTCCAGAGAAACCCCAAGAACACTGTTTCAAGGATAGAGGGATCCTGAGGTCACTGTAGCAACACGAAAGAACTCTGTGGACCAAAAATCAACTCGAAAAGAGAGGTTAGTCCCTGGATTCGTCTCCAGAGGAATACCACCTTACCACAAGCACCTCAAGAGGAGGCTTCTCTCAGCTCTAGGTATGTGAGAGGGACCCTGAGTTTGCAGCCTCAAGTGGAATGCACACCGAGATGCCCTGACTCGAAATAAGGCCGGATATCCCTGCAGTGACTTCAATGCAGGCTCGTCTTGCATCTCCCAGGACGAAAGGATGTCTGAATCCCCTGTGGAAAGCACAGAGAAAGACTTAGTTCCCCACCTCATCGCGACCGATAGCCTCACATCCTTTGAAAACTCCAGAGGTACGCGGAGATCAGTGCCTCCAAAGGAGACAATGCCTGACTCCTCGTGAAACTTGATAGGAGTCCCAGGATTCCTGTGGCACTTGGAAAGGGACACTTGGTCTCCCGCCTCAGCTGGAGAGGCGTCCCAATTGCCCTGCCAAGCCTCGAGGAGAATCCAGAGTTGTCCCTCGCAACTAGGCAGGAGTCCTGACGTCGCTGAAGAAACACGTGGGTGGAAGGGCCATCCCCGTCGTAACTCGAGAATATATCCCAGGTTCCCGCCGCAACTCGAGAAAAACCATGAGACTTCCCCCTCGCCGCGAGATGAGGCCCGTTTCCCCTGCACTGCGTGCAGAGCAATTCCGTCTTGCACATCACACATGAAAGGAGCCTTGATTTCCTTCATGGCACTCCAGAGAAACCCCAAGAACACTGTTTCAAGGCTAGAGGGATCCTGAGGTCACTGTAGCAACACGAAAGAGCTCCGTGGACCAAAAATCAACTCGAGATGAGAGGTTAGTCCCTGGCTTCGACTCCAGAGGAATACCACCTTACCACAAGCACCTCAAGAGGAGGCTTCTCTCAGCTCTAGGTATGTGAGAGGGACCCTGAGTTTGCGGCCTCAAGTGGAATGGACACCGCGATGCCCTGACTCGAAATAAGGCCGGATATCCCTGCAGTGACTTGAATGCAGGCTCGTCTTGCATCTCCCAAAATGAAAGGATGTCTGAATCCCCTGTGGAGACCACAGAGAAAGACTTAATTCCCCACCTCATCGCGACCGAAGGCCTCACATACTTTGTAAACTCCAGAGGTACGCGGAGATCAGTGCCTCCAAAGGAATCGATGCCTGACTCCTCGTGAAACTTGATAGGAGTCCCAGGATTCCTGTGGCACGTGGAAAGGGACCCTTGGTCTCCCGCCTCAGCTGGAGAGGCGTCCCAATTGCCTTGCCAAGCCTCGAGGAGAATCCCGAGTTGTGTCTCGCAACTAGGCAAGAGTCCTGTCGAGGCTGAACAAACACGTGTGTGGAAGGGCCATCCCCGTCGTAACTCGAGAATATACCCCAGGTTCCCGCCGCAACTCGAGAAAAACCATGAGACTTCCCCCTCGCCGCGAGATGAGGCCCGATTCCCCTGCACTGCGTGCAGAGCAATTCCGTGTTGCACATCACACATGAAAGGAGCCTTGATTTCCTTGATGGCACTCCAGAGAAACCCCAAGAACACTGTTTCAAGGCTAGAGGGATCCTGAGGTCACTGTAGCAACACGAAAGAGCTTCGTGGACCAAAATCAACACGAGATGAGAGGTTAGTCCCTGGCTCTGACTCCTGAGGAATACCACCTTACCACAAGCACCTCAAGAGGAGGCTTCTCTCAGCTCTAGGTATGTGAGAGGGATCCTGAGATTGCGGCCTCAAGTGGAATGGACACCGCGATGCCCTGACTCGAAATAAGGCCGGATATCCCTGCAGTGACTTGAATGCAGGCTCGTCTTGCATCTCCCAGGAAGAAAGGATGTTTGAATCCCCTGTGGAGACCACAGAGAAACACCTAGTTCCCCACGTCATCGCTACCGGAGGCCTCACATACTTTGAAAACTCCAGAGGTACGCAGAGATCAGTGCCTCCAAAGGAGACGATGCCTGACTCCTCGTGAAACTTGATAGGAGTCCCAGGATTCTTGTGGCACGTGGAAAGGGACCCTTGGTCTCCCGCCTCAGCTGGAGAGGCGTTCCAATTGCCGTGCCAAGCCTCGAGGAGAATCCCGAGTTGTCCCTCGCAACTAGGCAGGAGTCCTGACGTGGCTGAACAAACACGTGGGTGGAAGGGCCATCCCCGTCGTAACTCGAGAATATACCCCAGGTTCCCGCCGCAACTCGAGAAAAACCATGAGACTTCCCCCTTGATGCGAGATGAGGCCCGATTCCCCTGTACTGCGTGCAGAGCAATTCCGTCTTGCACATCACACATGAAAGGAGCCTTGCGTTCCTTGATGGCACTCCAGAGAAACCCCAAGAACACTGTTTCAAGGCTAGAGGGATCCTGAGGTCACTGTAGCAACACGAAAGAACTCTGTGGACCAAAAATCAACTCGAAAAGAGAGGTTAGTCCCTGGATTCGTCTCCAGAGGAATACCACCTTACCACAAGCACCTCAAGAGGAGGCTTCTCTCAGCTCTAGGTATGTGAGAGGGACCCTGAGTTTGCGGCCTCAAGTGGAATGGACACCAAGATGCCCTGACTCAAAATAAGGCCGGATATCCCTGCAGTGACTTCAATGCAGGCTCGTCTTGCATCTCCCAGGACGAAAGGATGTCTGAATCCCCTGTGGAAAGCACAGAGAAAGACTTAGTTCCCCACCTCATCGCGACCGATAGCCTCACATCCTTTGAAAACTCCACAGGTACGCGGAGATCAGTGGCTCCAAAGGAGACGATGCCTGACTCCTCGTGAAACTTGATAGGAGTCCCAGGATTCCTGTGGCACTTGGAAAGGGACACTTGGTCTCCCGCCTCAGCTGGAGAGGCGTCCCAATTGCCCTGCCAAGCCTCGAGGAGAATCCAGAGTTGTCCCTCGCAACTAGGCAGGAGTCCTGACGTCGCTGAAGAAACACGTGGGTGGAAGGGCCATCCCCGTCGTAACTCGAGAATATACCCCAGGTTCCCGCCGCAACTCGATAAAAACCATGAGACTTCCCCCTCGTCGCGAGATGAGGCCCGATTCCCCTGCACTGCGTGCAGAGCAATTCCGTGTTGCACATCACACATGAAAGGAGCCTTGATTTCCTTCATGGCACTCCAGAGAAACCCCAAGAACACTGTTTCAAGGCTAGAGGGAACCTGAGGTCACTGTAGCAACACGAAAGAGCTCCGTGGACCAAAAATCAACTCGAGATGAGAGGTTAGTCCCTGGCTTCGACTCCAGAGGAATACCACCTTACCACAAGCACCTCAAGAGGAGGCTTCTCTCAGCTCTAGGTATGTGAGAGGGACCCTGAGTTTGCGGCCTCAAGTGGAATGGACACCGCGATGCCCTGACTCGAAATAAGGCTGGATATCCCTGCAGTGACTTGAATGCAGGCTCGTCTTGCATCTCCCAAGATGAAAGGTTGTCTGAATCCCCTGTGGAGACCACAGAGAAAGACCTAGTTCCCCACCTCATCGCGACCGGAGGCCTCACATACTTTGAAAACTCCAGAGGTACGCGGAGATCAGTGCCCCCAAAGGAGACGATGCCTGACTCCTCGTGAAACTTGATAGGAGTCCCAGGATTCATGTGGCACGTGGAAAGGGACCCTTGGTCTCCCGCCTCAGCTGGAGAGGCGTCCCAATTGCCTTGCCAAGCCTCGAGGAGAATCCCGAGTTGTGTCTCGCAACTAGGCAAGAGTCCTGACGTGGATGAACAACACGTGTGTGGAAGGGCCATCCCCGTCGTAACTCGAGAATATACCCCAGGTTCCCGCCGCAACTCGAGAAAAACCATGAGACTTCCCCCTCGCCGCGAGATGAGGCCCGATTCCCCTGTACTGCGTGCAGAGCAATTCCGTCTTGCACATCACACATGAAAGGAGCCTTGATTTCCTTGATGGCACTCCAGAGAAACCCCAAGAACACTGTTTCAAGGATAGAGGGATCCTGAGGACACTGTAGCAACATGAAAGAACTCTGTGGACCAAAAATCAACTCGAAAAGGGAGGTTAGTCCCTGGATTCGTCTCCAGAGGAATACCACCTTACCACAAGCACCTCAAGAGGAGGCTTCTCTCATCTCTAGGTATGTGAGAGGGACCCTGAGTTTGCGGCCTCAAGTGGAATGGACACCGCGATGCCCTGACTCGAAATAACGCCGGATATCCCTGCAGTGACTTCAATGCAGGCTCGTCTTGCATCTCCCAGGACGAAAGGATGTCTGAATCTCCTGTGGAAAGCACAGAGAAAGACTTAGTTCCCCACCTCATCGCGACCGATAGCCTCACATCCTTTGAAAACTCCAGAGGTACGCGGAGATCAGTGCCTCCAAAGGAGACGATGCCTGACTCCTCGTGAAACTTGATAGGAGTCCCAGGATTCCTGTGGCACTTGGAAAGGGACACTTGGTCTCCCGCCTCAGCTGGAGAGGCGTCCCAATTGCCCTGCCAAGCCTCGAGGAGAATCCAGAGTAGTCCCTCGCAACTAGGCAGGAGTCCTGACGTCGCTGAAGAAACACGTGGGTGGAAGGGCCATCCCCGTCGTAACTCGAGAATATACCCCAGGTTCCCGCCGCAACTCGAGAAAAACCATGAGACTTCCCCCTCGCCGCGAGATGAGGCCCGATTCCCCTGCACTGCGTGCAGAGCAATTCTGTGTTGCACATCACACATGAAAGGAGCCTTGATTTCCTTCATGGCACTCCAGAGAAACCCCAAGAACACTGTTTCAAGGCTAGAGGGATCCTGAGGTCACTGTAGCAACACGAAAGAGCTCCGTGGACCAAAAATCAACTCGAGATGAGAGGTTAGTCCCTGGCTTCGACTCCAGAGGAATACCACCTTACCACAAGCACCTCAAGAGGAGGCTTCTCTCAGCTCTAGGTATGTGAGAGGGACCCTGAGTTTGCGGCCTCAAGTGGAATGGACACCGCGATGCCCTGACTCGAAATAAGGCCGGATATCCCTGCAGTGACTGGAATGCAGTCTCGTCTTGCATCTCCCAAGACGAAAGGGTGTCTGAATCCCCTGTGGAGACCACAGAGAAAGACCTAGTTCCCCACCTCATCGCGACAGGAGGCCTCAAATCCTTTGAAAACTCCAGAGGTATGCGGAGATCAGTGCCTCCAAAGGAGACGATGCCTGACTCCTCGTGAAACTTGATAGGAGTCCCAGGATTCCTGTGGCACGTCGAAAGGGACCCTTGGTCTCCCGCCTCAGCTGGAGAGGCGTCCCAATTGCCTTGCCAAGCCTCGAGGAGAATCCCGAGTTGTGTCTCGCAACTAGGCAAGAGTCCTGACGTGGATGAACAACACGTGTGTGGAAGGGCCATCCCCGTCGTAACTCGAGAATATACCCCAGGTTCCCGCCGCAACTCGAGAAAAACCATGAGACTTCCCCCTCGCCGCGAGATGAGGCCCGATTCCCCTGTACTGCGTGCAGAGCAATTCCGTCTTGCACATCACACATGAAAGGAGCCTTGATTTCCTTGATGGCACTCCAGAGAAACCCCAAGAACACTGTTTCAAGGATAGAGGGATCCTGAGGACACTGTAGCAACATGAAAGAACTCTGTGGACCAAAAATCAACTCGAAAAGGGAGGTTAGTCCCTGGATTCGTCTCCAGAGGAATACCACCTTACCACAAGCACCTCAAGAGGAGGCTTCTCTCATCTCTAGGTATGTGAGAGGGACCCTGAGTTTGCGGCCTCAAGTGGAATGGACACCGCGATGCCCTGACTCGAAATAACGCCGGATATCCCTGCAGTGACTTCAATGCAGGCTCGTCTTGCATCTCCCAGGACGAAAGGATGTCTGAATCTCCTGTGGAAAGCACAGAGAAAGACTTAGTTCCCCACCTCATCGCGACCGATAGCCTCACATCCTTTGAAAACTCCAGAGGTACGCGGAGATCAGTGCCTCCAAAGGAGACGATGCCTGACTCCTCGTGAAACTTGATAGGAGTCCCAGGATTCCTGTGGCACTTGGAAAGGGACACTTGGTCTCCCGCCTCAGCTGGAGAGGCGTCCCAATTGCCCTGCCAAGCCTCGAGGAGAATCCAGAGTAGTCCCTCGCAACTAGGCAGGAGTCCTGACGTCGCTGAAGAAACACGTGGGTGGAAGGGCCATCCCCGTCGTAACTCGAGAATATACCCCAGGTTCCCGCCGCAACTCGAGAAAAACCATGAGACTTCCCCCTCGCCGCGAGATGAGGCCCGATTCCCCTGCACTGCGTGCAGAGCAATTCTGTGTTGCACATCACACATGAAAGGAGCCTTGATTTCCTTCATGGCACTCCAGAGAAACCCCAAGAACACTGTTTCAAGGCTAGAGGGATCCTGAGGTCACTGTAGCAACACGAAAGAGCTCCGTGGACCAAAAATCAACTCGAGATGAGAGGTTAGTCCCTGGCTTCGACTCCAGAGGAATACCACCTTACCACAAGCACCTCAAGAGGAGGCTTCTCTCAGCTCTAGGTATGTGAGAGGGACCCTGAGTTTGCGGCCTCAAGTGGAATGGACACCGCGATGCCCTGACTCGAAATAAGGCCGGATATCCCTGCAGTGACTGGAATGCAGTCTCGTCTTGCATCTCCCAAGACGAAAGGGTGTCTGAATCCCCTGTGGAGACCACAGAGAAAGACCTAGTTCCCCACCTCATCGCGACAGGAGGCCTCAAATCCTTTGAAAACTCCAGAGGTATGCGGAGATCAGTGCCTCCAAAGGAGACGATGCCTGACTCCTCGTGAAACTTGATAGGAGACCCAGGATTCCTGTGGCACGTCGAAAGGGACCCTTGGTCTCCCGTCTCAGCTGGAGAGGCGTCCCAATTGCCCTGCAAATCCTCGAGGAGAATCCCGAGTTGTCCCTCGCAACTAGGCAGGAGTCCTGACATGGCTGAACACACACGTGTGTGGAAGGGCCATCCCCGTCGTAACTCGAGAATATACCTCAGGTTCCCGCCGCAACTCGAGAAAAACCATGAGACTTCCCCCTCGCCGCGAGATGAGGCCCGATTCCCCTGCACTGCGTGCAGAGCAATTCTGTGTTGCACATCACACATGAAAGGAGCCTTGATTTCCTTCATGGCACTCCAGAGAAACCCCAAGAATACTGTTTCAAGGCTAGAGGGATCCTGAGGTCACTGTAGCAACACGAAAGAGATCCGTGGACCAAGAATCAACACGAGATGAGAGGTTAGTCCCTGGCTTCGACTCCTGAGGAATACCACCTTACCACAAGCACCTCAAGAGGAGGCTTCTCTCAGCTCTAGGTATGTGAGAGGGATCCTGAGTTTGCGGCCTCAAGTGGAATGGACACCGCGATGCCCTGACTCGAAATAAGGCCGGATATCCCGGCAGTGACTTGAATGCAGGCTCGTCTTGCATCTCCCAAAAAGAAAGGATGTCTGAATCCCCTGTGGAGACCACAGAGAAAGACCTAGTTCCCCACCTCATCGCGACCGCAGGCCTCACATCCTTTGAAAACTCCAGAGGTACGCGGAGATCAGTGCCTCCAAAGGAGACGATGCCTGACTCCTCGTGAAACTTGATAGGAGTCCCAGGATTCTTGTGGCACGTGGAAAGGGACCCTTGGTCTCCCGCCTCAGCTGGAGAGGCGTTCCAATTGCCCTGCCAAGCCTCGAGGAGAATCCCGAGTTGTCCCTCGCAACTAGGCAGGATTCCTGACGTGGCTGAACAAACACGTGGGTGGAAGGGCCATCCCCGTCGTAACTCGAGAATATACCCCAGGTTCCCGCCGCAACTCGAGAAAAACCATGAGACTTCCCCCTCGATGCGAGATGAGGCCCGATTCCCCTGTACTGCGTGCAGAGCAATTCCGTCTTGCACATCACACATGAAAGGAGCCTTGATTTCCTTGATGGCACTCCAGAGAAACCCCAAGAACACTGTTTCAAGGCTAGAGGGATCCTGAGGTAACTGTAGCAACACGAAAGAACTCTGTGGACCACAAATCAACTCGAAAAGAGAGGTTAGTCCCTGGATTCGTCTCCAGAGGAATACCACCTTACCACAAGCACCTCAAGAGGAGGCTTCTCTCAGCTCTAGGTATGTGAGAGGGACCCTGAGTTTGCGGCCTCAAGTGGAATGGACACCGCGATGCCCTGACTCGAAATAAGGCCGGATATCCCTGCAGTGACTTCAATGCAGGCTCGTCTTGCATCTCCCAGGTAGAAAGGATGTCTGAATCCCCTGTGGAAAGCACAGAGAAAGACTTAGTTCCCCACCTGATCGCAACCGATAGCCTCACATCCTTTGAAAACTCCAGAGGTACGCGGAGATCAGTGCCTCCAAAGGAGACGATGCCTGACTCCTCGTGAAACTTGATAGGAGTCCCAGGATTCCTGTGGCACTTGGAAAGGGACACTTGGTCTCCCGCCTCAGCTGGAAAGGCGTCTTAATTGCCCTGCCAAGCCTCGAGGAGAATCCAGAGTTGTCCCTCGCAACTAGGCAGGAGTCCTGACGTCGCTGAAGAAACACGTGTGTGGAAGGGCCATCCCCGTCGTAACTCGAGAATATACCCCAGGTTCCCGCCGCAACTCGAGAAAAACCATGAGACTTCCCCCTCGCCGCGAGATGAGGCCCGATTCCCCTGCAGTGCGTGCAGAGCAATTCCGTGTTGCCCATCACACATGAAAGGAGCCTTGATTTCCTTGATGGCACTCCAGAGAAACCCCAAGAACACTGTTTCAAGGCTAGAGGGATCCTGAGGTCACTGTAGCAACACGAAAGAGCTCCGTGGGCCAAAAATCAACTCGAGATGAGAGGTTAGTCCCTGGCTTCGACTCCAGAGGAATACCACCTTACCACAAGCACCTCAAGAGGAGGCTTCTCTCAGCTCTAGGTATGTGAGAGGGACCCTGAGTTTGCGGCCTCAAGTGGAATGGACACCGCGATGCCCTGACGCGAAATAAGGCCGGATATCCCTGCAGTGACTGGAATGCAGGCTCATCTTGCATCTCCCAAGACGAAAGGGTGTCTGAATCCCCTGTGGAGACCACAGAGAAAGACCTAGTTCCCCACCTCATCGCGACAGGAGGCCTCAAATCCTTTGAAAACTCCAGAGGTATGCGGAGATCAGTGCCTCCAAAGGAGACGATGCCTGACTCCTCGTGAAACTTGATAGGAGACCCAGGATTCCTGTGGCACGTCGAAAGGGACCCTTGGTCTCCCGTCTCAGCTGGAGAGGCGTCCCAATTGCCCTGCAAAGCCTCGAGGAGAATCCCGAGTTGTCCCTCGCAACTAGGCAGGAGTCCTGACATGGCTGAACACACACGTGTGTGGAAGGGCCATCCCCGTCGTAACTCGAGAATATACCCCAGGTTCCCGCCGCAACTCGAGAAAAACCATGAGACTTCCCCCTCGCCGCGAGATGAGGCCCGATTCCCCTGCACTGCGTGCAGAGCAATTCCGTGTTGCACATCACACATGAAAGGAGCCTTGATTTCCTTGATGGCACTCCAGAGAAACCCCAAGAACACTGTTTCAAGGCTAGAGGGATCCTGAGGTCACTGTAGCAACACGAAAGAGCTCCGTGGGCCAAAAGTCAACTCGAGATGAGAGGTTAGTCCCTGGCTTCGACTTCAGAGGAATACCACCTTACCACAAGCACCTCAAGAGGAGGCTTCTCTCAGCTCTAGGTATGTGAGAGGGACCCTGAGTTTGCGGCCTCAAGTGGAATGGACACCGCGATGCCCTGACGCGAAATAAGGCCGGATATACCTGCAGTGACTTGAATGCAGGCTCGTCTTGCATCTCCCAAGATGAAAGGATGTCTGAATCCCCTGTGGAGACCACAGAGAAACACCTAGTTCCCCACCTCATCGCTACCGGAGGCCTCACATCCTTTGAAAACTCCAGAGGTACGCGGAGATCAGTGCCTCCAAAGGAGATGATGCCTGACTCCTCGTGAAACTTGATAGGAGTCCCAGGATTCTTGTGGCACGTGGAAAGGGACCCTTGGTCTCCCGCCTCAGCTGGAGAGGCGTTCCAATTGCCGTGCCAAGCCTCGAGGAGAATCCCGAGTTGTCCATCGCAACTAGGCAGGAGTCCTGACGTGGCTGAACAAACACGTGTGTGGAAGGGCCATCCCCGTCGTAACTCGAGAATATACCCCAGGTTCCCGCCGCAACTCGAGAAAAACCATGAGACTTCGCCCTCGATGCGAGATGAGGCCCGATTCCACTGTACTGCGTGCAGAGCAATTCCGTCTTGCACATCACACATGAAAGGAGCCTTGATTTCCTTGATGGCACTCCAGAGAAACCCCAAGAAAACTGTTTCAAGGATAGAGGGATCCTGAGGTCACTGTAGCAACACGAAAGAACTCTGTGGACCAAAAATCAACTCGAAAAGAGAGGTTAGTCCCTGGATTCGTCTCCAGAGGAATACCACCTTACCACAAGCACCTCAAGAGGAGGCTTCTCTCAGCTCTAGGTATGTGAGAGGGACCCTGAGTTTGCGGCCTCAAGTGGAATGGACACCGCGATGCCCTGCCTCGAAATAAGGCCGGATATCCCTGCAGTGACTTCAATGCAGGCTCGTCTTGCATCTCCCAGGACGAAAGGATGTCTGAATCCCCTGTGGAAAGCACAGAGAAAGACTGAGTTCCCCACCTCAACGCGACCGATAGCCTCACATCCTTTGAAAACTCCAGAGGTACGCGGAGATCAGTGCCTCCAAAGGAGACGATGCCTGACTCCTCGTGAAACTTGATAGGAGTCCCAGGATTCCTGTGGCACTTGGAAAGGGACACTTGGTCTCCCGCCTCAGCTGGAGAGGCGTCCCAATTGCCCTGCCACGCCTCGAGGAGAATCCCGAGTTGTCCCTCGCAACTAGGCAGGAGTCCTGACGTCGCTGAAGAAACACGTGGGTGGAAGGGCCATCCCCGTCGTAACTCGAGAATATACCCCAGGTTCCCGCCGCAACTCGAGAAAAACCATGAGACTTCCCCCTCGCCGCGAGATGAGGCCCGATTCCCCTGCAGTGCGTGCAGAGCAATTCCGTGTTGCACATCACACATGAAAGGAGCCTTGATTTCCTTGATGGCACTCCAGAGAAACCCCAAGAACACTGTTTCAAGGCTAGAGGGATCCTGAGGTCACTGTAGCAACACGAAAGAGCTCCGTGGACCAAAAACCAACTCGAGATGAGAGGTTAGTCCCTGGCTTCGACTCCAGAGGAATACCACCTTACCACAAGCACCTCAAGAGGAGGCTTCTTTCAGCTCTAGGTATGTGAGAGGGACCCTGAGTTTGCGGCCTCAAGTGGAATGGACACCGCGATGCCCTGACTCGAAATAAGGCCGGATATCCCTGCAGTGACTGGAATGCAGGCTTGTCTTGCATCTCCCAAGAAGAAAGGGTGTCTGAATCCCCTGTGAAGACCACAGAGAAAGACCTAGTTCCCCACCTCATCGCGACAGGAGGCCTCAAATCCTTTGAAAACTCCAGAGGTATGTGGAGATCAGTGCCTCCAAAGGAGACGATGCCTGACTCCTCGTGAAACTTGATAGGACACCCAGGATTACTGTGGCACGTGGAAAGGGACCCTTGGTCTCCCGTCTCAGCTGGAGAGGCGTCCCAATTGCCCTGCAAAGCCTCGAGGAGAATCCCGAGTTGTCCCTCGCAAGTAGGCAGGAGTCCTGACATGGCTGAACACACAGGAGTGTGGAAGGGCCATCCCCGTCGTAACTCGAGAATATACCCCAGGTTCCCGCCGCAACTCGAGAAAAACCATGAGACTTCCCCCTCGCCGCGAGATGAGGCCCGATTCCCCTGCACTGCGTGCAGAGCAATTCCGTGTTGCACATCACACATGAAAGGAGCCTTGATTTCCTTGATGGCACTCCAGAGAAACCCCAAGAACACTGTTTCAAGGCTAGAGTGATTCTGAGGTCACTGTGGCAACACGAAAGAGCTCCGTGGACCAAGAATCAACACGAGATGAGAGGTTAGTCCCTGGCTTCGACTCCTGAGGAATACCACCTTACCACAAGCACCTCAAGAGGAGGCTTCTCTCAGCTCTAGGTATGTGAAAGGGATCCTGAGTTTGCGGCCTCAAATGGAATGGACACCGCGATGCCCTGACTCGAAATAAGGCCGGATATCCCTGCAGTGACTTGAATGCCGGCTCGTCTTGCATCTCCCAAGAAGAAAGGATGTCTGAATCCCCTGTGGAGACCACAGAGAAAGACCTAGTTCGCCACCTCTTCGCGACCGGAGGCCTCACATCCTTTGAAAACTCCAGAGGTACGCGGAGATCAGTGCCTCCAAAGGAGACGATGCCTGACTCCTCGTGAAACTTGATAGGAGTCCCAGGATTCTTGTGGCACGTGGAAAGGGACCCTTGGTCTTTCGCCTCAGCTGGAGAGGCGTTACAATTGCCCTGCCAAGCCTCGAGGAGAATCCCGAGTTGTCCCTTGCAACTAGGCAGGAGTCCTGACGTCGCTGAAGAAACACGTGGGTGGAAGGGCCATCCCCGTCGTAACTCGAGAATATACCCCAGGTTCCCGCCGCAACTCGAGAAAAACCATGAGACTTCCCCCTCGATGCGAGATGAGGCCCGATTCCCCTGTACTGCGTGCAGAGCAATTCCGTCTTGCACATCACACATGAAAGGAGCCTTGATTTCCTTGATGGCACTCCAGAGAAACCCCAAGAACACTGTTTCAAGGCTAGAGGGATCCTGAGGTCACTGTAGCAACACGAAAGAACTCTGTGGACCAAAAATCAACTCGAAAAGAGAGGTTAGTCCCTGGATTCGTCTCCAGAGGAATACCACCTTACCACAAGCACCTCAAGAGGAGGCTTCTCTCAGCTCTAGGTATGTGAGAGGGACCCTGAGTTTGCGGCCTCAAGTGGAATGGACACCGCGATGCCCTGACTCGAAATAAGGCCGGATATCCCTGCAGTGACTTCAATGCAGGCTCGTCTTGCATCTCCCAGGACGAAAGGATGTCTGAATCCCCTGTGGAAAGCACAGAGAAAGACTTAGTTCCCCACCTCATCGTGACCGATAGCCTCACATCCTTTGAAAACTCCAGAGGTACGCGGAGATCAGTGCCTCCAAAGGAGACGATGCCTGACTCCTCGTGAAACTTGATAGGAGTCCCAGGATTCTTGTGGCACGTGGAAAGGGACCCTTGGTCTCCCGCCTCAGCTGGAGAGGCGTTCCAATTGCCGTGCCAAGCCTCGAGGAGAATCCCGAGTTGTCCCTCGCAACTAGGCAGGAGTCCTGACGTGGATGAACAAACACGTGGGTGGAAGGGCCATCCCCGTCGTAACTCGAGAATATACCCCAGGTTCCCGCCGCAACTCGAGAAAAACCATGAGACTTCGCCCTCGATGCGAGATGAGGCCCGATTCCCCTGTACTGCGTGCAGAGCAATTCCGTGTTGCACATCACACATGAAAGGAGCCTTGATTTCCTTGATGGCACTCCAGAGAAACCCCAAGAACACTGTTTCAAGGATAGAGGGATCCTGAGGTCACTGTAGCAACACGAAAGAACTCTGTGGACCAAAAATCAACTCGAAAAGAGAGGTTAGTCCCTGGATTCGTCTCCAGAGGAATACCACCTTACCACAAGCACCTCAAGAGGAGGCTTCTCTCAGCTCTAGGTATGTGAGAGGGACCCTGAGTTTGCGGCCTCAACTGGAATGGACACCGCGATGCCCTGACTCGAAATAAGGCCGGATATCCCTGCAGTGACTTCAATGCAGGCTCGTCTTGCATCTCCCAGGACGAAATAATGTCTGAATCCCCTGTGGAAAGCACAGAGAAAGACTGAGTTCCCCACCTCATCGCGACCGATAGCCTCACATCCTTTGAAAACTCCAGAGGTACGCGGAGATCAGTGCCTCCAAAGGAGACGATGCCTGACTCCTCGTGAAACTTGATAGGAGTCCCAGGATTCCTGTGGCACTTGGAAAGGGACACTTGGTCTCCCGCCTCAGCTGGAGAGGCGTCCCAATTGCCCTGCCAAGCCTCGAGGAGAATCCCGAGTTGTCCCTCGCAACTAGGCAGGTGTCCTGACGTCGCTGAAGAAACACGTGGGTGGAAGGGCCATCCCCGTCGTAACTCGAGAATATACCCCAGGTTCCCGCCGCAACTCGAGAAAAACCATGAGAATTCCCCCTCGCCGCGAGATGAGGCCCGATTCCCCTGCACTGCGTGCAGAGCAATTCCGTGTTGCACATCACACATGAAAGGAGCCTTGATTTCCTTGATGGCACTCCAGAGAAACCCCAAGAACACTGTTTCAAGGCTAGAGGGATCCTGAGGTCACTGTAGCAACACGAAAGAGCTCCGTGGACCAAAAATCAACTCGAGATGAGAGGTTAGTCCCTGGCTTCGACTCCAGAGGAATACCACCTTACCACAAGCACCTCAAGAGGAGGCTTCTCTCAGCTCTAGGTATGTGAGAGGGACCCTGAGTTTGCGGCCTCAAGTGGAATGGACACCGCGATGCCCTGACGCGAAATAAGGCTGGATATCCCTGGAGTGACTTGAATGCAGGCTCGTCTTGCATCTCCCAAGATGAAAGGATGTCTGAATCCCCTGTGGAGACCACAGAGAAAGACCTAGTTCCCCACCTCATTGCGACCGGAGGCCTCATTTCCTTTGAAAACTCCAGAGGTACGCGGAGATCAGTGCCTCCAAAGGAGACGATGCCTGACTCCTCCAGAAAGTTGATAGGAGTCCCAGGATTCCTGTGGCACGTGGAAAGGGACCCTTGGTCTCCCGCCTCAGCTGGAGAGGCGTCCCAATTGCCTTGCCAAGCCTCGAGGAGAATCCCGAGTTGTGTCTCGCAACTAGGCAAGAGTCCTGACGTGGCTGAACAAACACGTGTGTGGAACGGCCATCCCCGTCGTAACTCGAGAATATACCCCAGGTTCCCGCCGCAACTCGAGAAAAACCATGAGACTTCCCCCTCGCCGCGAGATGAGGCCCGATTCCCCTGCACTGCGTGCAGAGCAATTCTGTGTTGCACATCACACATGAAAGGAGCCTTGATTTCCTTCATGGCACTCCAGAGAAACCCCAAGAACACTGTTTCAAGGCTAGAGGGATCCTGAGGTCACTGTAGCAACACGAAAGAGCTCCGTGGACCAAAAATCAACTCGAGATGAGAGGTTAGTCCCTGGCTTCGACTCCAGAGGAATACCACCTTACCACAAGCACCTCAAGAGGAGGCTTCTCTCAGCTCTAGGTATGTGAGAGGGACCCTGAGTTTGCGGCCTCAAGTGGAATGGACACCGCGATGCCCTGACTCGAAATAAGGCCGGATATCCCTGCAGTGACTGGAATGCAGGCTCGTCTTGCATCTCCCAAGACGGAAGGGTGTCTGAAACCCCTGTGGAGACCACAGAGAAAGACCTAGTTCCCCACCTCATCGCGACAGGAGGCCTCAAATCCTTTGAAAACTCCAGAGGTATGCGGAGATCAGTGCCTCCAAAGGAGACGATGCCTGACTCCTCGTGAAACTTGATAGGAGACCCAGGATTCCTGTGGCACGTGGAAAGGGACCCTTGGTCTCCCGTCTCAGCTGGAGAGGCGTCCCAATTGCCCTGCAAAGCCTCGAGGAGAATCCCGAGTTGTCCCTCGCAACTAGGCAGGAGTCCTGACGTCGCTGAAGAAACAAGTGGGTGGAAGGGCCATCCCCGTCGTAACTCGAGAATATACCCCAGGTTCCCGCCGCAACTCGAGAAAAACCATGAGACGTCCCCCTCGCCGCGAGATGAGGCCCGATTCCCCTGCACTGCGTGCAGAGCAATTCCGTGTTGCACATCACACATGAAAGGAGCCTTGATTTCCTTCATGGCACTCCAGAGAAACCCCAAGAACACTGTTTCAAGGCTAGAGGGATCCTGAGGTAACTGTAGCAACACTAAAGAGCTCCATGGACCAAGAATCAACACGAGATGAGAGGTTAGTCCCTGGCTTCGACTCCTGAGGAATACCACCTTACCACAAGCACCTCAAGAGGAGGCTTCTCTCAGCTCTAGGTGTGTGAGAGGGATCCTGAGTTTGCGGCCTCAAGTGGAATGGACACCGCGATGCCCTGACTCGAAATAAGGCCGTATATCCCTGCAGTGACTTGAATGCAGGCTCGTCTTGCATCTCCCAAGAAGAAAGGATGTCTGAATCTCCTGTGGAAAGCACAGAGAAAGACTTAGTTCCCCACCTCATCGCGACCGATAGCCTCACATCCTTTGAAAACTCCAGAGGTACGCGGAGATCAGTGCCTCCAAAGGAGACGATGCCTGACTCCTCGTGAAACTTGATAGGAGTCCCAGGATTCCTGTGGCACTTGGAAAGGGACACTTGGTCTCCCGCCTCAGCTGGAGAGGCGTCCCAATTGCCCTGCCAAGCCTCGAGGAGAATCCAGAGTAGTCCCTCGCAACTAGGCAGGAGTCCTGACGTCGCTGAAGAAACACGTGGGTGGAAGGGCCATCCCCGTCGTAACTCGAGAATATACCCCAGGTTCCCGCCGCAACTCGAGAAAAACCATGAGACTTCCCCCTCGCCGCGAGATGAGGCCCGATTCCCCTGCACTGCGTGCAGAGCAATTCTGTGTTGCACATCACACATGAAAGGAGCCTTGATTTCCTTGATGGCACTCCAGAGAAACCCCAAGAACACTGTTTCAAGGCTAGAGGGATCCTGAGGTCACTGTAGCAACACGAAAGAGCTCCGTGGACCAAAAATCAACTCGAGATGAGAGGTTTTGTCCCTGGCTTCGACTCCAGAGGAATACCACCTTACCACAAGCACCTCAAGAGGAGGCTTCTCTCAGCTCTAGGTATGTGACAGGGACCCTGAGTTTGCGGCCTCAAGTGGAATGGACACCGCGATGCCCTGACTCGAAATAAGGCCGGATATCCCTGCAGTGACTGGAATGCAGGCTCGTCTTGCATCTCCCAAGACGAAAGGGTGTCTGAATCCCCTGTGGAGACCACAGAGAAAGACCTAGTTCCCCACCTCATCGCGACAGGAGGCCTCAAATCCTTTGAAAACTCCAGAGGTATGCGGAGATCAGTGCCTCCAAAGGAGACGATGCCTGACTCCTCGTGAAACTTGATAGGAGACCCAGGATTCCTGTGGCACGTCGAAAGGGACCCTTGGTCTCCCGTCTCAGCTGGAGAGGCGTCCCAATTGCCCTGCAAATCCTCGAGGAGAATCCCGAGTTGTCCCTCGCAACTAGGCAGGAGTCCTGACATGGCTGAACACACACGTGTGTGGAAGGGCCATCACCGTCGTAACTCGAGAATATACCTCAGGTTCCCGCCGCAACTCGAGAAAAACCATGAGACTTCCCCCTCGCCGCGAGATGAGGCCCGATTCCCCTGCACTGCGTGCAGAGCAATTCCGTGTTGCACATCACACATGAAAGGAGCCTTGATTTCCTTCATGGCACTCCAGAGAAACCCCAAGAATACTGTTTCAAGGCTAGAGGGATCTTGAGGTCACTGTAGCAACACGAAAGAGCTCCGTGGACCAAGAATCAACACGAGATGAGAGGTTAGTCCCTGGCTTCGACTCCTGAGGAATACCACCTTACCACAAGCACCTCAAGAGGAGGCTTCTCTCAGCTCAAGGTATGTGAGAGGGATCCTGAGTTTGCGGCCTCAAGTGGAATGGACACCGCGATGCCCTGACTCGAAATAAGGCCGGATATCCCGGCAGTGACTTGAATGCAGGCTCGTCTTGCATCTCCCAAGAAGAAAGGATGTCTGAATCCCCTGTGGAGACCACAGAGAAAGACCTAGTTCCCCACCTCATCGCGACCGCAGGCCTCACATCCTTTGAAAACTCCAGAGGTACGCGGAGATCAGTGCCTCCAAAGGAGACGATGCCTGACTCCTCGTGAAACTTGATAGGAGTCCCAGGATTCTTGTGGCACGTGGAAAGGGACCCTTGGTCTCCCGCCTCAGCTGGAGAGGCGTTCCAATTGCCCTGCCAAGCCTCGAGGAGAATCCCGAGTTGTCCCTCGCAACTAGGCAGGATTCCTGACGTGGCTGAACAAACACGTGGGTGGAAGGGCCATCCCCGTCGTAACTCGAGAATATACCCCAGGTTCCCGCCGCAACTCGAGAAAAACCATGAGACTTCCCCCTCGATGCCAGATGAGGCCCGATTCCCCTGTACTGCGTGCAGAGCAATTCCGTCTTGCACATCACACATGAAAGGAGCCTTGATTTCCTTGATGGCACTCCAGAGAAACCCCAAGAACACTGTTTCAAGGCTAGAGGGATCCTGAGGTCACTGTAGCAACACGAAAGAACTCTGTGGACCACAAATCAACTCGAAAAGAGAGGTTAGTCCCTGGATTCGTCTCCAGAGGAATACCACCTTACCACAAGCACCTCAAGAGGAGGCTTCTCTCAGCTCTAGGTATGTGAGAGGGACCCTGAGTTTGCGGCCTCAAGTGGAATGGACACCGCGATGCCCTGACTCGAAATAAGGCCGGATATCCCTGCAGTGACTTCAATGCAGGCTCGTCTTGCATCTCCCAGGTAGAAAGGATGTCTGAATCCCCTGTGGAAAGCACAGAGAAAGACTTAGTTCCCCACCTCATCGCAACCGATAGCCTCACATCCTTTGAAAACTCCAGAGGTACGCGGAGATCAGTGCCTCCAAAGGAGACGATGCCTGACTCCTCGTGAAACTTGATAGGAGTCCCAGGATTCCTGTGGCACTTGGAAAGGGACACTTGGTCTCCCGCCTCAGCTGGAAAGGCGTCCCAATTGCCCTGCCAAGCCTCGAGGAGAATCCAGAGTTGTCCCTCGCAACTAGGCAGGAGTCCTGACGTCGCTGAAGAAACAAGTGGGTGGAAGGGCCATCCCCGTCGTAACTCGAGAATATACCCCAGGTTCCCGCCGCAACTCGAGAAAAACCATGAGACGTCCCCCTCGCCGCGAGATGAGGCCCGATTCCCCTGCACTGCGTGCAGAGCAATTCCGTGTTGCACATCACACATGAAAGGAGCCTTGATTTCCTTGATGGCACTCCAGAGAAACCCCAAGAACACTGTTTCAAGGCTAGAGGGATCCTGAGGTAACTGTAGCAACACTAAAGAGCTCCATGGACCAAGAATCAACACGAGATGAGAGGTTAGTCCCTGGCTTCGACTCCTGAGGAATACCACCTTACCACAAGCACCTCAAGAGGAGGCTTCTCTCAGCTCTAGGTGTGTGAGAGGGATCCTGAGTTTGCGGCCTCAAGTGGAATGGACACCGCGATGCCCTGACTCGAAATAAGGCCGTATATCCCTGCAGTGACTTGAATGCAGGCTCGTCTTGCATCTCCCAAGAAGAAAGGATGTCTGAATCTCCTGTGGAAAGCACAGAGAAAGACTTAGTTCCCCACCTCATCGCGACCGATAGCCTCACATCCTTTGAAAACTCCAGAGGTACGCGGAGATCAGTGCCTCCAAAGGAGACGATGCCTGACTCCTCGTGAAACTTGATAGGAGTCCCAGGATTCCTGTGGCACTTGGAAAGGGACACTTGGTCTCCCGCCTCAGCTGGAGAGGCGTCCCAATTGCCCTGCCAAGCCTCGAGGAGAATCCAGAGTAGTCCCTCGCAACTAGGCAGGAGTCCTGACGTCGCTGAAGAAACACGTGGGTGGAAGGGCCATCCCCGTCGTAACTCGAGAATATACCCCAGGTTCCCGCCGCAACTCGAGAAAAACCATGAGACTTCCCCCTCGCCGCGAGATGAGGCCCGATTCCCCTGCACTGCGTGCAGAGCAATTCTGTGTTGCACATCACACATGAAAGGAGCCTTGATTTCCTTGATGGCACTCCAGAGAAACCCCAAGAACACTGTTTCAAGGCTAGAGGGATCCTGAGGTCACTGTAGCAACACGAAAGAGCTCCGTGGACCAAAAATCAACTCGAGATGAGAGGTTTTGTCCCTGGCTTCGACTCCAGAGGAATACCACCTTACCACAAGCACCTCAAGAGGAGGCTTCTCTCAGCTCTAGGTATGTGACAGGGACCCTGAGTTTGCGGCCTCAAGTGGAATGGACACCGCGATGCCCTGACTCGAAATAAGGCCGGATATCCCTGCAGTGACTGGAATGCAGGCTCGTCTTGCATCTCCCAAGACGAAAGGGTGTCTGAATCCCCTGTGGAGACCACAGAGAAAGACCTAGTTCCCCACCTCATCGCGACAGGAGGCCTCAAATCCTTTGAAAACTCCAGAGGTATGCGGAGATCAGTGCCTCCAAAGGAGACGATGCCTGACTCCTCGTGAAACTTGATAGGAGACCCAGGATTCCTGTGGCACGTCGAAAGGGACCCTTGGTCTCCCGTCTCAGCTGGAGAGGCGTCCCAATTGCCCTGCAAATCCTCGAGGAGAATCCCGAGTTGTCCCTCGCAACTAGGCAGGAGTCCTGACATGGCTGAACACACACGTGTGTGGAAGGGCCATCACCGTCGTAACTCGAGAATATACCTCAGGTTCCCGCCGCAACTCGAGAAAAACCATGAGACTTCCCCCTCGCCGCGAGATGAGGCCCGATTCCCCTGCACTGCGTGCAGAGCAATTCCGTGTTGCACATCACACATGAAAGGAGCCTTGATTTCCTTCATGGCACTCCAGAGAAACCCCAAGAATACTGTTTCAAGGCTAGAGGGATCTTGAGGTCACTGTAGCAACACGAAAGAGCTCCGTGGACCAAGTATCAACACGAGATGAGAGGTTAGTCCCTGGCTTCGACTCCTGAGGAATACCACCTTACCACAAGCACCTCAAGAGGAGGCTTCTCTCAGCTCAAGGTATGTGAGAGGGATCCTGAGTTTGCGGCCTCAAGTGGAATGGACACCGCGATGCCCTGACTCGAAATAAGGCCGGATATCCCGGCAGTGACTTGAATGCAGGCTCGTCTTGCATCTCCCAAGAAGAAAGGATGTCTGAATCCCCTGTGGAGACCACAGAGAAAGACCTAGTTCCCCACCTCATCGCGACCGCAGGCCTCACATCCTTTGAAAACTCCAGAGGTACGCGGAGATCAGTGCCTCCAAAGGAGACGATGCCTGACTCCTCGTGAAACTTGATAGGAGTCCCAGGATTCTTGTGGCACGTGGAAAGGGACCCTTGGTCTCCCGCCTCAGCTGGAGAGGTGTTCCAATTGCCCTGCCAAGCCTCGAGGAGAATCCCGAGTTGTCCCTCGCAACTAGGCAGGATTCCTGACGTGGCTGAACAAACACGTGGGTGGAAGGGCCATCCCCGTCGTAACTCGAGAATATACCCCAGGTTCCCGCCGCAACTCGAGAAAAACCATGAGACTTCCCCCTCGATGCCAGATGAGGCCCGATTCCCCTGTACTGCGTGCAGAGCAATTCCGTCTTGCACATCACACATGAAAGGAGCCTTGATTTCCTTGATGGCACTCCAGAGAAACCCCAAGAACACTGTTTCAAGGCTAGAGGGATCCTGAGGTCACTGTAGCAACACGAAAGAACTCTGTGGACCACAAATCAACTCGAAAAGAGAGGTTAGTCCCTGGATTCGTCTCCAGAGGAATACCACCTTACCACAAGCACCTCAAGAGGAGGCTTCTCTCAGCTCTAGGTATGTGAGAGGGACCCTGAGTTTGCGGCCTCAAGTGGAATGGACACCGCGATGCCCTGACTCGAAATAAGGCCGGATATCCCTGCAGTGACTTCAATGCAGGCTCGTCTTGCATCTCCCAGGTAGAAAGGATGTCTGAATCCCCTGTGGAAAGCACAGAGAAAGACTTAGTTCCCCACCTCATCGCAACCGATAGCCTCACATCCTTTGAAAACTCCAGAGGTACGCGGAGATCAGTGCCTCCAAAGGAGACGATGCCTGACTCCTCGTGAAACTTGATAGGAGTCCCAGGATTCCTGTGGCACTTGGAAAGGGACACTTGGTCTCCCGCCTCAGCTGGAAAGGCGTCCCAATTGCCCTGCCAAGCCTCGAGGAGAATCCAGAGTTGTCCCTCGCAACTAGGCAGGAGTCCTGACGTCGCTGAAGAAACACGTGGGTGGAAGGGCCATCCCCGTCGTAACTCGAGAATATACCCCAGGTTCCCGCCGCAACTCGAGAAAAACCATGAGACTTCCCCCTCGCCGCGAGATGAGGCCCGATTCCCCTGCAGTGCGTGCAGAGCAATTCCGTGTTGCACATCACACATGAAAGGAGCCTTGATTTCCTTGATGGCACTCCAGAGAAACCCCAAGAACACTGTTTCAAGGCTAGAGGGATCCTGAGGTCACTGTAGCAACACGAAAGAGCTCCGTGGGCCAAAAATCAACTCGAGATGAGAGGTTAGTCCCTGGCTTCGACTCCAGAGGAATACCACCTTACCACAAGCACCTCAAGAGGAGGCTTCTCTCAGCTCTAGGTATGTGAGAGGGACCCTGAGTTTGCGGCCTCAAGTGGAATGGACACCGCGATGCCCTGACGCGAAATAAGGCCGGATATCCCTGCAGTGACTGGAATGCAGGCTCATCTTGCATCTCCCAAGACGAAAGGGTGTCTGAATCCCCTGTGGAGACCACAGAGAAAGACCTAGTTCCCCACCTCATCGCGACAGGAGGCCTCAAATCCTTTGAAAACTCCAGAGGTATGCGGAGATCAGTGCCTCCAAAGGAGACGATGCCTGACTCCTCGTGAAACTTGATAGGAGACCCAGGATTCCTGTGGCACGTCGAAAGGGACACTTGGTCTCCCGTCTCAGCTGGAGAGGCGTCCCAATTGCCCTGCAAAGCCTCGAGGAGAATCCCGAGTTGTCCCTCGCAACTAGGCAGGAGTCCTGACATGGCTGAACACACACGTGTGTGGAAGGGCCATCCCCGTCGTAACTCGAGAATATACCCCAGGTTCCCGCCGCAACTCGAGAAAAACCATGAGACTTCCCCCTCGCCGCGAGATGAGGCCCGATTCCCCTGCACTGCGTGCAGAGCAATTCCGTGTTGCACATCACACATGAAAGGAGCCTTGATTTCCTTGATGGCACTCCAGAGAAACCCCAAGAACACTGTTTCAAGGCTAGAGGGATCCTGAGGTCACTGTAGCAACACGAAAGAGCTCCGTGGGCCAAAAGTCAACTCGAGATGAGAGGTTAGTCCCTGGCTTCGACTTCAGAGGAATACCACCTTACCACAAGCACCTCAAGAGGAGGCTTCTCTCAGCTCTAGGTATGTGAGAGGGACCCTGAGTTTGCGGCCTCAAGTGGAATGGACACCGCGATGCCCTGACGCGAAATAAGGCCGGATATCCCTGCAGTGACTTGAATGCAGGCTCGTCTTGCATCTCCCAAGATGAAAGGATGTCTGAATCCCCTGTGGAGACCACAGAGAAACACCTAGTTCCCCACCTCATCGCTACCGGAGGCCTCACATCCTTTGAAAACTCCAGAGGTACGCGGAGATCAGTGCCTCCAAAGGAGACGATGCCTGACTCCTCGTGAAACTTGATAGGAGTCCCAGGATTCTTGTGGCACGTGGAAAGGGACCCTTGGTCTCCCGCCTCAGCTGGAGAGGCGTTCCAATTGCCGTGCCAAGCCTCGAGGAGAATCCCGAGTTGTCCATCGCAACTAGGCAGGAGTCCTGACGTGGCTGAACAAACACGTGTGTGGAAGGGCCATCCCCGTCGTAACTCGAGAATATACCCCAGGTTCCCGCCGCAACTCTAGAAAAACCATGAGACTTCGCGCTCGATGCGAGATGAGGCCCGATTCCCCTGTACTGCGTGCAGAGCAATTCCGTCTTGCACATCACACATGAAAGGAGCCTTGATTTCCTTGATGGCACTCCAGAGAAACCCCAAGAAAACTGTTTCAAGGATAGAGGGATCCTGAGGTCACTGTAGCAACACGAAAGAACTCTGTGGACCAAAAATCAACTCGAAAAGAGAGGTTAGTCCCTGGATTCGTCTCCAGAGGAATACCACCTTACCACAAGCACCTCAAGAGGAGGCTTCTCTCAGCTCTAGGTATGTGAGAGGGACCCTGAGTTTGCGGCCTCAAGTGGAATGGACACCGCGATGCCCTGATTCGAAATAAGGCCGGATATCCCTGCAGTGACTTCAATGCAGGCTCGTCTTGCATCTCCCAGGACGAAAGGATGTCTGAATCCCCTGTGGAAAGCACAGAGAAAGACTGAGTTCCCCACCTCATCGCGACCGATAGCCTCACATCCTTTGAAAACTCCAGAGGTACGCGGAGATCAGTGCCTCCAAAGGAGACGATGCCTGACTCCTCGTGAAACTTGATAGGAGTCCCAGGATTCCTGTGGCACTTGGAAAGGGACACTTGGTCTCCCGCCTCAGCTGGAGAGGCGTCCCAATTGCCCTGCCACGCCTCGAGGAGAATCCCGAGTTGTCCCTCGCAACTAGGCAGGAGTCCTGACGTCGCTGAAGAAACACGTGGGTGGAAGGGCCATCCCCGTCGTAACTCGAGAATATACCCCAGGTTCCCGCCGCAACTCGAGAAAAACCATGAGACTTCCCCCTCGCCGCGAGATGAGGCCCGATTCCCCTGCAGTGCGTGCAGAGCAATTCCGTGTTGCACATCACACATGAAAGGAGCCTTGATTTCCTTGATGGCACTCCAGAGAAACCCCAAGAACACTGTTTCAAGGCTAGAGGGATCCTGAGGTCACTGTAGCAACACGAAAGAGCTCCGTGGACCAAAAACCAACTCGAGATGAGAGGTTAGTCCCTGGCTTCGACTCCAGAGGAATACCACCTTACCACAAGCACCTCAAGAGGAGGCTTCTTTCAGCTCTAGGTATGTGAGAGGGACCCTGAGTTTGCGGCCTCAAGTGGAATGGACACCGCGATGCCCTGACTCGAAATAAGGCCGGATATCCCTGCAGTGACTGGAATGCAGGCTTGTCTTGCATCTCCCAAGAAGAAAGGGTGTCTGAATCCCCTGTGAAGACCACAGAGAAAGACCTAGTTCCCCACCTCATCGCGACCGGAGGCCTCAAATCCTTTGAAAACTCCAGAGGTATGTGGAGATCAGTGCCTCCAAAGTAGACGATGCCTGACTCCTCGTGAAACTTGATAGGAGACCCAGGATTCCTGTGGCACGTGGAAAGGGACCCTTGGTCTCCCGTCTCAGCTGGAGAGGCGTCCCAATTGCCCTGCAAAGCCTCGAGGAGAATCCCGAGTTGTCCCTCGCAACTAGGCAGGAGTCCTGACATGGCTGAACACACAGGAGTGTGGAAGGGCCATCCCCGTCGTAACTCGAGAATATACCCCAGGTTCCCGCCGCAACTCGAGAAAAACCATGAGACTTCCCCCTCGCCGCGAGATGAGGCCCGATTCCCCTGCACTGCGTGCAGAGCAATTCCGTGTTGCACATCACACATGAAAGGAGCCTTGATTTCCTTGATGGCACTCCAGAGAAACCCCAAGAACACTGTTTCAAGGCTAGAGTGATTCTGAGGTCACTGTGGCAACACGAAAGGGCTCCGTGGACCAAGAATCAACACGAGATGAGAGGTTAGTCCCTGGCTTCGACTCCTGAGGAATACCACCTTACCACAAGCACCTCAAGAAGAGGCTTCTCTCAGCTCTAGGTATGTGAAAGGGATCCTGAGTTTGCGGCCTCAAATGGAATGGACACCGCGATGCCCTGACTCGAAATAAGGCCGGATATCCCTGCAGTGACTTGAATGCCGGCTCGTCTTGCATCTCCCAAGAAGAAAGGATGTCTGAATCCCCTGTGGAGACCACAGAGAAAGACCTAGTTCGCCACCTCTTCGCGACCGGAGGCCTCACATCCTTTGAAAACTCCAGAGGTACGCGGAGATCAGTGCCTCCAAAGGAGACGATGCCTGACTCCTCGTGAAACTTGATAGGAGTCCCAGGATTCTTGTGGCACGTGGAAAGGGACCCTTGGTCTTTCGCCTCAGCTGGAGAGGCGTTACAATTGCCCTGCCAAGCCTCGAGGAGAATCCCGAGTTGTCCCTTGCAACTAGGCAGGAGTCCTGACGTCGCTGAAGAAACACGTGTGTGGAAGGGCCATCCCCGTCGTAACTCGAGAATATACCCCAGGTTCCCGCCGCAACTCGAGAAAAACCATGAGACTTCCCCCTCGATGCGAGATGAGGCCCGATTCCCCTGTACTGCGTGCAGAGCAATTCCGTCTTGCACATCACACATGAAAGGAGCCTTGATTTCCTTGATGGCACTCCAGAGAAACCCCAAGAACACTGTTTCAAGGCTAGAGGGATCCTGAGGTCACTGTAGCAACACGAAAGAACTCTGTGGACCAAAAATCAACTCGAAAAGAGAGGTAAGTCCCTGGATTCGTCTCCAGAGGAATACCACCTTACCACAAGCACCTCAAGAGGAGGCTTCTCTCAGCTCTAGGTATGTGAGAGGGACCCTGAGTTTGCGGCCTCAAGTGGAATGGACACCGCGATGCCCTGATTCGAAATAAGGCCGGATATCCCTGCAGTGACTTCAATGCAGGCTCGTCTTGCATCTCCCAGGACGAAAGGATGTCTGAATCCCCTGTGGAAAGCACAGAGAAAGACTTAGTTCCCCACCTCATCGCGACCGATAGCCTCACATCCTTTGAAAACTCCAGAGGTACGCGGAGATCAGTGCCTCCAAAGGAGACGATGCCTGACTCCTCGTGAAACTTGATAGGAGTCCCAGGATTCTTGTGGCACGTGGAAAGGGACCCTTGGTCTCCCGCCTCAGCTGGAGAGGCGTTCCAATTGCCGTGCCAAGCCTCGAGGAGAATCCCGAGTTGTCCCTCGCAACTAGGCAGGAGTCCTGACGTGGATGAACAAACACGTGGGTGGAAGGGCCATCCCCGTCGTAACTCGAGAATATACCCCAGGTTCCCGCCGCAACTCGAGAAAAACCATGAGACTTCGCCCTCGATGCGAGATGAGGCCCGATTCCCCTGTACTGCGTGCAGAGCAATTCCGTCTTGCACATCACACATGAAAGGAGCCTTGATTTCCTTGATGGCACTCCAGAGAAACCCCAAGAAAACTGTTTCAAGGATAGAGGGATCCTGAGGTCACTGTAGCAACACGAAAGAACTCTGTGGACCAAAAATCAACTCGAAAAGAGAGGTTAGTCCCTGGATTCGTCTCCAGAGGAATACCACCTTACCACAAGCACCTCAAGAGGAGGCTTCTCTCAGCTCTAGGTATGTGAGAGGGACCCTGAGTTTGCGGCCTCAACTGGAATGGACACCGCGATGCCCTGACTCGAAATAAGGCTGGATATCCCTGCAGTGACTTCAATGCAGGCTCGTCTTGCATCTCCCAGGACGAAATAATGTCTGAATCCCCTGTGGAAAGCACAGAGAAAGACTGAGTTCCCCACCTCATCGCGACCGATAGCCTCACATCCTTTGAAAACTCCAGAGGTACGCGGAGATCAGTGCCTCCAAAGGAGACGATGCCTGACTCCTCGTGAAACTTGATAGGAGTCCCAGGATTCCTGTGGCACTTGGAAAGGGACACTTGGTCTCCCGCCTCAGCTGGAGAGGCGTCCCAATTGCCCTGCCAAGCCTCGAGGAGAATCCCGAGTTGTCCCTCGCAACTAGGCAGGTGTCCTGACGTCGCTGAAGAAACACGTGGGTGGAAGGGCCATCCCCGTCGTAACTCGAGAATATACCCCAGGTTCCCGCCGCAACTCGAGAAAAACCATGAGAATTCCCCCTCGCCGCGAGATGAGGCCCGATTCCCCTGCACTGCGTGCAGAGCAATTCCGTGTTGCACATCACACATGAAAGGAGCCTTGATTTCCTTGATGGCACTCCAGAGAAACCCCAAGAACACTGTTTCAAGGCTAGAGGGATCCTGAGGTCACTGTAGCAACACGAAAGAGCTCCGTGGACCAAAAATCAACTCGAGATGAGAGGTTAGTCCCTGGCTTCGACTCCAGAGGAATACCACCTTACCACAAGCACCTCAAGAGGAGGCTTCTCTCAGCTCTAGGTATGTGAGAGGGACCCTGAGTTTGCGGCCTCAAGTGGAATGGACACCGCGATGCCCTGACTCGAAATAAGGCCGGATATCCCTGCATTGACTTGAATGCAGGCTCGTCTTGCATCTCCCAAGATGAAAGGATGTCTGAATCCCCTGTGGAGACCACAGAGAAAGAGCTTGTTCCCCACCTCATCGCGACCGGAGGCCTCACATCCTTTGAAAACTCCAGAGGTACGCGGAGATCAGTGCCTCCAAAGGAGACGATGCCTGACTCCTCGTGAAACTTGATAGGAGTCCCAGGATTCTTGTGGCACGTGGAAAGGGACCCTTGGTCTCCCGCCTCAGCTGGAGAGGCGTTCCAATTGCCCTGCCAAGCCTCGAGGAGAATCCCGAGTTTTCCCTCGCAACTAGGCAGGAGTCCTGACGTGGCTGAACAAACACGTGGGTGGAAGGGCCATCCCCGTCGTAACTCGAGAATATACCCCAGGTTCCCGCCGCAACTCGAGAAAAACCATGAGACTTCCCCCTCGATGCGAGATGAGGCCCGATTCCCCTCTACTGCGTGCAGAGCAATTCCGTCTTGCACATCACACATGAAAGGAGCCTTGATTTCCTTGATGGCACTCCAGAGAAACCCCAAGAACACTGTTTCAAGGATAGAGGGATCCTGAGGTCACTGTAGCAACAAGAAAGAACTCTGTGGACCAAAAATCAACTCGAAAAGAGAGGTTAGTCCCTGGATTCGTCTCCAGAGGAATACCACCTTACCACAAGCACCTCAAGAGGAGGCTTCCTTCAGCTCTAGGTATGTGAGAGGGACCCTGAGTTTGCGGCCTCAAGTGGAATGGACACCGCGATGCCCTGACTCGAAATAAGGCCGGATATCCCTGCAGTGACTTCAATGCAGGCTCGTCTTGCATCTCCCAAGACGAAAGGATGTCTGAATCCCCTGTGGAAAGCACAGAGAAAGACTTAGTTCCCCACCTCATCGCGACAGGAGGCCTCAAATCCTTTGAAAACTCCAGAGGTATGCAGAGATCAGTGCCTGCAAAGAAGACGATGCCTGACTCCTCGTGAAACTTGATAGGAGACCCAGGATTCCTGTGGCACGTCGAAAGGGACCCTTGGTCTCCCGTCTCAGCTGGAGAGGCGTCCCAAATGCCCTGCAAAGCCTCGAGGAGAATCCCGAGTTGTCCCTCGCAACTAGTCAGGAGTCCTGACATGACTGAACACACACGTGTGTGGAAGGGCCATCCCCGTCGTAACTCGAGAATATACCCCAGGTTCCCGCCGCAACTCGAGAAAAACCATGAGACTTCCCCCTCGCCGCGAGATGAGGCCCGATTCCCCTGTACTGCGTGCAGAGCAATTCCGTGTTGCACATCACACATGAAAGGAGCCTTGCTTTCCTTAATGGCACTCCAGAGAAACCCCAAGAACACTGTTTCAAGGCTAGAGGGGTCCTGAGGTCACTGTAGCAACACGAAAGAGCTCCGTGGACCAAGAATCAACACGAGATGAGAGGTTAGTCCCTGGCTTCGACTCCTGAGGAATACGACCTTACCACAAGCGCCTCAAGAGGAGGCTTCTCTCAGCTCTAGGTATGTGAGAGGGATCCTGAGTTTGCGGCCTCAAGTGGAATGGACACCGCGATGCCCTGACTCGAAATAAGGCCGGATATCCCTGCATTGACTTGAATGCAGGCTCGTCTTGCATCTCCCAAGATGAAAGGATGTCTGAATCCCCTGTGGAGACCACAGAGAAAGAGCTTGTTCCCCACCTCATCGCGACCGATAGCCTCACATCCTTTGAAAACTCCAGAGGTACGCGGAGATCAGTGCCTCCAAAGGAGACGATGCCTGACTCCTCGTGAAACTTGATAGGAGTCCCAGGATTCTTGTGGCACGTGGAAAGGGACCCTTGGTCTCCCGCCTCAGCTGGAGAGGCGTTCCAATTGCCCTGCCAAGCCTCGAGGAGAATCCCGAGTTTTCCCTCGCAACTAGGCAGGAGTCCTGACGTGGCTGAACAAACACGTGGGTGGAAGGGCCATCCCCGTCGTAACTCGAGAATATACCCCAGGTTCCCGCCGCAACTCGAGAAAAACCATGAGACTTCCCCCTCGATGCGAGATGAGGCCCGATTCCCCTCTACTGCGTGCAGAGCAATTCCGTCTTGCACATCACACATGAAAGGAGCCTTGATTTCCTTGATGGCACTCCAGAGAAACCCCAAGAACACTGTTTCAAGGATAGAGGGATCCTGAGGTCACTGTAGCAACAAGAAAGAACTCTGTGGACCAAAAATCAACTCGAAAAGAGAGGTTAGTCCCTGGATTCGTCTCCAGAGGAATACCACCTTACCACAAGCACCTCAAGAGGAGGCTTCCTTCAGCTCTAGGTATGTGAGAGGGACCCTGAGTTTGCGGCCTCAAGTGGAATGGACACCGCGATGCCCTGACTCGAAATAAGGCCGGATATCCCTGCAGTGACTTCAATGCAGGCTCGTCTTGCATCTCCCAAGACGAAAGGATGTCTGAATCCCCTGTGGAAAGCACAGAGAAAGACTTAGTTCCCCACCTCATCGCGACAGGAGGCCTCAAATCCTTTGAAAACTCCAGAGGTATGCAGAGATCAGTGCCTGCAAAGAAGACGATGCCTGACTCCTCGTGAAACTTGATAGGAGACCCAGGATTCCTGTGGCACGTCGAAAGGGACCCTTGGTCTCCCGTCTCAGCTGGAGAGGCGTCCCAAATGCCCTGCAAAGCCTCGAGGAGAATCCCGAGTTGTCCCTCGCAACTAGTCAGGAGTCCTGACATGACTGAACACACACGTGTGTGGAAGGGCCATCCCCGTCGTAACTCGAGAATATACCCCAGGTTCCCGCCGCAACTCGAGAAAAACCATGAGACTTCCCCCTCGCCGCGAGATGAGGCCCGATTCCCCTGCACTGCGTGCAGAGCAATTCCGTGTTGCACATCACACATGAAAGGAGCCTTGCTTTCCTTAATGGCACTCCAGAGAAACCCCAAGAACACTGTTTCAAGGCTAGAGGGGTCCTGAGGTCACTGTAGCAACACGAAAGAGCTCCGTGGACCAAGAATCAACACGAGATGAGAGGTTAGTCCCTGGCTTCGACTCCTGAGGAATACGACCTTACCACAAGCGCCTCAAGAGGAGGCTTCTCTCAGCTCTAGGTATGTGAGAGGGATCCTGAGTTTGCGGCCTCAAGTGGAATGGACACCGCGATGCCCTGACTCGAAATAAGGCCGGATATCCCTGCAGTGACTTGAATGCAGGCTCGTCTTGCATCTCCCAAGAAGAAAGGATGTCTGAATCCCCTGTGGAGACCAGAGAGAAACACCTAGTTCCACACCTCATCGCGACCGGAGGCCTCACATCCTTTGAAAACTCCAGAGGTACGCGGAGATCAGTGCCTCCAAAGGAGACAATGCCTGACTCCTCGTGAAACTTGATAGGAGTCCCAGGATTCTTGTGGCACGTGGAGAGGGACCCTTGGTCTCCCGCCTCAGCTGGAGAGGCGTTCCAATTGCCCTGCCAAGCCTCGAGGAGAATCCCGAGTTGTCCCTCGCAACTAGGCAGGAGTCCTGACGTGGCTGAACAAACACGTGTGTGGAAGGGCCATCCCCGTCGTAACTCGAGAATATACCCCAGGTTCCCGCCGCAACTCGAGAAAAACCATAAGACTTCCCCCTCGATGCGAGATGAGGCCCGATTCCCCTGAACTGCGTGCAGAGCAATTCCGTGTTGCACATCACACATGAAAGGAGCCTTGATTTCCTTGATGGCACTCCAGAGAAACCCCAAGAACTCTGTTTCAAGGCTAGAGGGATCCTGAGGTCACTGTAGCAACACGAAAGAGCTCTGTGGACCAAGAATCAACACGAGATGAGAGGTTAGTCCCTGGTTTCGACTCCAGAGGAATACCACCTTACCACAAGCACCTCAAGAGGAGGCTTCTATCAGCTCTAGGTATGTGAGAGGGACCCTGAGTTTGCGGCCTCAAGTGGAATGGACACCGCGATGCCCTGACGCGAAATAAGGCCGGATATCCCAGCAGTGACTGGAATGCAGGCTCGTCTTGCATCTCCCAAGACAAAAGGGTGTCTGAATCCCCTGTGGAAACCACAGAGAAAGACCTAGTTCCCCACCTCATCGCGACAGGAGGCCTCACATCCTTTGAAAACTCCAGAGGTATGCGGGGATCAGTGCCTCCAAAGGAGACGATGCCTGACTCCTCGTGAAACTTGATAGGAGTCCCAGGATTCTTGTGGCACGTGGAAAGGGACCCTTGGTCTCCCGTCTCAGCTGGAGAGGCGTCCCAATTGCCCTGCCAAGCCTCGAGGAGAATCCCGAGTTGTCCCTCGCAACTAGGCAGGAGTCCTGACGTGGCTGAAAAAACACCTGGGTGAAAGGGCCATCCCCATCGTAACTCGAGAATATACCCCAGGTTCCCGCCGCAACTCGAGAAAAACCATGAGACTTCCCCCTCGATGCGAGATGAGGCCCGATTCCCCTGTACTGCGTGCAGAGCAATTCCGTCTTGCACATCACACATGAAAGGAGCCTTGATTTCCTTGATGGCACTCCAGAGAAACCCCAAGAACACTGTTTCAAGGATAGAGGGATCCTGAGGTCACTGTAGCAACACGAAAGAACTCTGTGGACCAAAAATCAACTCGAAAAGAGAGGTTAGTCCCTGGATTCGTCTCCAGAGGAATACCACCTTACCACAAGCACCTCAAGAGGAGGCTTCTCTCAGCTCTAGGTATGTGAGAGGGACCCTGAGTTTGCGGCCTCAAGTGGAATGGACACCGCGATGCCCTGACTCGAAATAAGGCCGGATATCCCTGCAGTGACTTCAATGCAGGCTCGTCTTGCATCTCCCAGGACGAAAGGATGTCTGAATCCCCTGTGGAAAGCACAGAGAAAGACTTAGTTCCCCACCTCATCGCGACCGATAGCCTCACATCCTTTGAAAACTCCAGAGGTACGCGGAGATCAGTGCCTCCAAAGGAGACGATGCCTGACTCCTCGTGAAACTTGATAGGAGTCCCAGGATTCCTGTGGCACTTGGAAAGGGACACTTGGTCTCCCGCCTCAGCTGGAGAGGCGTCCCAATTGCCCTGCCAAGCCTCGAGGAGAATCCAGAGTTGTCCCTCGCAACTAGGCAGGAGTCCTGACGTCGCTGAAGAAACACGTGGGTGGAAGGGCCATCCCCGTCGTAACTCGAGAATATACCCCAGGTTCCCGCCGCAACTCGAGAAAAACCATGAGACTTCCCCCTCGCTGCGAGATGAGGCCCGATTCCCCTGCACTGCGTGCAGAGCAATTCCGTGTTGCACATCACACATGAAAGGAGCCTTGATTTCCTTGATGGCACTCCAGAGAAACCCCAAGAACACTGTTTCAAGGCTAAAGGGATCCTGAGGTCACTGTAGCAAAACGAAAGAGCTCCGTGGGCCAAAAATCAACTTGAGATGAGAGGTTAGTCCCTGGCTTCGACTCCTGAGGAATACCACCTTACCACAAGCACCTCAAGAGGAGGCTTCTCTCAGCTCTAGGTATGTGAGAGGGACCCTGAGTTTGCGGCCTCAAGTGGAATGGACACCGCGATGCCCTGACGCGAAATAAGGCCGGATATCCCTGCAGTGACTTGAATGCAGGCTCGTCTTGCATCTCCCAAGATGAAAGGAGGTCTGAATCCCCTGTGGAGACCACAGAGAAAGAACTAGTTCCCCACCTCATCGCGACCGGAGGCCTCACATCCTTTGAAAACTCCAGAGGTACACGGAGATCAGTGCTTCCAAAGGAGACGATGCCTGACTCCTCGTGAAACTTGATAGGAGTCCCAGGATTCCTGTGGCACGTGGAAAGGGACCCTTGGTTTCCCGCCTCAGCTGGAGAGGCGTCCCAATTGCCCTGCCAAGCCTCGAGGAGAATCCCGAGTTGTTTCTCGCAACTAGGCAAGAGTCCTGACGTGGCTGAACACACACGTGTGTGGAAGGGCCATCCCCGTCGTAACTCGAGAATATACCCCAGGTTCCCGCCGCAACTCGAGAAAAACCATGAGACTTCCCCCTCGCCGCGAGATGAGGCCCGATTCCCCTGCACTGTGTGCAGAGCAATTCTGTGTTGCACATCACACAGGAAAGGAGCCTTGATTTCCTTGATGGCACTCCAGAGAAACCCCAAGAACACTGTTTCAAGGCTAGAGGGATCCTGAGGTCACTGTAGCAACACGGAAGAGCTCTGTGGACCAAGAATCAACACGAGATGAGAGGTTAGTCCCTGGCTTCGACTCCTGAGGAATACCACCTTACCACAAGCACCTCAAGAGGAGGCTTCTATCAGCTCTAGGTATGTGAGAGGGATCCTGAGTTTGCGGCCTCAAGTGGAATGGACACCGCGATGCCCTGACTCGAAATAAGGCCGGATATCCCTGCAGTGACTTGAATGCAGGCTCGTCTTGCATCTCCCAAGAAGAAAGGATGTCTGAATCCCCTGTGGAGACCACAGAGAAACACCTAGTTCCCCAGCTCATCGCGACCGGAGGCCTCACATCCTTTGAAAACTCCAGAGGTACGCGGAGATCAGTGCCTCCAAAGGAGACGATGCCTGACTCCTCGTGAAACTTGATAGGAGTCCCAGGATTCTTGTGGCACGTGGAAAGGGACCCTTGGTCTCCCGCCTCAGCTGGAGAGGCGTTCCAATTGCCCTGCAAAGCCTCGAGGAGAATCCCGAGTTGTCCCTCGCAACTAGGCAGGAGTCCTGACGTGGCTGAACAAACACGTGTGTGGAAGGGCCATCCCCGTCGTAACTCGAGAATATACCCCAGGTTCCCGCCGCAACTCGAGAAAAACCATGAGACTTCCCCCTCGCCGCGAGATGAGGCCCGATTCCCCTGTACTGCGTGCAGAGCAATTCCGTCTTGCACATCACACATGAAAGGAGCCTTGATTTCCTTGATGGCACTCCAGAGAAACCCCAAGAACACTGTTTCAAGGCTAGAGGGATCCTGAGGTCACTGTAGCAACACGAAAGAGCTCCGTGGGCCAAAAATCAACTCGAGATGAGAGGTTAGTCCCTGGCTTCGACTCCAGAGGAATACCACCTTACCACAAGCACCTCAAGAGGAGGCTTCTCTCAGCTCTAGGTATGTGAGAGGGACCCTGAGTTTGCGGCCTCAAGTGAAATGGACACCGCGATGCCCTGACGCGAAATAAGGCTGGATATCCCTGCAGTGACTTGAATGCAGGCTCGTCTTGCATCTCCCAAGATGAAAGGATGTCTGAATCCCCTGTGGAGACCACAGAGAAAGACCTAGTTCCCCACCTCATCGCGACCGGAGGCCTCACATCCTTTGAAAACTCCAGAGGTACGCGGAGATCAGTGCCTCCAAAGGAGACGATGCCTGACTCCTCGTGAAACTTGATAGGAGTCCCAGGATTCCTGTGGCACGTGGAAAGGGACACTTGGTCTCCCGCCTCAGCTGGAGAGGCGTCCCAATTGCCTTGCCATGCCTCGAGGAGAATCCCGAGTTGTGTCTCGCAACTAGGCAGGAGTCCTGACATGGCTGAACACACACGTGTGTGGAAGGGCCATCCCCGTCGTAACTCGAGAATATACCCCAGGTTCCCGCCGCAACTCGAGAAAAACCATGAGACTTCCCCCTCGATGCGAGATGAGGCCCGATTCCCCTGCACTGCGTGCAGAGCAATTCCGTGTTGCACATCACACATGAAAGGAGCCTTGATTTCCTTGATGGCACTCCAGAGAAACCCCAAGAACACTGTTTCAAGGCTAGAGGGATCCTGAGGTCACTGTAGCAACACGAAAGAGCTCCGTGGACCAAGAATCAACACGAGATGAGAGGTTAGTCCCTGGCTTCGACTCCTGAGGAGTACCACCTTACCACAAGCACCTCAAGAGGAGGCTTCTCTCAGCTCTAGGTATGTGAGAGGGACCCTGAGTTTGCGGCCTCAAGTGGAATGGACACCGCGATGCCCTGACGCAAAATAAGGCCGGATATCCCTGCAGTGACTTCAATGCAGGCTCGTCTTGCATCTCCCAGGACGAAAGGATGTCTGAATCCCCTGTGGAAAGCACAGAGAAAGACTTAGTTCCCCACCTCATCGCGACCGATAGCCTCACATCCTTTGAAAACTCCAGAGGTACGCGGAGATCAGTGCCTCCAAAGGAGACGATGCCTGACTCCTCGTGAAACTTGATAGGAGTCCCAGGATTCCTGTGGCACTTGGAAAGGGACACTTGGTCTCCCGCCTCAGCTGGAGAGGCGTCCCAATTGCCCTGCCAAGCCTCGAGGAGAATCCAGAGTTGTCCCTCGCAACTAGGCAGGAGTCCTGACGTCGCTGAAGAAACACGTGGGTGGAAGGGCCATCCCCGTCGTAACTCGAGAATATACCCCAGGTTCCCGCCGCAACTCGATAAAAACCATGAGACTTCCCCCTCGCCGCGAGATGAGGCCCGATTCCCCTGCACTGCGTGCAGAGCAATTCCGTGTTGCACATCACACATGAAAGGAGCCTTGATTTCCTTGATGGCACTCCAGAGAAAACCCAAGAACACTGTTTCAAGGCTAGAGGGATCCTGAGGTCACTGTAGCAACACGAAAGAGCTCCGTGGACCAAAAATCAACTCGAGATGAGAGGTTAGTCCCTGGCTTCGACTCCAGAGGAATACCACCTTACCACAAGCACCTCAAGAGGAGGCTTCTCTCAGCTCTAGGTATGTGAGAGGGACCCTGAGTTTGCGACCTCAAGTGGAATGGACACCGCGATGCCCTGACGCGAAATAAGGCTGGATATCCCTGCAGTGACTTGAATGCAGGCTCGTCTTGCATCTCCCAAGATGAAAGGATGTCTGAATCCCCTGTGGAGACCACAGAGAAAGACCTAGTTCCCCACCTCATTGCGACCGGAGGCCTCACATCCTTTGAAAACTCCAGAGGTACACGGAGATCAGTGCCTCCAAAGGAGACGATGCCTGACTCCTCGTGAAACTTGATAGGAGTCCCAGGATTCCTGTGGCACGTGGAAAGGGACCCTTGGTCTCCCGCCTCAGCTGGAGAGGCGTCCCAATTGCCCTGCCAAGCCTCGAGGAGAATCCCGAGTTGTGTCTCGCAACTAGGCAAGAGTCCTGACGTGGCTGAACACACACGTGTGTGGAAGGGCCATCCCCGTCGTAACTCGAGAATATACCCTAGGTTCCCGCCGCAACTCGAGAAAAACCATGAGACTTCCCCCTCGCCGCGAGATGAGGCCCGATTCCCCTGCACTGCGTGCAGAGCAATTCTGCGTTGCACATCACACATGAAAGGAGCCTTGATTTCCTTGATGGCACTCCAGAGAAACCCCAAGAACACTGTTTCAAGGCTAGAGGGATCCTGAGGTCACTGTAGCAACACGAAAGAGCTCCGTGGACCAAGAATCAACACAAGATGAGAGGTTAGTCCCTGGCTTCGACTCCTGAGGAATAGCACCTTACCACAAGCACCTCAAGAGGAGGCTTCTCTCAGCTCTAGGTATGTGAGAGGGACCCTGAGTTTGCGGCCTCAAGTGGAATGGACACCGCGATGCCCTGACTCGAAATAAGGCTGGATATCCCTGCAGTGACTTCAATGCAGGCTCGTCTTGCATCTCCCAAGAAGAAAGGATGTCTGAATCCCCTGTGGAGACCACAGAGAAAGACCTAGTTCCCCACCTCATCGCGACCGGAGGCCTCACATCCTTTGAAAAGTCCAGAGGTACGCGGAGATCAGTGCCTCCAAAGGAGACGATGCCTGACTCCTCGTGAAACTTGATAGGAGTACCAGGATTCTTGTGGCACGTGGAAAGGGACCCTTGGTCTCCCGCCTCAGCTGGAGAGGCGTTCCAATTGCCCTGCAAAGCCTCGAGGAGAATACCGAGTTGTCCCTCGCAACTAGGCAGGAGTCCTGACGTCGCTGAACAAACACGTGTGTGGACGGGCCATCCCCCTCGTAACTCGAGAATATACCCCAGGTTCCCGCCGCAACTCGAGAAAAACCATGAGACTTCCCCTCGATGCGAGATGAGGCCCGATTCCCCTGTACTGCGTGCAGAGCAATTCCGTCTTGCACATCACACATGAAAGGAGCCTTGATTTCCTTGATGGCACTCCAGAGAAACCCCAAGAACACTGTTTCAAGGCTAGAGGGATCCTGAGGTCACTGTAGCAACACGAAAGAACTCTGTGGACCAAAAATCAACTCGAAAAGAGAGGTTAGTCCCTGGATTCGTCTCCAGAGGAATACGACCTTACCACAAGCACCTCGAGAGGAGGCTTCTCTCAGCTCTAGGTATGTGAGAGGGACCCTGAGTTTGCGGCCTCAAGTGGAATGGACACCGCGATGCCCTGACTCGAAATAAGGCCGGATATCCCTGCAGTGACTTCAATGCAGGCTCGTCTTGCATCTCCCAAGACGAAAGGATGTCTGAATCCCCTGTGGAAAGCACAGAGAAAGACTTAGTTACCCACCTCATCGCGACCGGAGGCCTCACATCCTTTGAAAACTCCAGAGGTACGCGGAGATCAGTGCCTCCAAAGGAGACGATGCCTGACTCCTCGTGAAACTTGATAGGAGTCCCAGGATTCCTGTGGCACTTGGAAAGGGACACTTGGTCTCCCGCCTCAGCTGGAGAGGCGTCCCAATTGCCTTGCCAAGCCTCGAGGAGAATCCAGAGTTGTCCCTCGCAACTAGGCAGGAGTCCTGACGTCGCTGAAGAAACACGTGGGTGGAAGGGCCATCCCCGTCGTAACTCGAGAATATACCCCAGGTTCCCGCCGCAACTCGAGAAAAACCATGAGACTTCCCCCTCACCGCGAGATGAGGCCCGATTCCCCTGCACTGCGTGCAGAGCAATTCCGTGTTGCACATCACACATGAAAGGAGCCTTGATTTCCTTGATGGCACTCCAGAGAAACCCCAAGAACACTGTTTCAAGGCTAGAGGGATCCTGAGGTCACTGTAGCAACACGAAAGAACTCTGTGAACCAAAAATCAACTCGAGATGAGAGGTTAGTGCCTGGCTTCGACTCCAGAGGAATACCACCTTACCACAAGCACCTCAAGAGGAGGCTTCTCTCAGGTCTAGGTATGTGAGAGGGACCCTGAGTTTGCGGACTCAAGTGGAATGGACACCGTGATTCCCTGACGCGAAATAAGGCTGGATATCCCTGCAGTGACTTGAATGCAGGCTCGTCTTGCATCTCCCAAGACGAAAGGGTGTCTGAATCCCCTGTGGAGACCACAGAGAAAGACCTAGTTCCCCACCTCATCGCGACCGGAGGCCTCACATCCTTTGAAAACTCCAGAGGTACGCGGAGATCAGTGCCTCCAAAGGAGACGATGCCTGACTCCTCGTGAAACTTGATAGGAGTCCCAGGATTCCTGTGGCACGTGGAAAAGGACCCTTGGTCTCCCGCCTCAGCTGGAGAGGCGTCCCAATTGCCTTGCCAAGCCTCGAGGAGAATCCCGAGTTGTGTCTCGCAACTAGGAAAGAGTCCTGACGTGGCTGAACACACACGTGTGTGGAAGGGCCATCCCCGTTGTAACTCGAGAATATACCCCAGGTTCCCGCCGCAACTCGAGAAAAACCATGAGACTTCCCCCTCGCCGCGAGATGAGGCCCGATTCCCCTGCACTGCGTGCAGAGCAATTCCGTGTTGCACATCACACATGAAAGGAGCCTTGATTTCCTTGATGGCACTCCAGAGAAACCCCAAGAACACTGTTTCAAGGCTAGAGGGATCCTGAGGTCACTGTAGCAACACGAAAGAGCTCTGTGGGCCAAAAATCAACTCGAGATGGGAGGTTAGTACCTGGCTTCGACTCCAGAGGAATACCACCTTACCACAAGCACCTCAAGAGGAGGCTTCTCTCAGGTCTAGGTATGTGAGAGGGACCCTGAGTTTGCGGACTCAAGTGGAATGGACACCGTGATTCCCTGACGCGAAATAAGGCTGGATATCCCTGCAGTGACTTGAATGCAGGCTCGTCTTGCATCTCCCAAGACGAAAGGGTGTCTGAATCCCCTGTGGAGACCACAGAGAAAGACCTAGTTCCCCACCTCATCGCGACCGGAGGCCTCACATCCTTTGAAAACTCCAGAGGTACGCGGAGATCAGTGCCTCCAAAGGAGACGATGCCTGACTCCTCGTGAAACTTGATAGGAGTCCCAGGATTCCTGTGGCACGTGGAAAAGGACCCTTGGTCTCCCGCCTCAGCTGGAGAGGCGTCCCAATTGCCTTGCCAAGCCTCGAGGAGAATCCCGAGTTGTGTCTCGCAACTAGGCAAGAGTCCTGACGTGGCTGAACACACACGTGTGTGGAAGGGCCATCCCCGTTGTAACTCGAGAATATACCCCAGGTTCCCGCCGCAACTCGAGAAAAACCATGAGACTTCCCCCTGGCCGCGAGATGAGGCCCGATTCCCCTGCACTGCGTGCAGAGCAATTCCGTGTTGCTCATCACACATGAAAGGAGCCTTGATTTCCTTGATGGCACTCCAGAGAAACCCCAAGAACACTGTTTCAAGGCTAGAGGGATCCTGAGGTCACTGTAGCAACACGAAAGAGCTCCGTGGACCAAGAATCAACACGAGATGAGAGGTTAGTCCCTGGCTTCGACTCCTGAGGAATACCACCTTACCACAAGCACCTCAAGAGGAGGCTTCTCTCAGCTCTAGGTATGTGAGAGGGATCCTGAGTTTGCGGCCTCAAGTGGAATGGATACCGCGAAGCCCTGACTCGAAATAAGGCCGGATATCCCTGCAGTGACTTGAATGCAGGCTCGTCTTGCATCTCCCAAGAAGAAAGGATGTCTGAATCCCCTGTGGAGACCACAGAGAAAGACCTAGTTCCCCACCTCATCGCGACCGATACCCTCACATCCTTTGAAAACTCCAGAGGTACGCGGAGATCAGTGGCTCCAAAGGAGACGATGCCTGACTCCTCGTGAAACTTGATAGGAGTCCCAGGATTCCTGTGGCACTTGGAAAGGGACACTTGGTCTCCCGCCTCAGCTGGAGAGGCGTCCCAATTGTCCTGCCAAGCCTCGAGGAGAATCCAGAGTTGTCCCTCGCAACTAGGCAGGAGTCCTGACATCGCTGAAGAAACACGTGGGTGGAAGGGCCATCCCCGTCGTAACTCGAGAATATACCCCAGGTTCCCGCCGCAACTCGAGAAAAACCATGAGACTTCCCCCTCGCCGCGAGATGAGGCCCGATTCCCCTGCACTGCATGCAGAGCAATTCTGTGTTGCACATCACACATGAAAGGAGCCTTGATTTCCTTGATGGCACTCCAGAGAAACCCCAAGAACACTGTTTCAAGGCTAGAGGGATCCTGAGGTCACTGTAGCAACACGAAAGAGCTCCGTGGACCAAGAATCAACACGAGATGAGAGGTGAGTCCCTGGCTTCGACTCCTGAGGAATACCACCTTACCACAAGCACCTCAAGAGGAGGCTTCTCTCAGCTCTAGGTATGTGAGAGGGATCCTGAGTTTGCGGCCTCAAGTGGAATGGACACCGCGAAGCCCTGACTCGAAATAAGGCCGGATATCCCTGCAGTGACTTGAATGCAGGCTCGTCTTGCATCTCCCAAGAAGAAAGGATGTCTGAATCCCCTGTGGAGACCACAGAGAAAGACCTAGTTCCCCACCTCATCGCGACTGGAGGCCTCACATCCTTTGAAAACTCCAGAGGTACGCGGAGATCAGTGCCTCCAAAGGAGACAATGCCTGACTCCTCGTGAATCTTGATAGGAGTCCCAGGATTCTTGTGGCACGTGGAAAGGGACCCTTGGTCTCCCGCCTCAGCTGGAGAGGCGTTCCAATTGCCCTGCCAAGCCTCGAGGAGAATCCCGAGTTTTCCCTCGCAACTAGGCAGGAGTCCTGACGTGGCTGAACAAACACGTGGGTGGAAGGGCCATCCCCGTCGTAACTCGAGAATATACCCCAGGTTCCCGCCGCAACTCGAGAAAAACCATGAGACTTCCCCCTCGATGCGAGATGAGGCCCGATTCCCCTCTACTGCGTGCAGAGCAATTCCGTCTTGCACATCACACATGAAAGGAGCCTTGATTTCCTTGATGGCACTCCAGAGAAACCCCAAGAACACTGTTTCAAGGATAGAGGGATCCTGAGGTCACTGTAGCAACAAGAAAGAACTCTGTGGACCAAAAATCAACTCGAAAAGAGAGGTTAGTCCCTGGATTCGTCTCCAGAGGAATACCACCTTACCACAAGCACCTCAAGAGGAGGCTTCCTTCAGCTCTAGGTATGTGAGAGGGACCCTGAGTTTGCGGCCTCAAGTGGAATGGACACCGCGATGCCCTGACTCGAAATAAGGCCGGATATCCCTGCAGTGACTTCAATGCAGGCTCGTCTTGCATCTCCCAAGACGAAAGGATGTCTGAATCCCCTGTGGAAAGCACAGAGAAAGACTTAGTTCCCCACCTCATCGCGACAGGAGGCCTCAAATCCTTTGAAAACTCCAGAGGTATGCAGAGATCAGTGCCTGCAAAGAAGACGATGCCTGACTCCTCGTGAAACTTGATAGGAGACCCAGGATTCCTGTGGCACGTCGAAAGGGACCCTTGGTCTCCCGTCTCAGCTGGAGAGGCGTCCCAAATGCCCTGCAAAGCCTCGAGGAGAATCCCGAGTTGTCCCTCGCAACTAGTCAGGAGTCCTGACATGACTGAACACACACGTGTGTGGAAGGGCCATCCCCGTCGTAACTCGAGAATATACCCCAGGTTCCCGCCGCAACTCGAGAAAAACCATGAGACTTCCCCCTCGCCGCGAGATGAGGCCCGATTCCCCTGCACTGCGTGCAGAGCAATTCCGTGTTGCACATCACACATGAAAGGAGCCTTGCTTTCCTTAATGGCACTCCAGAGAAACCCCAAGAACACTGTTTCAAGGCTAGAGGGGTCCTGAGGTCACTGTAGCAACACGAAAGAGCTCCGTGGACCAAGAATCAACACGAGATGAGAGGTTAGTCCCTGGCTTCGACTCCTGAGGAATACGACCTTACCACAAGCGCCTCAAGAGGAGGCTTCTCTCAGCTCTAGGTATGTGAGAGGGATCCTGAGTTTGCGGCCTCAAGTGGAATGGACACCGCGATGCCCTGACTCGAAATAAGGCCGGATATCCCTGCATTGACTTGAATGCAGGCTCGTCTTGCATCTCCCAAGATGAAAGGATGTCTGAATCCCCTGTGGAGACCACAGAGAAAGAGCTTGTTCCCCACCTCATCGCGACCGATAGCCTCACATCCTTTGAAAACTCCAGAGGTACGCGGAGATCAGTGCCTCCAAAGGAGACGATGCCTGACTCCTCGTGAAACTTGATAGGAGTCCCAGGATTCTTGTGGCACGTGGAAAGGGACCCTTGGTCTCCCGCCTCAGCTGGAGAGGCGTTCCAATTGCCCTGCCAAGCCTCGAGGAGAATCCCGAGTTTTCCCTCGCAACTAGGCAGGAGTCCTGACGTGGCTGAACAAACACGTGGGTGGAAGGGCCATCCCCGTCGTAACTCGAGAATATACCCCAGGTTCCCGCCGCAACTCGAGAAAAACCATGAGACTTCCCCCTCGATGCGAGATGAGGCCCGATTCCCCTCTACTGCGTGCAGAGCAATTCCGTCTTGCACATCACACATGAAAGGAGCCTTGATTTCCTTGATGGCACTCCAGAGAAACCCCAAGAACACTGTTTCAAGGATAGAGGGATCCTGAGGTCACTGTAGCAACAAGAAAGAACTCTGTGGACCAAAAATCAACTCGAAAAGAGAGGTTAGTCCCTGGATTCGTCTCCAGAGGAATACCACCTTACCACAAGCACCTCAAGAGGAGGCTTCCTTCAGCTCTAGGTATGTGAGAGGGACCCTGAGTTTGCGGCCTCAAGTGGAATGGACACCGCGATGCCCTGACTCGAAATAAGGCCGGATATCCCTGCAGTGACTTCAATGCAGGCTCGTCTTGCATCTCCCAAGACGAAAGGATGTCTGAATCCCCTGTGGAAAGCACAGAGAAAGACTTAGTTCCCCACCTCATCGCGACAGGAGGCCTCAAATCCTTTGAAAACTCCAGAGGTATGCAGAGATCAGTGCCTGCAAAGAAGACGATGCCTGACTCCTCGTGAAACTTGATAGGAGACCCAGGATTCCTGTGGCACGTCGAAAGGGACCCTTGGTCTCCCGTCTCAGCTGGAGAGGCGTCCCAAATGCCCTGCAAAGCCTCGAGGAGAATCCCGAGTTGTCCCTCGCAACTAGTCAGGAGTCCTGACATGACTGAACACACACGTGTGTGGAAGGGCCATCCCCGTCGTAACTCGAGAATATACCCCAGGTTCCCGCCGCAACTCGAGAAAAACCATGAGACTTCCCCCTCGCCGCGAGATGAGGCCCGATTCCCCTGCACTGCGTGCAGAGCAATTCCGTGTTGCACATCACACATGAAAGGAGCCTTGCTTTCCTTAATGGCACTCCAGAGAAACCCCAAGAACACTGTTTCAAGGCTAGAGGGGTCCTGAGGTCACTGTAGCAACACGAAAGAGCTCCGTGGACCAAGAATCAACACGAGATGAGAGGTTAGTCCCTGGCTTCGACTCCTGAGGAATACGACCTTACCACAAGCGCCTCAAGAGGAGGCTTCTCTCAGCTCTAGGTATGTGAGAGGGATCCTGAGTTTGCGGCCTCAAGTGGAATGGACACCGCGATGCCCTGACTCGAAATAAGGCCGGATATCCCTGCAGTGACTTGAATGCAGGCTCGTCTTGCATCTCCCAAGAAGAAAGGATGTCTGAATCCCCTGTGGAGACCAGAGAGAAACACCTAGTTCCACACCTCATCGCGACCGGAGGCCTCACATCCTTTGAAAACTCCAGAGGTACGCGGAGATCAGTGCCTCCAAAGGAGACAATGCCTGACTCCTCGTGAAACTTGATAGGAGTCCCAGGATTCTTGTGGCACGTGGAGAGGGACCCTTGGTCTCCCGCCTCAGCTGGAGAGGCGTTCCAATTGCCCTGCCAAGCCTCGAGGAGAATCCCGAGTTGTCCCTCGCAACTAGGCAGGAGTCCTGACGTGGCTGAACAAACACGTGGGTGGAAGGGCCATCCCCGTCGTAACTCGAGAATATACCCCAGGTTCCCGCCGCAACTCGAGAAAAACCATTAGACTTCCCCCTCGATGCGAGATGAGGCCCGATTCCCCTGAACTGCGTGCAGAGCAATTCCGTGTTGCACATCACACATGAAAGGAGCCTTGATTTCCTTGATGGCACTCCAGAGAAACCCCAAGAACTCTGTTTCAAGGCTAGAGGGATCCTGAGGTCACTGTAGCAACACGAAAGAGCTCTGTGGACCAAGAATCAACACGAGATGAGAGGTTAGTCCCTGGTTTCGACTCCAGAGGAATACCACCTTACCACAAGCACCTCAAGAGGAGGCTTCTATCAGCTCTAGGTATGTGAGAGGGACCCTGAGTTTGCGGCCTCAAGTGGAATGGACACCGCGATGCCCTGACGCGAAATAAGGCCGGATATCCCAGCAGTGACTGGAATGCAGGCTCGTCTTGCATCTCCCAAGACAAAAGGGTGTCTGAATCCCCTGTGGAAACCACAGAGAAAGACCTAGTTCCCCACCTCATCGCGACAGGAGGCCTCACATCCTTTGAAAACTCCAGAGGTATGCGGGGATCAGTGCCTCCAAAGGAGACGATGCCTGACTCCTCGTGAAACTTGATAGGAGTCCCAGGATTCTTGTGGCACGTGGAAAGGGACCCTTGGTCTCCCGTCTCAGCTGGAGAGGCGTCCCAATTGCCCTGCCAAGCCTCGAGGAGAATCCCGAGTTGTCCCTCGCAACTAGGCAGGAGTCCTGACGTGGCTGAAAAAACACCTGGGTGAAAGGGCCATCCCCATCGTAACTCGAGAATATACCCCAGGTTCCCGCCCTAACTCGAGAAAAACCATGAGACTTCCCCCTCGATGCGAGATGAGGCCCGATTCCCCTGTACTGCGTGCAGAGCAATTCCGTCTTGCACATCACACATGAAAGGAGCCTTGATTTCCTTGATGGCACTCCAGAGAAACCCCAAGAACACTGTTTCAAGGATAGAGGGATCCTGAGGTCACTGTAGCAACACGAAAGAACTCTGTGGACCAAAAATCAACTCGAAAAGAGAGGTTAGTCCCTGGATTCGTCTCCAGAGGAATACCACCTTACCACAAGCACCTCAAGAGGAGGCTTCTCTCAGCTCTAGGTATGTGAGAGGGACCCTGAGTTTGCGGCCTCAAGTGGAATGGACACCGCGATGCCCTGACTCGAAATAAGGCCGGATATCCCTGCAGTGACTTCAATGCAGGCTCGTCTTGCATCTCCCAGGACGAAAGGATGTCTGAATCCCCTGTGGAAAGCACAGAGAAAGACTTAGTTCCCCACCTCATCGCGACCGATAGCCTCACATCCTTTGAAAACTCCAGAGGTACGCGGAGATCAGTGCCTCCAAAGGAGACGATGCCTGACTCCTCGTGAAACTTGATAGGAGTCCCAGGATTCCTGTGGCACTTGGAAAGGGACACTTGGTCTCCCGCCTCAGCTGGAGAGGCGTCCCAATTGCCCTGCCAAGCCTCGAGGAGAATCCAGAGTTGTCCCTCGCAACTAGGCAGGAGTCCTGACGTCGCTGAAGAAACACGTGGGTGGAAGGGCCATCCCCGTCGTAACTCGAGAATATACCCCAGGTTCCCGCCGCAACTCGAGAAAAACCATGAGACTTCCCCCTCGCTGCGAGATGAGGCCCGATTCCCCTGCACTGCGTGCAGAGCAATTCCGTGTTGCACATCACACATGAAAGGAGCCTTGATTTCCTTGATGGCACTCCAGAGAAACCCCAAGAACACTGTTTCAAGGCTAAAGGGATCCTGAGGTCACTGTAGCAAAACGAAAGAGCTCCGTGGGCCAAAAATCAACTTGAGATGAGAGGTTAGTCCCTGGCTTCGACTCCTGAGGAATACCACCTTACCACAAGCACCTCAAGAGGAGGCTTCTCTCAGCTCTAGGTATGTGAGAGGGACCCTGAGTTTGCGGCCTCAAGTGGAATGGACACCGCGATGCCCTGACGCGAAATAAGGCCGGATATCCCTGCAGTGACTTGAATGCAGGCTCGTCTTGCATCTCCCAAGATGAAAGGAGGTCTGAATCCCCTGTGGAGACCACAGAGAAAGAACTAGTTCCCCACCTCATCGCGACCGGAGGCCTCACATCCTTTGAAAACTCCAGAGGTACACGGAGATCAGTGCCTCCAAAGGAGACGATGCCTGACTCCTCGTGAAACTTGATAGGAGTCCCAGGATTCCTGTGGCACGTGGAAAGGGACCCTTGGTTTCCCGCCTCAGCTGGAGAGGCGTCCCAATTGCCCTGCCAAGCCTCGAGGAGAATCCCGAGTTGTGTCTCGCAACTAGGCAAGAGTCCTGACGTGGCTGAACACACACGTGTGTGGAAGGGCCATCCCCGTCGTAACTCGAGAATATACCCCAGGTTCCCGCCGCAACTCGAGAAAAACCATGAGACTTCCCCCTCGCCGCGAGATGAGGCCCGATTCCCCTGCACTGTGTGCAGAGCAATTCTGTGTTGCACATCACACAGGAAAGGAGCCTTGATTTCCTTGATGGCACTCCAGAGAAACCCCAAGAACACTGTTTCAAGGCTAGAGGGATCCTGAGGTCACTGTAGCAACACGGAAGAGCTCTGTGGACCAAGAATCAACACGAGATGAGAGGTTAGTCCCTGGCTTCGACTCCTGAGGAATACCACCTTACCACAAGCACCTCAAGAGGAGGCTTCTATCAGCTCTAGGTATGTGAGAGGGATCCTGAGTTTGCGGCCTCAAGTGGAATGGACACCGCGATGCCCTGACTCGAAATAAGGCCGGATATCCCTGCAGTGACTTGAATGCAGGCTCGTCTTGCATCTCCCAAGAAGAAAGGATGTCTGAATCCCCTGTGGAGACCACAGAGAAACACCTAGTTCCCCAGCTCATCGCGACCGGAGGCCTCACATCCTTTGAAAACTCCAGAGGTACGCGGAGATCAGTGCCTCCAAAGGAGACGATGCCTGACTCCTCGTGAAACTTGATAGGAGTCCCAGGATTCTTGTGGCACGTGGAAAGGGACCCTTGGTCTCCCGCCTCAGCTGGAGAGGCGTTCCAATTGCCCTGCAAAGCCTCGAGGAGAATCCCGAGTTGTCCCTCGCAACTAGGCAGGAGTCCTGACGTGGCTGAACAAACACGTGTGTGGAAGGGCCATCCCCGTTGTAACTCGAGAATATACCCCAGGTTCCCGCCGCAACTCGAGAAAAACCATGAGACTTCCCCCTCGCCGCGAGATGAGGCCCGATTCCCCTGTACTGCGTGCAGAGCAATTCCGTCTTGCACATCACACATGAAAGGAGCCTTGATTTCCTTGATGGCACTCCAGAGAAACCCCAAGAACACTGTTTCAAGGCTAGAGGGATCCTGAGGTCACTGTAGCAACACGAAAGAGCTCCGTGGGCCAAAAATCAACTCGAGATGAGAGGTTAGTCCCTGGCTTCGACTCCAGAGGAATACCACCTTACCACAAGCACCTCAAGAGGAGGCTTCTCTCAGCTCTAGGTATGTGAGAGGGACCCTGAGTTTGCGGCCTCAAGTGGAATGGACACCGCGATGCCCTGACGCGAAATAAGGCTGGATATCCCTGCAGTGACTTGAATGCAGGCTCGTCTTGCATCTCCCAAGATGAAAGGATGTCTGAATCCCCTGTGGAGACCACAGAGAAAGACCTAGTTCCCCACCTCATCGCGACCGGAGGCCTCACATCCTTTGAAAACTCCAGAGGTACGCGGAGATCAGTGCCTCCAAAGGAGACGATGCCTGACTCCTCGTGAAACTTGATAGGAGTCCCAGGATTCCTGTGGCACGTGGAAAGGGACACTTGGTCTCCCGCCTCAGCTGGAGAGGCGTCCCAATTGCCTTGCCATGCCTCGAGGAGAATCCCGAGTTGTGTCTCGCAACTAGGCAGGAGTCCTGACATGGCTGAACACACACGTGTGTGGAAGGGCCATCCCCGTCGTAACTCGAGAATATACCCCAGGTTCCCGCCGCAACTCGAGAAAAACCATGAGACTTCCCCCTCGATGCGAGATGAGGCCCGATTCCCCTGCACTGCGTGCAGAGCAATTCCGTGTTGCACATCACACATGAAAGGAGCCTTGATTTCCTTGATGGCACTCCAGAGAAACCCCAAGAACACTGTTTCAAGGCTAGAGGGATCCTGAGGTCACTGTAGCAACACGAAAGAGCTCCGTGGACCAAGAATCAACACGAGATGAGAGGTTAGTCCCTGGCTTCGACTCCTGAGGAGTACCACCTTACCACAAGCACCTCAAGAGGAGGCTTCTCTCAGCTCTAGGTATGTGAGAGGGACCCTGAGTTTGCGGCCTCAAGTGGAATGGACACCGCGATGCCCTGACGCAAAATAAGGCCGGATATCCCTGCAGTGACTTCAATGCAGGCTCGTCTTGCATCTCCCAGGACGAAAGGATGTCTGAATCCCCTGTGGAAAGCACAGAGAAAGACTTAGTTCCCCACCTCATCGCGACCGATAGCCTCACATCCTTTGAAAACTCCAGAGGTACGCGGAGATCAGTGCCTCCAAAGGAGACGATGCCTGACTCCTCGTGAAACTTGATAGGAGTCCCAGGATTCCTGTGGCACTTGGAAAGGGACACTTGGTCTCCCGCCTCAGCTGGAGAGGCGTCCCAATTGCCCTGCCAAGCCTCGAGGAGAATCCAGAGTTGTCCCTCGCAACTAGGCAGGAGTCCTGACGTCGCTGAAGAAACACGTGGGTGGAAGGGCCATCCCCGTCGTAACTCGAGAATATACCCCAGGTTCCCGCCGCAACTCGATAAAAACCATGAGACTTCCCCCTCGCCGCGAGATGAGGCCCGATTCCCCTGCACTGCGTGCAGAGCAATTCCGTGTTGCACATCACACATGAAAGGAGCCTTGATTTCCTTGATGGCACTCCAGAGAAAACCCAAGAACACTGTTTCAAGGCTAGAGGGATCCTGAGGTCACTGTAGCAACACGAAAGAGCTCCGTGGACCAAAAATCAACTCGAGATGAGAGGTTAGTCCCTGGCTTCGACTCCAGAGGAATACCACCTTACCACAAGCACCTCAAGAGGAGGCTTCTCTCAGCTCTAGGTATGTGAGAGGGACCCTGAGTTTGCGACCTCAAGTGGAATGGACACCGCGATGCCCTGACGCGAAATAAGGCTGGATATCCCTGCAGTGACTTGAATGCAGGCTCGTCTTGCATCTCCCAAGATGAAAGGATGTCTGAATCCCCTGTGGAGACCACAGAGAAAGACCTAGTTCCCCACCTCATTGCGACCGGAGGCCTCACATCCTTTGAAAACTCCAGAGGTACACGGAGATCAGTGCCTCCAAAGGAGACGATGCCTGACTCCTCGTGAAACTTGATAGGAGTCCCAGGATTCCTGTGGCACGTGGAAAGGGACCCTTGGTCTCCCGCCTCAGCTGGAGAGGCGTCCCAATTGCCCTGCCAAGCCTCGAGGAGAATCCCGAGTTGTGTCTCGCAACTAGGCAAGAGTCCTGACGTGGCTGAACACACACGTGTGTGGAAGGGCCATCCCCGTCGTAACTCGAGAATATACCCTAGGTTCCCGCCGCAACTCGAGAAAAACCATGAGACTTCCCCCTCGCCGCGAGATGAGGCCCGATTCCCCTGCACTGCGTGCAGAGCAATTCTGCGTTGCACATCACACATGAAAGGAGCCTTGATTTCCTTGATGGCACTCCAGAGAAACCCCAAGAACACTGTTTCAAGGCTAGAGGGATCCTGAGGTCACTGTAGCAACACGAAAGAGCTCCGTGGACCAAGAATCAACACAAGATGAGAGGTTAGTCCCTGGCTTCGACTCCTGAGGAATAGCACCTTACCACAAGCACCTCAAGAGGAGGCTTCTCTCAGCTCTAGGTATGTGAGAGGGACCCTGAGTTTGCGGCCTCAAGTGGAATGGACACCGCGATGCCCTGACTCGAAATAAGGCTGGATATCCCTGCAGTGACTTCAATGCAGGCTCGTCTTGCATCTCCCAAGAAGAAAGGATGTCTGAATCCCCTGTGGAGACCACAGAGAAAGACCTAGTTCCCCACCTCATCGCGACCGGAGGCCTCACATCCTTTGAAAAGTCCAGAGGTACGCGGAGATCAGTGCCTCCAAAGGAGACGATGCCTGACTCCTCGTGAAACTTGATAGGAGTACCAGGATTCTTGTGGCACGTGGAAAGGGACCCTTGGTCTCCCGCCTCAGCTGGAGAGGCGTTCCAATTGCCCTGCAAAGCCTCGAGGAGAATACCGAGTTGTCCCTCGCAACTAGGCAGGAGTCCTGACGTCGCTGAACAAACACGTGTGTGGACGGGCCATCCCCCTCGTAACTCGAGAATATACCCCACGTTCCCGCCGCAACTCGAGAAAAACCATGAGACTTCCCCTCGATGCGAGATGAGGCCCGATTCCCCTGTACTGCGTGCAGAGCAATTCCGTCTTGCACATCACACATGAAAGGAGCCTTGATTTCCTTGATGGCACTCCAGAGAAACCCCAAGAACACTGTTTCAAGGCTAGAGGGATCCTGAGGTCACTGTAGCAACACGAAAGAACTCTGTGGACCAAAAATCAACTCGAAAAGAGAGGTTAGTCCCTGGATTCGTCTCCAGAGGAATACGACCTTACCACAAGCACCTCGAGAGGAGGCTTCTCTCAGCTCTAGGTATGTGAGAGGGACCCTGAGTTTGCGGCCTCAAGTGGAATGGACACCGCGATGCCCTGACTCGAAATAAGGCCGGATATCCCTGCAGTGACTTCAATGCAGGCTCGTCTTGCATCTCCCAAGACGAAAGGATGTCTGAATCCCCTGTGGAAAGCACAGAGAAAGACTTAGTTACCCACCTCATCGCGACCGGAGGCCTCACATCCTTTGAAAACTCCAGAGGTACGCGGAGATCAGTGCCTCCAAAGGAGACGATGCCTGACTCCTCGTGAAACTTGATAGGAGTCCCAGGATTCCTGTGGCACTTGGAAAGGGACACTTGGTCTCCCGCCTCAGCTGGAGAGGCGTCCCAATTGCCTTGCCAAGCCTCGAGGAGAATCCAGAGTTGTCCCTCGCAACTAGGCAGGAGTCCTGACGTCGCTGAAGAAACACGTGGGTGGAAGGGCCATCCCCGTCGTAACTCGAGAATATACCCCAGGTTCCAGCCGCAACTCGAGAAAAACCATGAGACTTCCCCCTCACCGCGAGATGAGGCCCGATTCCCCTGCACTGCGTGCAGAGCAATTCCGTGTTGCACATCACACATGAAAGGAGCCTTGATTTCCTTGATGGCACTCCAGAGAAACCCCAAGAACACTGTTTCAAGGCTAGAGGGATCCTGAGGTCACTGTAGCAACACGAAAGAGCTCTGTGGGCCAAAAATCAACTCGAGATGGGAGGTTAGTACCTGGCTTCGACTCCAGAGGAATACCACCTTACCACAAGCACCTCAAGAGGAGGCTTCTCTCAGGTCTAGGTATGTGAGAGGGACCCTGAGTTTGCGGACTCAAGTGGAATGGACACCGTGATTCCCTGACGCGAAATAAGGCTGGATATCCCTGCAGTGACTTGAATGCAGGCTCGTCTTGCATCTCCCAAGACGAAAGGGTGTCTGAATCCCCTGTGGAGACCACAGAGAAAGACCTAGTTCCCCACCTCATCGCGACCGGAGGCCTCACATCCTTTGAAAACTCCAGAGGTACGCGGAGATCAGTGCCTCCAAAGGAGACGATGCCTGACTCCTCGTGAAACTTGATAGGAGTCCCAGGATTCCTGTGGCACGTGGAAAAGGACCCTTGGTCTCCCGCCTCAGCTGGAGAGGCGTCCCAATTGCCTTGCCAAGCCTCGAGGAGAATCCCGAGTTGTGTCTCGCAACTAGGCAAGAGTCCTGACGTGGCTGAACACACACGTGTGTGGAAGGGCCATCCCCGTTGTAACTCGAGAATATACCCCAGGTTCCCGCCGCAACTCGAGAAAAACCATGAGACTTCCCCCTGGCCGCGAGATGAGGCCCGATTCCCCTGCACTGCGTGCAGAGCAATTCCGTGTTGCTCATCACACATGAAAGGAGCCTTGATTTCCTTGATGGCACTCCAGAGAAACCCCAAGAACACTGTTTCAAGGCTAGAGGGATCCTGAGGTCACTGTAGCAACACGAAAGAGCTCCGTGGACCAAGAATCAACACGAGATGAGAGGTTAGTCCCTGGCTTCGACTCCTGAGGAATACCACCTTACCACAAGCACCTCAAGAGGAGGCTTCTCTCAGCTCTAGGTATGTGAGAGGGATCCTGAGTTTGCGGCCTCAAGTGGAATGGATACCGCGAAGCCCTGACTCGAAATAAGGCCGGATATCCCTGCAGTGACTTGAATGCAGGCTCGTCTTGCATCTCCCAAGAAGAAAGGATGTCTGAATCCCCTGTGGAGACCACAGAGAAAGACCTAGTTCCCCACCTCATCGCGACCGATACCCTCACATCCTTTGAAAACTCCAGAGGTACGCGGAGATCAGTGGCTCCAAAGGAGACGATGCCTGACTCCTCGTGAAACTTGATAGGAGTCCCAGGATTCCTGTGGCACTTGGAAAGGGACACTTGGTCTCCCGCCTCAGCTGGAGAGGCGTCCCAATTGTCCTGCCAAGCCTCGAGGAGAATCCAGAGTTGTCCCTCGCAACTAGGCAGGAGTCCTGACATCGCTGAAGAAACACGTGGGTGGAAGGGCCATCCCCGTCGTAACTCGAGAATATACCCCAGGTTCCCGCCGCAACTCGAGAAAAACCATGAGACTTCCCCCTCGCCGCGAGATGAGGCCCGATTCCCCTGCACTGCATGCAGAGCAATTCTGTGTTGCACATCACACATGAAAGGAGCCTTGATTTCCTTGATGGCACTCCAGAGAAACCCCAAGAACACTGTTTCAAGGCTAGAGGGATCCTGAGGTCACTGTAGCAACACGAAAGAGCTCCGTGGACCAAGAATCAACACGAGATGAGAGGTGAGTCCGTGGCTTCGACTCCTGAGGAATACCACCTTACCACAAGCACCTCAAGAGGAGGCTTCTCTCAGCTCTAGGTATGTGAGAGGGATCCTGAGTTTGCGGCCTCAAGTGGAATGGACACCGCGAAGCCCTGACTCGAAATAAGGCCGGATATCCCTGCAGTGACTTGAATGCAGGCTCGTCTTGCATCTCCCAAGAAGAAAGGATGTCTGAATCCCCTGTGGAGACCACAGAGAAAGACCTAGTTCCCCACCTCATCGCGACTGGAGGCCTCACATCCTTTGAAAACTCCAGAGGTACGCGGAGATCAGTGCCTCCAAAGGAGACAATGCCTGACTCCTCGTGAATCTTGATAGGAGTCCCAGGATTCTTGTGGCACGTGGAAAGGGACCCTTGGTCTCCCGCCTCAGCTGGAGAGGCGTTCCAATTGCCCTGCCAAGCCTCGAGGAGAATCCCGAGTTGTCCCTCGCAACTAGGCAGGAGTCCTGACGTAGCTGAACAAACACGTGGGTGGAAGGGCCATCCCCGTCGGAACTCGAGAATATACCCCAGGTTCCCGCCGCAACTCGAGAAAAACCATGAGACTTCCCCCTCGATGCGAGATGAGGCCCGATTCCCCTGTACTGCGTGCAGAGCAATTCCGTCTTGCACATCACACATGAAAGGAGCCTTGATTTCCTTGATGGCACTCCAGAGAAACCCCAAGAACACTGTTTCAAGGATAGAGGGATCCTGAGGTCACTGTAGCAACACGAAAGATCTCTGTGGACCAAAAATCAACTCGAAAAGAGAGGTTAGTTCCTGGATTCGTCTCCAGAGGAATACCACCTTACCACAAGCACCTCAAGAGGAGGCTTCTCTCAGCTCTAGGTATGTGAGAGGGACCCTGAGTTTGCGGCCTCAAGTGGAATGGACACCGCGATGCCCTGACTCGAAATAAGGCCGGATATCCCTGCAGTGACTTCAATGCAGGCTCGTCTTGCATCTCCCAAGATGAAAGGATGTCTGAATCCCCTGTGGAGACCACAGAGAAAGACCTAGTTCCACACCTCATCGCGACCTGAGGCCTCACATCCTTTGAAAACACCAGAGGTACACGGAGATCAGTGCCTCCAAAGGAGACGATGCCTGACTCCTCGTGAAACTTGATAGGAGTCCCAGGATTCCTGTGGCACTTGGAAAGGGACACTTGGTCTCCCGCCTCAGCTGGAGAGGCGTCCCAATTGCCCTGCCAAGCCTCGAGGAGAATCCAGAGTTGTCCCTCGCAACTAGGCAGGAGTCCTGACGTCGCTGAAGAAACACGTGGGTGGAAGGGCCATCCCCGTCGTAACTCGAGAATATACCCCAGGTTCCCGCCGCAACTCGAGAAAAACCATGAGACTTCCCCCTCGCCGCGAGATGAGGCCCGATTCCCCTGCACTGCGTGCAGAGCAATTCCGTGTTGCACATCACACATGAAAGGAGCCTTGATTTCCTTGATGGCACTCCAGAGAAACCCCAAGAACACTGTTTCAAGGCTAGAGGGATCCTGAGGTCACTGTAGCAACACGAAAGAGCTCCGTGGACCAAAAATCAACTCGAGATGAGAGGTTAGTCCCTGGATTCGACTCCAGAGGAATACGACCTTAACACAAGCACCTCAAGAGGAGGCTTCTCTCAGCTCTAGGTATGTGAGAGGGACCCTGAGTTTGCGGCCTCAAGTGGAATGGACACCGCGATGCCCTGACATGAAATAAGGCCGGATATCCCTGCAGTGACTGGAATGCAGGCTCGTCTTGCATCTCCCAAGACGAAAGGGTGTCTGAATCCCCTGTGGAGAACACAGAGAAAGACCTAGTTCCCCACCTGATCGCGACAGGAGGCCTCAAATCCTTTGAAAACTCCAGAGGTATGCGGAGATCAGTGCCTCCAAAGGAGACGATGCCTGACTCCTCGTGAAACTTGATAGGAGACCCAGGATTCCTGTGGCACGTGGAAAGGAACCCTTGGTCTCCCGTCTCAGCTGGAGAGACGTCCCAATTGCCCTGCAAAGCCTCGAGGAGAATCCGGAGTTGTCCCTCGCAACTAGGCAGGAGTCCTGACATGGCTGAACACACACGTGTGTGGAAGGGCCATCCCCGTCGTAACTCGAGAATATACCCCAGGTTCCCGCCGCAACTCGAGAAAAACCATGAGACTTCCCCCTCGCCGCGAGATGAGGCCCGATTCCCCTGTACTGCGTGCAGAGCAATTCCGTCTTGCACATCACACATGAAAGGAGCCTTGATTTCCTTGATGGCACTCCAGAGAAACCCCAAGAACACTGTTTCAAGGATAGAGGGATCCTGAGGTCACTGTAGCAACACGAAAGAACTCTGTGGACCAAAAATCAACTCGAAAAGAGAGGTTAGTTCCTGGATTCGTCTCCAGAGGAATACCACCTTACCACAAGCACCTCAAGAGGAGGCTTCTCTCAGCTCTAGGTATGTGAGAGGGACCCTGAGTTTGCGGCCTCAAGTGGAATGGACACCGCGATGCCCTGACTCGAAATAAGGCCGGATATCCCTGCAGTGACTTCAATGCAGGCTCGTCTTGCATCTCCCAAGATGAAAGGATGTCTGAATCCCCTGTGGAGACCACAGAGAAAGACCTAGTTCCCCACCTCATCGCGACCGGAGGCCTCACATCCTTTGAAAACTCCAGAGGTACGCGGAGATCAGTGCCTCCAAAGGAGACAATGCCTGACTCCTCGTGAAACTTGATAGGAGTCCCAGGATTCCTGTGGCACTTGGAAAGGGACACTTGGTCTCCCGCCTCAGCTGGAGAGGCGTCCCAATTGCCCTGCCAAGCCTCGAGGAGAATCCAGAGTTGTCCCTCGCAACTAGGCAGGAGTCCTGACGTCGCTGAAGAAACACGTGGGTGGAAGGGCCATCCCCGTCGTAACTCGAGAATATACCCCAGGTTCCCGCCGCAACTCGAGAAAAACCATGAGACTTCCCCCTCGCCGCGAGATGAGGCCCGATTCCCCTGCACTGCGTGCAGAGCAATTCCGTGTTGCACATCACACATGAAAGGAGCCTTGATTTCCTTGATGGCACTCCAGAGAATCCCCAAGAACACTGTTTCAAGGCTAGAGGGATCCTGATGTCACTGTAGCAACACGAAAGAGCTCCGTGGACCAAAAATCAACTCGAGATGAGAGGTTAGTCCCTGGATTCGACTCCAGAGAAATACGACCTTAACACAAGCACCTCAAGAGGAGGCTTCTCTCAGCTCTAGGTATGTGAGAGGGACCCTGAGTTTGCGGCCTCAAGTGGAATGGACACCGCGATGCCCTGACTCGAAATAAGGCTGGATATCCCTGCAGTGACTGGAATGCAGGCTCGTCTTGCATCTCCCAAGAAGAAAGGGTGTCTGAATCCCCTGTGGAGACCACAGAGAAAGACCTAGTTCCCCACCTCATCACGACAGGAGGCCTCAAATCCTTTGAAAACTCCAGAGGTATGCGGAGATCAGTGCCTCCAAAGGAGACGATGCCTGACTCCTCGTGAAACTTGATAGGAGACCCAGGATTCCTGTGGCACGTGGAAAGGAACCCTTGGTCTCCCGTCTCAGCTGGAGAGGCGTCCCAATTGCCCTGCAAAGCCTCGAGGAGAATCCCGAGTTGTCCCTCGCAACTAGGCAGGAGTCCTGACATGGCTGAACACACACGTGTGTGGAAGGGCCATCCCCGTCGTAACTCGAGAATATACCCCAGGTTCCCGCCGCAACTCGAGAAAAACCATGAGACTTCTCCCTCGATGCGAGATGAGGCCCGATTCCCCTCTACTGCGTGCAGAGCAATTCCGTCTTGCACATCACACATGAAAGGAGCCTTGATTTCCTTGATGGCACTCCAGAGAAACCCCAAGAACACTGTTTCAAGGCTAGAGGGATCCTGAGGTCACTGTAGCAACATGAAAGAACTCTGTGGACCAAAAATCAACTCGAAAAGAGAGGTTAGTCCCTGGATTCGTCTCCAGAGGAATACCACCTTACCACAAGCACCTCAAGAGGAGGCTTCTCTCAGCTCTAGGTATGTGAGAGGGACCCTGAGTTTGCGGCCTCAAGTGGAATGGACACCGCGATGCCCTGACTCGAAATAAGGCCGGATATCCCTGCAGTGACTTCAATGCAGGCTCGTCTTGCATCTCCCAAGATGAAAGGATGTCTGAATTCCCTGTGGAAAGCACAGAGAAAGACTTAGTTCCCCACCTCATCGCGACCGATAGCCTCACATCCTTTGAAAACTCCAGAGGTACGCGGAGATCAGTGCCTCCAAAGGAAACGACGCCTGACTCCTCGTGAAACTTGATAGGAGTCCCAGGATTCCTGTGGCACTTGGAAAGGGACACTTGGTCTCCCGCCTCAGCTGGAGAGGCGTCCCAATTGCCCTGCCAAGCCTCGAGGAGAATCCAGAGTTGTCCCTCGCAACTAGGCAGGAGTCCTGACGTCGCTGAAGAAACACGTGGGTGGAAGGGCCATCCCCGTCGTAACTCGAGAATATACCCCAGATTCCCGCCGCAACTCGAGAAAAACCATGAGACTTCCCCCTCGCCGCGAGATGAGGCCCGATTCCCCTGCTCTGCGTGCAGAGCAATTCCGTGTTGCACATCACACATGAAAGGAGCCTTGATTTCCTTGATGGCACTCCAGAGAAACCCCAAGAACACTGTTTCAAGGCTAGAGGGATCCTGAGGTCACTGTAGCAACACGAAAGAGCTCCGTGGGCCAAAAATCAACTCGAGATGAGAGGTTAGTCCCTGGCTTCGACTCCAGAGGAATACCACCTTACCACAAGCACCTCAAGAGGAGGCTTCTCTCAGCTCTAGGTATGTGAGAGGGACCCTGAGTTTGCGGCCTCAATTGGAATGGACACCGCGATGCCCTGACGCGAAATAAGGCTGGATATCCCTGCAGTGACTTGAATGCAGGCTCGTCTTGCATCTCCCAAGATGAAAGGATGTCTGAATCCCCTGTGGAGACCACAGAGAAAGACCTAGTTCCCCACCTCATCGCGACCGGAGGCCTCACATCCTTTGAAAACTCCAGAGGTACGCGGAGATCAGTGCCTCCAAAGGAGACGATGCCTGACTCCTCGTGAAACTTGATAGGAGTCCCAGGATTCCTGTGGCACGTGGAAAGGGACCCTTGGTCTCCCGCCTCAGCTGGAGAGGCGTCCCAATTGCCTTGCCAAGCCTCGAGGAGAATCCCGAGTTGTGTCTCGCAACTAGGCAAGAGTCCTGACGTGGCTGAACAAACACCTGTGTGGAAGGGCCATCCCCGTCGTAACTCGAAAATATACCCCAGGTTCCCACCGCAACTCGATAAAAACCATGAGACTTCGCCCTCGCCGCGAGATGAGGCCCGATTCCCCTGCACTGCGTGCAGAGCAATTCTGTGTTGCACATCACACATGAAAGGAGCCTTGATTTCCTTCACGGCAGTCCAGGGAAACCCTAAGAACACTGTTTCAAGGCTAGAGGGATCCTGAGGTCACTGTAGCAACACGAAAGAGCTCCGTGGGCCAAAAATCAACTCGAGATGAGAGGTTCGTCCCTGGCTTCGACTCCAGAGGAATACCACCTTACCACAAGCACCTCAAGAGGAGGCTTCTCTCAGCTCTAGGTATGTGAGAGGGACCCTGAGTTTGCGGCCTCAAGTGGAATGGACACCGCGATGCCCTGACTGGAAATAAGGCCGGATATCCCTGCAGTGACTGGAATGCAGGCTCGTCTTGCATCTCCCAAGACGAAAGGGTGTCTGAATCCCCTGTGGAGACCACAGAGAAAGACCTAGTTCCCCACCTCATCGCGACAGGAGGCCTCACATCCTTTGAAAACTCCAGAGGTATGCGGAGATCAGTGCCTCCAAAGGAGACGATGCCTGACTCCTCGTGAAACTAGATAGGAGACCCAGGATTCCTGTGGCACGTGGAAAGGGACCCTTGGTCTCCCGCCTCAGCTGGAGAGGCGTCCCAATTGCCCTGCAAAGCCTCGAGGAGAATCCAGAGTTGTCCCTCGCAACTAGGCAGGAGTCCTGACATGGCTGAACACACACGTGTGTGGAAGGGCCATCCCCGTCGTAACTCGAGAATATAACCCAGGTTCCCGCCGCAACTCGAGAAAAACCATGAGACTTCCCCCTCGCCGCGAGATGAGGCCCGATTCCCCTGTACTGCGTGCAGAGCAATTCCGTGTTGCACATCACACATGAAAGGAGCCTTGATTTCCTTGATGGCACTACAGAGAAACCCCAAGAACACTGTTTCAAGGCTAGAGGGATCCTGAGGTCACTGTAGCAACACGAAAGAGCTCCGTGGACCAAGAATCAACAAGAGATGAGAGGTTAGTCCCTGGCTTCGACTCCTGAGGAATAGCACCTTACCACAAGCACCTCAAGAGGAGGCTTCTCTCAGCTCTAGGTATGTGAGAGGGACCCTGAGTTTGCGGCCTCAAGTGGAATGGACACCGCGATGCCCTGACTCGAAATAAGGCCGGATATCCCTGCAGTGACTTGAATGCAGGCTCGTCTTGCATCTCCCAAGAAGAAAGGATGTCTGAATCCCCTGTGGAGACCACAGAGAAACACCTAGTTCCCCACCTCATCGCGACCGGAGGCCTCACATCCTTTGAAAACTCCAGAGGTACGCGGAGATCAGTGCCTCCAAAGGAGACGATGCCTGACTCCTCGTGAAACTTGATAGGAGTCCCAGGATTCCTGTGGCACGTGGAAAGGGACCCTTGGTCTCCCGCCTCAGCTGGAGAGGCGTTCCAATTGCCCTGCCAAGCCTCGAGGAGAATCCCGAGTTGTCCCTCGCAACTAGGCAGGAGTCCTGACGTGGCTGAAGAAACACGTGAGTGGAAGGGCCATCCCCGTCGTAACTCGAGAATATACCCCAGGTTCCCGCCGCAACTCTAGAAAAACCATGAGACTTCCCTCTCGATGCGAGATGAGGCCCGATTCCCCTGTACTGCGTGCAGAGCAATTCCGTCTTGCACATCACACATGAAAGGAGCCTTGATTTCCTTGATGGCACTACAGAGAAACCCCAAGAACACTGTTTCAAGGCTAGAGGGATCCTGAGGTCACTGTATCAACACGAAAGAACTCTGTGGACCAAAAATCAACTCGAAAAGAGAGGTTAGTCCCTGGATTCGTCTCCAGAGGAATACCACCTTACCACAAGCACCTCAAGAGGAGGCTTCTCTCAGCTCTAGGCATGTGAGAGGGACCCTGAGTTTGCGGCCTCAAGTGGAATGGACACCGCGATGCCCTGACTTGAAATAAGGCCGGATATCCCTGCAGTGACTTCAATGCAGGCTCGTCTTGCATCTCCCAGGACGAAAGGATGTCTGAATCCCCTGTGGAAAGCACAGAGAAAGACTTAGTTCCCCACCTCATCGCGACCGATAGCCTCACATCCTTTGAAAACTCCAGAGGTACGCGGAGATCAGTGCCTCCAAAGGAGACGATGCCTGACTCCTCGTGAAACTTGATAGGAGTCCCAGGATTCCTGTGGCACTTGGAAAGGGACACTTGGTCTCCCGCCTCAGCTGGAGAGGCGTCCCAATTGTCCTGCAAAGCCTCGAGGAGAATCCCGAGTTGTCCCTCGCAACTAGGCAGGAGTCCTGACATGGCTGAACACACACGTGTGTGGAAGGGCCATCCCCGTCGTAACTCGAGAATATACCCCAGGTTCCCGCCGCAACTCGAGAAAAACCATGAGACTTCCCCCTCGCCGCGAGATGAGGCCCGATTCCCCTGCACTGCGTGCAGAGCAATTCCGTGTTGCACATCACACATGAAAGGAGCCTTGATTTCCTTGATGGCACTCCAGAGAAACCCCAAGAACACTGTTTCAAGGATAGAGGGATCCTGAGGTCACTGTAGCAACACGAAAGAGCTCCGTGGACCAAGAATCAACACGAGATGAGAGGTTAGTCCCTGGCTTCGACTCCAGAGGAATACCACCTTACCACAAGCACCTCAAGAGGAGGCTTCTCTCAGCTCTAGGTATGTGAGAGGGACCCTGAGTTTGCGGCCTCAAGTGGAATGGACACCGCGATGCCCTGACTCGAAATAAGGCCGGATATCCCTGCAGTGACTTGAATGCAGGCTCGTCTTGCATCTCCCAAGATGAAAGGATGTCTGAATCCCCTGTGGAGACCACAGAGAAAGACCTAGTTCCCCACCTCATCGCGACCGGAGGCCTCACATCCTTTGAAAACTCCAGAGGTACGCGGAGATCAGTGCCTCCAAAGGAGACGATGCCTGACTCCTCGTGAAACTTGATAGGAGTCCCAGGATTCTTGTGGCACGTGGAAAGGGACCCTTGGTCTCCCGCCTCAGCTGGAGAGGCGTCCCAATTGCCTTGCCAAGCCTCGAGGAGAATTCCGAGTTGTGTCTCGCAACTAGGCAAGAGTCCTGACGTGGCTGAACTAACACGTGTGTGGAAGGGCCATCCCCGTCGTAACTCGAGAATATACCCCAGGTTCCCGCCGCAACTCGAGAAAAACCATGAGACTTCCCCCTCGCCGCGAGATGAGGCCCGATTCCCCTGCACTGCGTGCAGAGCAATTCTGTGTTGCACATTACACATGAAAGGAGTCTTGATTTCCTTCATGGCACTCCAGAGAAACCCCAAGAACACTGTTTCAAGGCTAGAGGGATCCTGAGGTCACTGTAGCAACACGAAAGAGCTCCGTGGGCCAAAAATCAACTCGAGATGAGAGGTTAGTCCCTGGCTTCGACTCCAGAGGAATACCACCTTACCACAAGCACCTCAAGAGGAGGCTTCTCTCAGCTCTAGGTATGTGAGAGGGACCCTGAGTTTGCGGCCTCAAGTGGAATGGACACCGCGATGCCCTGACTCGAAATAAGGCCGGATATCCCTGCAGTGACTGGAATGCAGGCTCGTCTTGCATCTCCCAAGACGAAAGGGTGTCTGAATCCCCTGTGGAGACAACAGAGAAACACCTAGTTCCCCACCTCATCGCGACAGGAGGCCTCAAATCCTTTGAAAACTCCAGAGGTACGCGGAGATCAGTGCCTCCAAAGGAGACGATGCCTGACTCCTCGTGAAACTTGATAGGAGTCCCAGGATTCCTATGGCACGTGGAAAGGGACCCTTGGTCTCCCGTCTCAGCTGGAGAGGCGTACCAATTGCCCTGCAAAGCCTCGAGGAGAATCCCGAGTTGTCCCTCGCAACTAGGCAGAAGTCCTGACATGGCTGAACACACACGTATGTGGAAGGGCCATCCCCGTCGTAACTCGAGAATATATTCCAGGTTCCCGCTGCAACTTGAGAAATACCATGAGACTTCCCCCTCGCCGCGAGATGAGGCCCGATTCCCCTGCACTGCGTGCAGAGCAATTCCGTGTTGCACATCACACATGAAAGGAACCTTGATTTCCTTGATGGCACTCCAGAGAAACCCCAAGAACACTGTTTCAAGGCTAGAGGGATCCTGAGGTCACTGGAGCAACAAGAAAGAGCTCCGTGGACCAAGAATCAACACGAGATGAGAGGTTAGTCCCTGGCTTCGACTCCTGAGGAATACGACCTTACCACAAGCACCTCAAGAGGAGGCTTCTCTCAGCTCTAGGTATGTGAGAGGGACCCTGAGTTTGCGGCCTCAAGTGGAATGGACACCGCGATGCCCTGACGCGAAATAAGGCCGGATATCCCTGCAGTGACTTCAATGAAGGCTCGTCTTGCATCTCCCAGGACGAGAGGATGTCTGAATCCCCTGTGGAATGCACAGAGAAAGACTTAGTTCCCCACCTCATCGCGACCCATAGCCTCACATCCTTTGAAAACTCCAGAGGTAAGCGGAGATCAGTGCCTCCAAAGGAGACGATGCCTGACTCCTCGTGAAACTTGATAGGAGTCCCAAGATTCCTGTGGCACTTGGAAAGGGACACATGGTCTCCTGCCTCAGCTGGAGAGGCGTCCCAATTGCCCTGCCAAGCCTCGAGGAGAATCCAGAGTTGTCCCTCGCAACTAGGCAGGAGTCCTGACGTGGCTGAACACACACGTGTGTGGAAGGGCCATCCCCGTCGTAACTCGAGAATATACCCCAGGTTCCCGCCGCAACTCGAGAAAAACCATGAGACTTCCCCCTCGCCGCAAAATGAGGCCCGATTCCCCTGCACTGCGTGCAGAGCAATTCCGTCTTGCACATCACACATGAAAGGAGCCTTGATTTCCTTGATGGCACTCCAGAGAAACCCCAAGAACACTGTTTCAAGGATAGAGGGATCCTGAGGCCACTGTAGCAACACGAAAGAACTTTGTGGACCAAAAATCAACTCAAAAATAGAGGTTAGTGCCTGGATTCGTCTCCAGAGGAATACCACCTTACCACAAGCACCTCAAGAGGAGGCTTCTCTCAGCTCTAGGTATGTGAGAGGGACCCTGAGTTTGCGGCCTCAAGTGGAATGGACACCGCGATGCCCTGACTCGAAATAAGGCCGGATATCCCTGCAGTGACTTCAATGCAGGCTTGTCTTGCATCTCCCAAGACGAAAGGATGTCGGAATCCCCTGTGGAAAGCACAGAGAAAGACTTAGTTCCCCACCTCATCGCGACCGATAGCCTCACATCCTTTGAAAACTCCAGAGGTACGCGGAGATCAGTGCCTCCAAAGGAGACGATGCCTGACTCCTCGTGAAACTTGATAGGAGTCCCAGGATTCCTGTGGCACTTGGAAAGGGACACTTGGTCTCCCGCCTCAGCTGGAGAGGCGTCCCAATTGTCCTGCAAAGCCTCGAGGAGAATCCCGAGTTGTCCCTCGCAACTAGGCAGGAGTCCTGACATGGCTGAACACACACGTGTGTGGAAGGGCCATCCCCGTCGTAACTCGAGAATATACCCCAGGTTCCCGCCGCAACTCGAGAAAAACCATGAGACTTCCCCCTCGCCGCGAGATGAGGCCCGATTCCCCTGCACTGCGTGCAGAGCAATTCCGTGTTGCACATCACACATGAAAGGAGCCTTGATTTCCTTGATGGCACTCCAGAGAAACCCCAAGAACACTGTTTCAAGGATAGAGGGATCCTGAGGTCACTGTAGCAACACGAAAGAGCTCCGTGGACCAAGAATCAACACGAGATGAGAGGTTAGTCCCTGGCTTCGACTCCAGAGGAATACCACCTTACCACAAGCACCTCAAGAGGAGGCTTCTCTCAGCTCTAGGTATGTGAGAGGGACCCTGAGTTTGCGGCCTCAAGTGGAATGGACACCGCGATGCCCTGACTCGAAATAAGGCCGGATATCCCTGCAGTGACTTGAATGCAGGCTCGTCTTGCATCTCCCAAGATGAAAGGATGTCTGAATCCCCTGTGGAGACCACAGAGAAAGACCTAGTTCCCCACCTCATCGCGACCGGAGGCCTCACATCCTTTGAAAACTCCAGAGGTACGCGGAGATCAGTGCCTCCAAAGGAGACGATGCCTGACTCCTCGTGAAACTTGATAGGAGTCCCAGGATTCTTGTGGCACGTGGAAAGGGACCCTTGGTCTCCCGCCTCAGCTGGAGAGGCGTCCCAATTGCCTTGCCAAGCCTCGAGGAGAATTCCGAGTTGTGTCTCGCAACTAGGCAAGAGTCCTGACGTGGCTGAACTAACACGTGTGTGGAAGGGCCATCCCCGTCGTAACTCGAGAATATACCCCAGGTTCCCGCCGCAACTCGAGAAAAACCATGAGACTTCCCCCTCGCCGCGAGATGAGGCCCGATTCCCCTGCACTGCGTGCAGAGCAATTCTGTGTTGCACATCACACATGAAAGGAGTCTTGATTTCCTTCATGGCACTCCAGAGAAACCCCAAGAACACTGTTTCAAGGCTAGAGGGATCCTGAGGTCACTGTAGCAACACGAAAGAGCTCCGTGGGCCAAAAATCAACTCGAGATGAGAGGTTAGTCCCTGGCTTCGACTCCAGAGGAATACCACCTTACCACAAGCACCTCAAGAGGAGGCTTCTCTCAGCTCTAGGTATGTGAGAGGGACCCTGAGTTTGCGGCCTCAAGTGGAATGGACACCGCGATGCCCTGACGCGAAATAAGGCCGGATATCCCTGCAGTGACTTCAATGAAGGCTCGTCTTGCATCTCCCAGGACGAGAGGATGTCTGAATCCCCTGTGGAATGCACAGAGAAAGACTTAGTTCCCCACCTCATCGCGACCCATAGCCTCACATCCTTTGAAAACTCCAGAGGTAAGCGGAGATCAGTGCCTCCAAAGGAGACGATGCCTGACTCCTCGTGAAACTTGATAGGAGTCCCAAGATTCCTGTGGCACTTGGAAAGGGACACATGGTCTCCTGCCTCAGCTGGAGAGGCGTCCCAATTGCCCTGCCAAGCCTCGAGGAGAATCCAGAGTTGTCCCTCGCAACTAGGCAGGAGTCCTGACGTGGCTGAACACACACGTGTGTGGAAGGGCCATCCCCGTCGTAACTCGAGAATATACCCCAGGTTCCCGCCGCAACTCGAGAAAAACCATGAGACTTCCCCCTCGCCGCAAAATGAGGCCCGATTCCCCTGCACTTCGTGCAGAGCAATTCCGTCTTGCACATCACACATGAAAGGAGCCTTGATTTCCTTGATGGCACTCCAGAGAAACCCCAAGAACACTGTTTCAAGGATAGAGGGATCCTGAGGCCACTGTAGCAACACGAAAGAACTTTGTGGACCAAAAATCAACTCAAAAATAGAGGTTAGTGCCTGGATTCGTCTCCAGAGGAATACCACCTTACCACAAGCACCTCAAGAGGAGGCTTCTCTCAGCTCTAGGTATGTGAGAGGGACCCTGAGTTTGCGGCCTCAAGTGGAATGGACACCGCGATGCCCTGACTCGAAATAAGGCCGGATATCCCTGCAGTGACTTCAATGCAGGCTTGTCTTGCATCTCCCAAGACGAAAGGATGTCGGAATCCCCTGTGGAAAGCACAGAGAAAGACTTAGTTCCCCACCTCATCACGACCGATAGCCTCAGATCCTTTGAAAACTCCAGAGGTACGCGGAGATCAGTGCCTCCAAAGGAGACGATGCCTGACTTATCGTGAAACTTGATAGGAGTCCCAGGATTCCTGTGGCACTTGGAAAGGGACACTTGGTCTCCCGCCTCAGCTGGAGAGGCGTCCCAATTGCCCTGCCAAGCCTCGAGGAGAATCCCGAGTTGTCCCTCGCAACTAGGCAGGAGTCCTGACGTCGCTGAAGAAACACGTGTGTGGAAGGGCCATCCCCGTCGTAACTCGAGAATATACCCCAGGTTCCCGCCGCAACTCGAGAAAAACCATGAGACTTCCCCCTCGCCGCGAGATGAGGCCCAATTCCCCTGAACTGCGTGCAGAGCAATTCCGTGTTGCACATCACACATGAAAGGAGCCTTGATTTCCTTGATGGCACTCCAGAGAAACCCCAAGAACACTGTTTCAAGGCTAGAGGGATCCTGAGGTCACTGTAGCAACACGAAAGAGCTCCGTGGACCAAAAATCAACTCGAGATGAGAGGTTAGTCCCTGGCTTCAACTCCAGAGGAATAGCACTTTACCACAAGCACCTCAAGAGGAGGCTTCTCTCAGCTCTAGGTATGTGAGAGGGACCCTGAGTTTGCGGCCTCAAGTGGAATGGACACCGCGATGCCCTGACTCGAAATAAGGCCGGTTATCCCTGCAGTGACTGGAATGCAGGCTCGTCTTGCATCTCCCAAGACGAAAGGGTGTCTGAATCCCCTGTGGAGACCACAGAGAAAGACCTAGTTCCCCACCTCATCGCGACAGGACGCCTCAAATCCTTTGAAAACTCCAGAGGTATGCGGAGATCAGTGCCTCCAAAGGAGACGATGCCTGACTCCTCGTGAAACTTGATAGGAGACCCAGGATTCCTGTGGCACGTGGAAAGGGACCCTTGGTCTCCCGTCTCAGCTGGAGAGGCGTCCCAATTGTCCTGCAAAGCCTCGAGGAGAATCCCGAGTTGTCCCTCGCAACTAGGCAGGAGTCCTGACATGGCTGAACACACACGTGTGTGGAAGGGCCATCCCCGTCGTAACTCGAGAATATACCCCAGGTTCCCGCCGCAACTCGAGAAAAACCATGAGACTTCCCCCTCGCCGCGAGATGAGGCCCGATTCCCCTGCACTGCGTGCAGAGCAATTCCGTGTTGCACATCACACATGAAAGGAGCCTTGATTTCCTTGATGGCACTCCAGAGAAACCCCAAGAACACTGTTTCAAGGCTAGAGGGATCCTGAGGTCACTGTAGCAACAAGAAAGAGCTCCGTGGACCAAGAATCAACACGAGATGAGAGGTTAGTCCCTGGCTTCGACTCCAGAGGAATACCACATTACCACAAGCACCTCAAGAGGAGGCTTCTCTCAGCTCTAGGTATGTGAGAGGGACCCTGAGTTTGCGGCCTCAAGTGGAATGGACACCGCGATGCCCTGACTCGAAATAAGGCCGGATATCCCTGCAGTGACTTGAATGCAGGCTCGTCTTGCATCTCCCAAGATGAAAGGATGTCTGAATCCCCTGTGGAGACCACAGAGAAAGACCTAGTTCCCCACCTCATCGCGACCGGAGGCCTCACATCCTTTGAAAACTCCAGAGGTACGCGGAGATCAGTGCCTCCAAAGGAGACGATGCCTGACTCCTCGTGAAACTTGATAGGAGTCCCAGGATTCTTGTGGCACGTGGAAAGGGACCCTTGGTCTCCCGCCTCAGCTGGAGAGGCGTCCCAATTGCCTTGCCAAGCCTCGAGGAGAATTCCGAGTTGTGTCTCGCAACTAGGCAAGAGTCCTGACGTGGCTGAACTAACACGTGTGTGGAAGGGCCATCCCCGTCGTAACTCGAGAATATACCCCAGGTTCCCGCCGCAACTCGAGAAAAACCATGAGACTTCCCCCTCGCCGCGAGATGAGGCCCGATTCCCCTGCACTGCGTGCAGAGCAATTCTGTGTTACACATCACACATGAAAGGAGCCTTGATTTCCTTCATGGCACTCCAGAGAAACCCCAAGAACACTGTTTCAAGGCTAGAGGGATCCTGAGGTCACTGTAGCAACACGAAAGAGCTCCGTGGGCCAAAAATCAACTCGAGATGAGAGGTTAGTCCCTGGCTTCGACTCCAGAGGAATACCACCTTACCACAAGCACCTCAAGAGGAGGCTTCTCTCAGCTCTAGGTATGTGAGAGGGACCCTGAGTTTGCGGCCTCAAGTGGAATGGACACCGCGATGCCCTGACTCGAAATAAGGCCGGATATCCCTGCAGTGACTGGAATGCAGGCTCGTCTTGCATCTCCCAAGACGAAAGGGTGTCTGAATCCCCTGTGGAGACAACAGAGAAACACCTAGTTCCCCACCTCATCGCGACAGGAGGCCTCAAATCCTTTGAAAACTCCAGAGGTACGCGGAGATCAGTGCCTCCAAAGGAGACGATGCCTGACTCCTCGTGAAACTTGATAGGAGTCCCAGGATTCCTGTGGCACGTGAAAAGGGACACATGGTCTCCTGCCTCAGCTGGAGAGGCGTCCCAATTGCCCTGCCAAGCCTCGAGGAGAATCCAGAGTTGTCCCTCGCAACTAGGCAGGAGTCCTGACGTGGCTGAACACACACGTGTGTGGAAGGGCCATCCCCGTCGTAACTCGAGAATATACCCCAGGTTCCCGCCGCAACTCGAGAAAAACCATGAGACTTCCCCCTCGCCGCAAAATGAGGCCCGATTCCCCTGCACTGCGTGCAGAGCAATTCCGTCTTGCACATCACACATGAAAGGAGCCTTGATTTCCTTGATGGCACTCCAGAGAAACCCCAAGAACACTGTTTCAAGGATAGAGGGATCCTGAGGCCACTGTAGCAACACGAAAGAACTCTGTGGAACAAAAATCAACTCAAAAATTGAGGTTAGTGCCTGGATTCGTCTCCAGAGGAATACCACCTTACCACAAGCACCTCAAGAGGAGGCTTCTCTCAGCTCTAGGTATGTGAGAGGGACCCTGAGTTTGCGGCCTCAAGTGGAATGGACACCGCGATGCCCTGACTCGAAATAAGGCCGGATATCCCTGCAGTGACTTCAATGCAGGCTTGTCTTGCATCTCCCAAGACGAAAGGATGTCGGAATCCCCTGTGGAAAGCACAGAGAAAGACTTAGTTCCCCACCTCATCACGACCGATAGCCTCAGATCCTTTGAAAACTCCAGAGGTACGCGGAGATCAGTGCCTCCAAAGGAGACGATGCCTGACTTATCGTGAAACTTGATAGGAGTCCCAGGATTCCTGTGGCACTTGGAAAGGGACACTTGGTCTCCCGCCTCAGCTGGAGAGGCGTCCCAATTGCCCTTCCAAGCCTCGAGGAGAATCGAGAGTTGTCCCTCGCAACTAGGCAGGAGTCCTGACGTCGCTGAAGAAACACGTGTGTGGAAGGGCCATCCCCGTCGTAACTCGAGAATATACCCCAGGTTCCCGCCGCAACTCGAGAAAAACCATGAGACTTCCCCCTCGCCGCGAGATGAGGCCCAATTCCCCTGCACTGCGTGCAGAGCAATTCCGTGTTGCACATCACACATGAAAGGAGCCTTGATTTCCTTGATGGCACTCCAGAGAAACCCCAAGAACACTGTTTCAAGGCTAGAGGGATCCTGAGGTCACTGTAGCAACACGAAAGAGCTCCGTGGACCAAAAATCAACTCGAGATGAGAGGTTAGTCCCTGGCTTCGACTCCAGAGGAATAGCACTTTACCACAAGCACCTCAAGAGGAGGCTTCTCTCAGCTCTAGGTATGTGAGAGGGACCCTGAGTTTGCGGCCTCAAGTGTAATGGACACCGCGATGCCCTGACTCGAAATAAGGCCGGTTATCCCTGCAGTGACTGGAATGCAGGCTCGTCTTGCATCTCCCAAGACGAAAGGGTGTCTGAATCCCCTGTGGAGACCACAGAGAAAGACCTAGTTCCCCACCTCATCGCGACAGGAGGCCTCAAATCCTTTGAAAACTCCAGAGGTATGCGGAGATCAGTGCCTCCAAAGGAGACGATGCCTGACTCCTCGTGAAACTTGATAGGAGACCCAGGATTCCTGTGGCACTTGGAAAGGGACCCTTGGTCTCCCGTCTCAGCTGGAGAGGCGTCCCAATTGTCCTGCAAAGCCTCGAGGAGAATCCCGAGTTGTCCCTCGCAACTAGGCAGGAGTCCTGACATGGCTGAACACACACGTGTGTGGAAGGGCCATCCCCGTCGTAACTCGAGAATATACCCCAGGTTCCCGCCGCAACTCGAGAAAAACCATGAGACTTCCCCCTCGCCGCGAGATGAGGCCCGATTCCCCTGCACTGCGTGCAGAGCAATTCCGTGTTGCACATCACACATGAAAGGAGCCTTGATTTCCTTGATGGCACTCCAGAGAAACCCCAAGAACACTGTTTCAAGGATAGAGGGATCCTGAGGTCACTGTAGCAACACGAAAGAGCTCCGTGGACCAAGAATCAACACGAGATGAGAGGTTAGTCCCTGGCTTCGACTCCAGAGGAATACCACATTACCACAAGCACCTCAAGAGGAGGCTTCTCTCAGCTCTAGGTATGTGAGAGGGACCCTGAGTTTGCGGCCTCAAGTGGAATGGACACCGCGATGCCCTGACTCGAAATAAGGCCGGATATCCCTGCAGTGACTTGAATGCAGGCTCGTCTTGCATCTCCCAAGATGAAAGGATGTCTGAATCCCCTGTGGAGACCACAGAGAAAGACCTAGTTCCCCACCTCATCGCGACCGGAGGCCTCACATCCTTTGAAAACTCCAGAGGTACGCGGAGATCAGTGCCTCCAAAGGAGACGATGCCTGACTCCTCGTGAAACTTGATAGGAGTCCCAGGATTCTTGTGGCACGTGGAAAGGGACCCTTGGTCTCCCGCCTCAGCTGGAGAGGCGTCCCAATTGCCTTGCCAAGCCTCGAGGAGAATTCCGAGTTGTGTCTCGCAACTAGGCAAGAGTCCTGACGTGGCTGAACTAACACGTGTGTGGAAGGGCCATCCCCGTCGTAACTCGAGAATATACCCCAGGTTCCCGCCGCAACTCGAGAAAAACCATGAGACTTCCCCCTCGCCGCGAGATGAGGCCCGATTCCCCTGCACTGCGTGCAGAGCAATTCTGTGTTGCACATCACACATGAAAGGAGCCTTGATTTCCTTCATGGCACTCCAGAGAAACCCCAAGAACACTGTTTCAAGGCTAGAGGGATCCTGAGGTCACTGTAGCAACACGAAAGAGCTCCGTGGGCCAAAAATCAACTCGAGATGAGAGGTTAGTCCCTGGCTTCGACTCCAGAGGAATACCACCTTACCACAAGCACCTCAAGAGGAGGCTTCTCTCAGCTCTAGGTATGTGAGAGGAACCCTGAGTTTGCGGCCTCAAGTGGAATGGACACCGCGATGCCCTGACTCGAAATAAGGCCGGATATCCCTGCAGTGACTGGAATGCAGGCTCGTCTTGCATCTCCCAAGACGAAAGGGTGTCTGAATCCCCTGTGGAGACAACAGAGAAACACCTAGTTCCCCACCTCATCGCGACAGGAGGCCTCAAATCCTTTGAAAACTCCAGAGGTACGCGGAGATCAGTGCCTCCAAAGGAGACGATGCCTGACTCCTCGTGAAACTTGATAGGAGTCCCAGGATTCCTGTGGCACGTGGAAAGGGACCCTTGGTCTCCCGTCTCAGCTGGAGAGGCGTCCCAATTGCCCTGCAAAGCCTCGAGGAGAATCCCGAGTTGTCCCTCGCAACTAGGCAGAAGTCCTGACATGGCTGAACACACACGTATGTGGAAGGGCCATCCCCGTCGTAACTCGAGAATATATTCCAGGTTCCCGCTGCAACTTGAGAAATACCATGAGACTTTCCCCTCGCCGCGAGATGAGGCCCGATTCCCCTGCACTGCGTGCAGAGCAATTCCGTGTTGCACATCACACATGAAAGGAACCTTGATTTCCTTGATGGCACTCCAGAGAAACCCCAAGAACACTGTTTCAAGGCTAGAGGGATCCTGAGGTCACTGTAGCAACAAGAAAGAGCTCCGTGGACCAAGAATCAACACGAGATGAGAGGTTAGTCCCTGGCTTCGACTCCTGAGGAATACGACCTTACCACAAGCACCTCAAGAGGAGGCTTCTCTCAGCTCTAGGTATGTGAGAGGGACCCTGAGTTTGCGGCCTCAAGTGGAATGGACACCGCGATGCCCTGACGCGAAATAAGGCCGGATATCCCTGCAGTGACTTCAATGAAGGCTCGTCTTGCATCTCCCAGGACGAGAGGATGTCTGAATCCCCTGTGGAATGCACAGAGAAAGACTTAGTTCCCCACCTCATCGCGACCCATAGCCTCACATCCTTTGAAAACTCCAGAGGTAAGCGGAGATCAGTGCCTCCAAAGGAGACGATGCCTGACTCCTCGTGAAACTTGATAGGAGTCCCAAGATTCCTGTGGCACTTGGAAAGGGACACATGGTCTCCTGCCTCAGCTGGAGAGGCGTCCCAATTGCCCTGCCAAGCCTCGAGGAGAATCCAGAGTTGTCCCTCGCAACTAGGCAGGAGTCCTGACGTGGCTGAACACACACGTGTGTGGAAGGGCCATCCCCGTCGTAACTCGAGAATATACCCCAGGTTCCCGCCGCAACTCGAGAAAAACCATGAGACTTCCCCCTCGCCGCAAAATGAGGCCCGATTCCCCTGCACTGCGTGCAGAGCAATTCCGTCTTGCACATCACACATGAAAGGAGCCTTGATTTCCTTGATGGCACTCCAGAGAAACCCCAAGAACACTGTTTCAAGGCTAGAGGGATCCTGAGGTCACTGTAGCAACATGAAAGAGCTCCGTGGACCAAGAATCAACACGAGATGAGAGGTTAGTCCCTGGCTTCGACTCCTGAGGAATTCCACCTTACCACAAGCACCTCAAGAGGAGGCTTCTCTCAGCTCTAGGTATGTGAGAGGGACCCTGCGTTTGCGGCCTCAAGTGGAATGGAGACCGCGATGCCCTGACTCGAAATAAGGCCGGATATCCCTGCAGTGACTTGAATGCAGGCTCGTCTTGCATCTCCCAAGAAGAAAGGATGTCTGAATCCCCTGTGGAGACCACAGAGAAAGACCTAGTTCCCCACCTCATCGCGACCGGAGGACTCACATCCTTTGAAAGCTCCAGAGGTACGCGGAGATCAGTGCCTCCAAAGGAGACGATGCCTGACTCCTCGTGAAACTTGATAGGAGTCCCAGGATTCTTGTGGCACGTGGAAGGGACCCTTGGTCTCCCGCCTCAGCTGGAGAGGCGTTCCAATTGCCCTGCCAAGCCTCGAGGAGAATCCCGAGTTGTCCCTCGCAACTAGGCAGGAGTCCTGACGTGGCTGAACAAACACGTGGGTGGAAGGGCCATCCCCGTCGTAACTCGAGAATATACCCCAGGTTCCCGCCGCAACTCGAGAAAAACCATGAGACTTCCCCCTCGATGCGAGATGAGGCCCGATTCCCCTGTACTGCGTGCAGAGCAATTCCGTCTTGCACATCACACATGAAAGGAGCCTTGATTTCCTTGATGGCACTCCAGAGAAACCCCAAGAACACTGTTTCAAGGATAGAGGGTTCCTGAGGCCACTGTAGCAACACGAAAGAACTCTGTGGACCAAAAATCAACTCAAAAATAGAGGTTAGTGCCTGGATTCGTCTCCAGAGGAATACCACCTTACAACAAGCACCTCAAGAGGAGGCTTCTCTCAGCTCTAGGTATGTGAGAGGGACCCTGAGTTTGCGGCCTCAAGTGGAATGGACACCACGATGCCCTGACTCGAAATAAGGCCGGATATCCCTGCAGTGACTTCAATGCAGGCTTGTCTTGCATCTCCCAAGACGAAAGGATGTCGGAATCCCCTGTGGAAAGCACAGAGAAAGACTTAGTTCCCCACCTCATCGCGACCGATAGCCTCAGATCCTTTGAAAACTCCAGAGGTACGCGGAGATCAGTGCCTCCAAAGGAGACGATGCCTGACTTATCGTGAAACTTGATAGGAGTCCCAGGATTCCTGTGGCACTTGGAAAGGGACACTTGGTCTCCCGCCTCAGCTGGAGAGGCTTCCCAATTGCCCTGCCAAGCCTCGAGGAGAATTGAGAGTTGTCCCTCGCAACTAGGCAGGAGTCCTGACGTCGCTGAAGAAACACGTGTGTGGAAGGGCCATCCCCGTCGTAACTCGAGAATATACCCCAGGTTCCCGCCGCAACTCGAGAAAAACCATGAGACTTCCCCCTCGCCGCAAGATAAGGCCCGATTCCCCTGCACTGCGTGCAGAGCAATTCCGTGTTGCACATCACACATGAAAGGAGCCTTGATTTCCTTGATGGCACTCCAGAGAAACCCCAAGAACACTGTTTCAAGGCTAGAGGGATCCTGAGGTCACTGTAGCAACACGAAAGAGCTCCGTGGACCAAAAATCAACTCGAGATGAGAGGTTAGTCCCTGGCTTCGACTCCAGAGGAATAGCACTTTACCACAAGCACCTCAAGAGGAGGCTTCTCTCAGCTCTAGGTATGTGAGAGGGACCCTGAGTTTGCGGCCTCAAGTGGAATGGAAACCGCGATGCCCTGACTCGAAATAAGGCCAGATATCCCTGCAGTGACTGGAATGCAGGCTCGTCTTGCATCTCCCAAGACGAAAGGGTGTCTGAATCCCCTGTGGAGACCACAGAGAAAGACCTAGTTCCCCACCTCATCGCGACCGGAGGCCTCACATCCTTTGAAAACTCCAGAGGTACGCGGAGATCAGTGCCTCCAAAGGAGACGATGCCTGACTCCTCGTGAAACTTGATAGGAGTCCCAGGATTCTTGTGGCACGTGGAAAGGGACCCTTGGTCTCCCGCCTCAGCTGGAGAGGCGTTCCAATTGCCCTGCCAAGCCTCGAGGAGAATCCCGAGTTGTCCCTCGCAACTAGGCAGGAGTCCTGATGTGGCTGAACAAACACTTGGGTGGAAGGGCCATCCCCGTCGTAACTCGAGAATATACCCCAGGTTCCCGCCGCAACTCGAGAAAAAGCATGAGACTTCCCCCTCGATGCGAGATGAGGCCCGATTCCCCTGTACTGCGTGCAGAGCAATTCCGTGTTGCACATCACACATGAAAAGAGCCTTGATTTCCTTGATGGCACTCCAGAGAAACCCCAAGAACACTGTTTCAAGGCTAGAGGGATCCTGAGGTCACTGTAGCAACACGAAAGAAGTCTGTGGACGAAAAATCAACTGGAAAAGAGAGGTTAGTCCCTGGATTCGTCTCCAGAGGAATACCACCTTACCACAAGCACCTCAAGAGGAGGCTTCTCTCAGCTCTAGGCATGTGAGAGGGACCCTGAGTTTGCGGCCTCAAGTGGAATGGACACCGCGATGCCCTGACTCGAAATAAGGCCGGATATCCCTGCAGTGACTTCAATGCAGGCTCGTCTTGCATCTCCCAGGACGAAAGGATGTCTGAATCCCCTGTGGAAAGCACAGAGAAAGACTTAGTTCCCCACCTCATCGCGACCGATAGCCTCACATCCTTTGAAAACTCCAGAGGTACGCGGAGATCAGTGCCTCCAAAGGAGACGATGCCTGACTCCTCGTGAAAGTTGTTAGGAGTCCCAGGATTCCTGTGGCACTTGGAAAGGGACACTTGGTCTCCCGCCTCAGCTGGAGAGGCGTCCCAATTGCCCTGCCAAGCCTCGAGGAGAATCTAGAGTTGTCCCTCGCAACTAGGCAGGAGTCCTGACGTCGCTGAAGAAACACGTGTGTGGAAGGGCCATCCCCGTCGTAACTCGAGAATATACCCCAGGTTCCCGCCGCAACTTGAGAAAAACCATGAGACTTCCCCCTCGCCGCGAGATGAGGCCCGATTCCCCTGCACTGCGTGCGTGCAGAGCCATTCCGTGTTGCACATCACACATGAAAGGAGCCTTGATTTCCTTGATGGCACTCCAGAGAAACCCCAAGAACACTGTTTCAAGGCTAGAGGGATCCTGAGGTCACTGTAGCAACACGAAAGAGCTCCGTGGGCCAAAAATCAACTCGAGATGAGAGGTTAGTCCCTGGCTTCGACTCCAGAGGAATACCACCTTATGACAAGCACCTCAAGAGGAGGCTTCTCTCAGCTCTAGGTATGTGAGAGGGACCCTGAGTTTGCGGCCTCAAGTGGAATGGACACCGCGATGCCCTGACTCGAAATAAGGCCGGATATCCCTGCAGTGACTGGAATGCAGGCTCGTCTTGCATCTCCCAAGACGAAAGGGTGTCTGAATCCCCTGTGGAGACCACAGAGAAAGACCTAGTTCCCCACTTCATCGCGACCGGAGGCCTCAAATCCTTTGAAAACTCCAGAGGTATGCGGAGATCAGTGCCTCCAAAGGAGACAATGCCTGACTCCTCGTGAAACTTGATAGGAGACCCAGGATTCCTGTGGCACGTGGAAAGGGACCATTGGTCTCCCGTCTCAGCTGGAGAGGCGTCCCAATTGCCCTGCCAAGCCTCGAGGAGAATCCCGAGTTGTCCCTCGCAACTAGGCAGGAGTCCTGACGTCGCTGAAGAAACACGTGTGTGGAAGGGCCATCCCCGTCGTAACTTGAGAATATACCCCAGGATCCCGCCGCAACTCGAGAAAAACCATGAGACTTCCCCCCTCGCCGCGAGATGAGGCCCGATTCCCCTGCACTGCGTGCAGAGCAATTCCGTGTTGCACATCACACATGAAAGGAGCCTTGATTTCCTTGATGGCACTCCAGAGAAACCCCAAGAACACTGTTTCAAAGCTAGAGGGATCCTGAGGTCACTGTAGCAACACGAAAGAGCTCCGTGGACCAAGAATCAACTCGAGATGAGAGGTTAGTCCCTGGCTTCGACTCCTGAGGAATACCACCTTACCACAAGCACCTCAAGAGGAGGCTTCTCTCAGCTCTAGGTATGTGAGAGGGACCCTGAGTTTGCGGCCTCAAGTGGAATGGACACCGCGATGCCCTGACTCGAAATAAGGCCGGATATCCCTGCAGTGACTTGAATGCAGGCTCGTCTTGCATCTCCCAAGAAGAAAGGATGTCTGAATCCCCTGTGGAGACCACAGAGAAACACCTAGTTCCCCACCTCATCGCGACCGGAGGCCTCACATCCTTTGAAAACTCCAGAGGTACGCGGAGATCAGTGCCTCCAAAGGAGACGATGCCTGACTCCTCGTGAAACTTGATAGGAGTCCCAGGATTCTTGTGGCACGTGGAAAGGGACCCTTGGTCTCCCGCCTCAGCTGGAGAGGCTTTCCAATTGCCCTGCCAAGCCTCGAGGAGAATCCAGAATTGTCCCTCGCAACTAGGCAGGAGTCCTGACGTCGCTGAAGAAACACGTGTGTGGAAGGTCCATCCCCGTCGTAACTCGAGAATATACCCCAGGTTCCCGCCGCAACTCGAGAAAAACCATGAGACTTCCCCCTCGCCGCGAGATGAGGCCCGATTCCCCTGCACTGCGTGCAGAGCAATTCCGTGTTGCACATCACACATGAAAGGAGCCTTGATTTCCTTCATGGCACTCCAGAGAAACCCCAAGAACACTGTTTCAAGGCTAGAGGGATCCTGAGGTTACTGTAGCAACATGAAAGAGCTCCGTGGGCCAAAAATCAACTCGAGATGAGAGGTTAGTCCCTGGCTTCGACTCCAGAGGAATACCACCTTACCACAAGCACCTCAAGAGGAGGCTTCTCTCAGCTCTAGGTATGTGAGAGGGACCCTGAGTTTGCGGCCTCAAGTGGAATGGACACCGCGATGCCCTGACTCGAAATAAGGCCGGATATCCCTGCAGTGACTGGAATGCAGGCTCGTCTTGCATCTCCCAAGACGAAAGGGTGTCTGAATCCCCTGTGGAGACCACAGAGAAAGACCTAGTTCCCCACTTCATCGCGACCGGAGGCCTCAAATCCTTTGAAAACTCCAGAGGTATGCGGAGATCAGTGCCTCCAAAGGGGACGATGCCTGACTCCTCGTGAAACTTGATAGGAGACCCAGGATTCCTGTGGCCCGTGGAAAGGGACCATTGGTCTCCCGTCTCAGCTGGAGAGGCGTCCCAATTGCCCTGCCAAGCCTCGAGGAGAATCCCGAGTTGTCCCTCGCAACTAGGCAGGAGTCCTGACGTCGCTGAAGAAACACGTGTGTGGAAGGGCCATCCCCGTCGTAACTCGAGAATATACCCCAGGATCCGGCCGCAACTCGAGAAAAACCATGAGACTTCCCCCCTCGCCGCGAGATGAGGCCCGATTCCCCTGCACTGCGTGCAGAGCAATTCCGTGTTGCACATCACACATGAAAGGAGCCTTGATTTCCTTGATGGCACTCCAGAGAAACCCCAAGAACACTGTTTCAAAGCTAGAGGGATCCTGAGGTCACTGTAGCAACACGAAAGAGCTCCGTGGACCAAGAATCAACTCGAGATGAGAGGTTAGTCCCTGGCTTCGACTCCTGAGGAATACCACCTTACCACAAGCACCTCAAGAGGAGGCTTCTCTCAGCTCTAGGTATGTGAGAGGGACCCTGAGTTTGCGGCCTCAAGTGGAATGGACACCGCGATGCCCTGACTCGAAATAAGGCCGGATATCCCTGCAGTGACTTGAATGCAGGCTCGTCTTGCATCTCCCAAGAAGAAAGGATGTCTGAATCCCCTGTGGAGACCACAGAGAAACACCTAGTTCCCCACCTCATCGCGACCGGAGGCCTCACATCCTTTGAAAACTCCAGAGGTACGCGGAGATCAGTGCCTCCAAAGGAGACGATGCCTGACTCCTCGTGAAACTTGATAGGAGTCCCAGGATTCTTGTGGCACGTGGAAAGGGACCCTTGGTCTCCCGCCTCAGCTGGAGAGGCGTCCCAATTGCCCTGCCAAGCCTCGAGGAGAATCCAGAATTGTCCCTCGCAACTAGGCAGGAGTCCTGACGTCGCTGAAGAAACACGTGTGTGGAAGGTCCATCCCCGTCGTAACTCGAGAATATACCCCAGGTTCCCGCCGCAACTCGAGAAAAACCATGAGACTTCCCCCTCGCCTCGAGATGAGGCCCGATTCCCCTGCACTGCGTGCAGAGCAATTCCGTGTTGCACATCACACATGAAAGGAGCCTTGATTTCCTTGATGGCACTCCAGAGAAACCCCAAGAACACCGTCTCAAGGCTAGAGGGATCCTGAGGTTACTGTAGCAACATGAAAGAGCTCCGTGGGCCAAAAATCAACTCGAGATGAGAGGTTAGTCCCTGGCTTCGACTCCCGAGGAATACCACCTTACCACAAGCACCTCAAGAGGAGGCTTCTCTCAGCTCTAGGTATGTGAGAGGGACCCTGAGTTTGCGGCCTCAAGTGGAATGGACACCGCGATGCCCTGACTCGAAATAAGGCCGGATATCCCTGCAGTGACTTGAATGCAGGCTCGTCTTGCATCTCCCAAGACGAAAGGCTGTCTGAATCCCCTGTGGAGACCACAGAGAAAGACCTAGCTCCCCACCTCATCGCGACAGGAGGCCTCAAATCCTTTGAAAACTCCAGAGGTATGCGGAGATCAGTGCCTCCAAAGGAGATGATGCCTGACTCCTCGTGAAACTTGATAGGAGACCCAGGATTCCTGTGGCACGTGGAAAGGGACCCTTGGTCTCCCGTCTCAGCTGGAGAGGCGTCCCAAATGCCCTGCAAAGCCTCGAGGAGAATCCCGAGTTGTCCCTCGCAACTAGGCAGGAGTCCTGACATGGCTGAACACACACGTGTGTGGAAGGGCCATCCCCGTCGTAACTCGAGAATATACCCCAGGTTCCCGCCGCAACTCGAGAAAAACCATGAGACTTCCCCCTCGCCGCGAGATGAGGCCCGATTCCCCTGCACTGCGTGCAGAGCAATTCCGTGTTGCACATCACACATGAAAGGAGCCTTGATTTCCTTCATGGCACTCCAGAGAAACCCCAAGAACACTGTTTCAAGGCTAGAGGGATCCTGAGGTCACTGTAGCAACACGAAAGAGCTCCGTGGGCCTAAAATCAACTCGAGATGAGAGGTTACTCCCTGGCTTCGACTCCAGAGGAATACCACCTTACCACAAGCACCTCAAGAGGAGGCTTCTCTCAGCTCTAGGTATGTGAGAGGGACCCTGAGTTTGCGGCCTCAAGTGGAATGGACACCGCGATGCCCTGACGCGAAATAAGGCTGGATATCCCTCCAGTGACTTGAATGCAGGCTCGTCTTGCATCTCCCAAGATGAAAGGATGTCTGAATCCCCTGTGGAGACCACAGAGAAAGACCTAGTTCCCCACCTCATCGCGACCGGAGGCCTCACATCCTTTGAAAACTCCAGAGGTACGCGGAGATCAGTGCCTCCAAAGGAGACGATGCCTGACTCCTCGTGAAACTTGATAGGAGTCCCAGGATTCCTGTGGCACGTGGAAAGGGAACCTTGGTCCCCCGTCTCAGCTGGAGAGGCGTCCCAATTGCCCTGCCAAGCCTCGAGGAGAATCCCGAGTTGTCCCTCGCAACTAGGCAGGAGTCCTGACATGGCTGAACACACACGTGTGTGGAAGGGCCATCCCCGTCGTAACTCGAGAATATACCCCAGGTTCCCGCCGCAACTCGAGAAAAACCATGAGACTTCCCCCTCGCCGCGAGATGAGGCCCGATTCCCCTGCACTGCGTGCAGAGCAATTCTGTGTTGCACATCACACATGAAAGGAGCCTTGATTTCCTTGATGGCACTCCAGAGAAACCCCAAGAACACTGTTTCAAGGCTAGAGGGATCCTGAGGTCACTGTAGCAACACGAAAGAGCTCCGTGGACCAAGAATCAACACGAGATGAGAGGTTAGTCCCTGGCTTCGACTCCAGAGGAACACCACCTTACCACAAGCACCTCAAGAGGAGGCTTCTCTCAGCTCTAGGTATGTGAGAGGGACCTTGAGTTTGCGGCCTCAAGTGGAATGGACACCGCGATGCCCTGACTCGAAATAAGGCCGGATATCCCTGCAGTGACTTCAATGCAGGCTCGTCTTGCATCTCCCAGGACGAAAGGATGTCTGAATCCCCTGTGGAATGCACAGAGAAAGACTTAGTTCCCCACCTCATCGCGACCGATAGCCTCACATCCTTTGAAAACTCCAGAGGTACGCGGAGATCAGTGCCTCCAAAGGAGACGATGCCTGACTCCTCGTGAAACTTGATAGGAGTCCCAGGATTCCTGTGGCACTTGGAAAGGGACCCTTGGTCTCCTGCCTCAGCTGGAGAGGCGTCCCAATTGCCCTGCCAAGCCTCGAGGAGAATCCAGAGTTGTCCCTCGCAACGAGGCAGGAGTCCTGACATGGCTGAACACACACGTGTGTGGAAGGGCCATCCCCGTCGTAACTCGAGAATATACCCCAGGTTCCCGCCGCAACTCGAGAAAAACCATGAGACTTCCCCCTCGCCGCGAGATGAGGCCCGATTCCCCTGCACTGCGTGCAGAGCAATTCCGTGTTGCACATCACACATGAAAGGAGCCTTGATTTCCTTGATGGCACTCCAGAGAAACCCCAAGAACACTGTTTCAAGGCTAGAGGGATCCTGAGGTAGTGTAGCAACACGAAAGAGCTCCGTGGACCAAGAATCAACACGAGATGAGAGGTTAGTCCCTGGCTTCGACTCCTGAGGAATACCACCTTACCACAAGCACCTCAAGAGGAGGCTTCTCTCAGCTCTAGGTATGTGAGAGGGATTCTGAGTTTGCGGCCTCAAGTGAAATGGACACCGCGATGCCCTGACTCGAAATAAGCCCGGATATCCCTGCAGTGACTTGAATGCAGGCTCATCTTGCATCTCCCAAGAAGAAAGGATGTCTGAATCCCCTGTGGAGACCACAGAGAAAGACCTAGTTCCCCACCTCATCGCGACCGGAGGCCTCACATCCTTTGAAAACTCCAGAGGTACGCGGAGATCAGTGCCTCCAAAGGAGACGATGCCTGACTCCTCGTGAAACTTGATAGGAGTCCCAGGATTCTTGTGGCACGTGGAAAGGGACCCTTGGTCTCCCGCCTCAGCTGGAGAGGCGTTCCAATTGCCTTGACAAGCCTCGAGGAGAATCCCGAGATGTCCCTCGCAACTAGGCAGGAGTCCTGACGTGGCTGAAGAAACACGTGGGTGGAAGGGCCATCCCCGTCGTAACTCGAGAATATACCCCAGGTTTCCGCCGCAACTCGAGAAAAACCATGAGACTTCCCCCTCGATGCGAGAAGAAGCCCGATTCCCCTGTACTGCGTGCAGAGCAATTCCGTCTTGCACATCACACATGAAAGGAGCCTTGATTTCCTTGATGGCACTCCAGAGAAACCCCAAGAACACTGTTTCAAGGCTAGAGGGATCCTGAGGTCACTGTAGCAACACAAAAGAACTCTGTGGACCAAAAATCAACTGGAAAAGAGAGGTTAGTCCCTGGATTCGTCTCCAGAGGAATACCACCTTACCACAAGCACCTCAAGAGGAGGCTTCTCTCAGCTCTAGTTATGTGAGAGGGACCTTGAGTTTGCGGCCTCAAGTGGAATGGACACCGCGATGCCCTGACTCGAAATAAGGCCGGATATCCCTGCAGTGACTTCAATGCAGGCTCGTCTTGCATCTCCCAGGACGAAAGGATGTCTGAATCCCCTGTGGAATGCACAGAGAAAGACTAGTTTCCCACCTCATCGCGACCGATAGCCTCACATCCTTTGAAAACTCCAGAGGTACGCGGAGATCAGTGCCTCCAAAGGAGACGATGCCTGACTCCTCGTGAAACTTGATAGGAGTCCCAGGATTCCTGTGGCACTTGGAAAGGGACACTTGGTCTCCCGCCTCAGCTGGAGAGGCGTCCCAATTGCCCTGCCAAGCCTCGAGGAGAATCCAGAGTTGTCCCTCGCAACTAGGCAGGAGTCCTGACGTCGCTGAAGAAACACGTGTGTGGAAGGGCCATCCCCGTCGTAACTCGAGAATATACCCCAGGTTCCCGCCGCAACTTGAGAAAAACCATGAGACTTCCCCCTCGCCGCGAGATGAGGCCCGATTCCCCTGCACTGCGTGCGTGCAGAGCAATTCCGTGTTGCATATCACACATGAAAGGAGCCTTGATTTCCTTGATGGCACTCCAGAGAAACCCCAAGAACACTGTTTCAAGGCTAGAGGGATCCTGAGGTCACTGTAGCAACACGAAAGAGCTCCGTGGGCCAAAAATCAACTCGAGAGGAGAGGTTAGTCCCTGGCTTCGACTCCAGAGGAATACCACCTTACGACAAGCACCTCAAGAGGAGGCTTCTCTCAGCTCTAGGTATGTGAGAGGGACCCTGAGTTTGCGGCCTCAAGTGGAATGGACACCGCGATGCCCTGATTCGAAATAAGGCCGGATATCCCTGCAGTGACTGGAATGCAGGCTCGTCTTGCATCTCCCAAGACGAAAGGGTGTCGGAATCCCCTGTGGAGACCACAGAGAAACACCTAGTTCCCCACCTCATCGCGACAGGAGGCCTCAAATCCTTTGAAAACTCCAGAGGTATGCGGAGATCAGTGCCTCCAGAGGAGACGATGCCTGACTCCTCGTGAAACTTGATAGGAGACCCAGGATTCCTGTGGCACGTGGAAAGGGACCCTTGGTCTCCCGTCTCAGCTGGAGAGGCGTCCCAATTGCCCTGCCAAGCCTCGAGGAGAATCCCGAGTTGTCCCTCGCAACTAGGCAGGAGTCCTGACATGGTTGAACACACACGTGTGTGGAAGGGCCATCCCCGTCGTAACTCGAGAATATACCCCAGGTTCCCGCCGCAACTCGAGAAAAACCATGAGACTTCCCCCTCGCCGCGAGATGAGGCCCGATTACCCTGCACTGCGTGCAGAGCAATTCTGTGTTGCACATCACACATGAAAGGAGCCTTGATTTCCTTGATGGCACTCCAGAGAAACCCCAAGAACACTGTTTCAAGGCTAGAGGGATCCTGAGGTCACTGTAGCAACACGAAAGAGCTCCGTGGACCAAGAATCAACTCGAGATGAGAGGTTAGTCCCTGGCTTCGACTCCTGAGGAATACCACCTTACCACAAGCACCTCAAGAGGAGGCTTCTCTCAGCTCTAGGTATGTGAGAGGGACCCTGAGTTTGTGGCCTCAAGTGGAATGGACACCGCGATGCCCTGACTCGAAATAAGGCCGGATATCCCTGCAGTGACTTGAATGCAGGCTCGTCTTGCATCTCCCAAGAAGAAAGGATGTCTGAATCCCCTGTGGAGACCACAGAGAAACACCTAGTTCCCCACCTCATCGCGACCGGAGGACTCACATCCTTTGAAAACTCCAGAGGTACGCGGAGATCAGTGCCTCCAAAGGAGACGATGTCTGACTCCTCGTGAAACTTGATAGGAGTCCCAGGATTCTTGTGGCACGTGGAAAGGGACCCTTGGTCTCCCGCCTCAGCTGGAGAGGCGTTCCAATTGCCCTGCCAAGCCTCGAGGAGAATCCCGAGTTGTCCCTCGCAACTAGGCAGGAGTCCTGACGTGGCTGAACAAACACGTGTGTGGAAGGGCCATCCCCGTCGTAACTCGAGAATATACCCCAGGTTCCCGCCGCAACTCGAGAAAAACCATGAGACTTCCCCCTCGATGCGAGATGAGGCCCGATTCCCCTGTACTGCGTGCAGAGCAATTCCGTGTTGCACATCACACATGAAAGGAGCCTTGATTTCCTTGATGGCACTCCAGAGAAACCCCAAGAACACTGTTTCAAGGCTAGAGGGATCCTGAGGTCACTGTAGCAACACGAAAGAACTCTGTGGACCAAAAATCAACTCGAAAAGAGAGGTTAGTCCCTGGATTCGTCTCCAGAGGAATACCACCTTACCACAAGCACCTCAAGAGGAGGCTTCTCTCAGCTCTAGGCATGTGAGAGGGACCCTGAGTTTGCGGCCTCAAGTGGAATGGACACCGCGATGCCCTGACTCGAAATAAGGCCGGATATCCCTGCAGTGACTTCAATGCAGGCTCGTCTTGCATCTCCCAAGACGAAAGGATGTCTGAATCCCCTGTGGAAAGCATAGAGAAAGACTTAGTTCCCCACCTCATCGCGACCGATAGCCTCACATCCTTTGAAAACTCCAGAGGTACGCGGAGATCAGTGCCTCCAAAGGAGACGATGCCTGACTTATCGTGAAACTTGATAGGAGTCCCAGGATTCCTGTGGCACTTGGAAAGGGACACTTGGTCTCCCGCCTCAGCTGGAGAGGCGTCCCAATTGCCCTGCCAAGCCTCGAGGAGAATCCAGAGTTGTCCCTCGCAACTAGGCAGGAGTCCTGACGTCGCTGAAGAAACACGTGTGTGGAAGGGCCATCCCCGTCGTAACTCGAGAATATACCCCAGGTTCCCGCCGCAACTCGAGAAAAACCATGAGACTTCCCCCTCGCCGCGAGATGAGGCCCGATTCCCCTGCACTGCGTGCAGAGCAATTCCGTGTTGCACATCACACATGAAAGGATCCTTGATTTCCTTCATGGCACTCCAGAGAAACCCCAAGAACACTGTTTCAAGGCTAGAGGGATCCTGAGGTCACTGTAGCAACACGAAAGTGCTCCGTAGGGCAAAAATCAACTCGAGATGAGAGGTTAGTCCCTGGCTTCGACTCCAGAGGAATACCACCTTACCACAAGCACCTCAAGAGGAGGCTTCTCTCAGCTCTAAGTATGTGAGAGGGACGCTGAGTTTGCGGCCTCAAGTGGAATGGACACCGCGATGCCCTGACTCGAAATAAGGCCGGATATCCCTGCAGCGACTTCAATGCAGGCTCGTCTTGCATCTCCCAGGACGAAAGGATGTCTGGATCCCCTGTGGAAAGCAGAGAGAAAGACTTAGTTCCCCACCTCATCGCGACCGATAGCCTCACATCCTTTGAAAACTCCAGAGGTACGCGGAGATCAGTGCCTCCAAAGGAGACGATGCCTGACTTCTCGTGAAACTTGATAGGAGTCCCAGGATTCCTGTGGCACTTGGAAAGGGACACTTGGTCTCCCGCCTCTGCTGGAGTGGCGTCCCAGTTGCCCTGCAAAGCCTCGAGGAGAATCCAGAGTTGTCCCTCGCAACTAGGCAGGAGTCCTGACGTGGCTGAAGAAACATGTGGGTGGAAGGGCCATCCCCGTCGTAACTCGAGAATATACCCCAGGTTCCCGCCGCAACTCGAGAAAAACCATGAGACTTCCCCCTCGATGCGAGATGAGGCCCGATTCCCTTGTACTGCGTGCAGAGCAATTCCGTCTTGCACATCACACATGAAAGGAGCCTTGATTTCCTTGATGGCACTCCAGAGAAACCCCAAGAACACTGTTTCAAGGATAGAGGGATTCTGAGGTCACTGTAGCAACACGAAAGAACTCTGTGGACCAAAAATCAACTGGAAAAGAGAGGTTAGTCCCTGGATTCGTCTCCAGAGGAATACCACCTTACCACAAGCACCTCAAGAGGAGGCTTCTCTCAGCTCTAGGCATGTGAGAGGGACCCTGAGTTTGCGGCCTCAAGTAGAATGGACACCGCGATGCCCTGACTCGAAATAAGGCCGGATATCCCGGCAGTGACTTCAATGCAGGCTCGTCTTGCATCTCCCAAGACGAAAGGATGTCTGAATCCCCTGTGGAAAGCACAGAGAAAGACTTAGTTCCCCACCTCATCGCGACCGATAGCCTCACATCCTTTGAAAACTCCAGAGGTACGCGGAGATCAGTGCCTCCAAAGGAAACGATGCCTGACTTCTTGTGAAACTTGATAGGAGTCCCAGGATTACTGTGGCACGTGGAAAGGGACCCTTGATCTCCCGCCTCAGCTGGAGAGGCGTCCCAATTGCCTTGCCAAGCCTCGAGGAGAATCCCGGGTTGCGTCTCGCAACTAGGCAAGAGTCCTGACGTGGCTGAACAAACACGTGTGTGGAGGGCCATCCCCGTCGTAACTCGAGAATATACCCCAGGTTCCCGCCGCAACTCGAGAAAAACCATGAGACTTCCCCCTCGCCGCGAGATGAGGCCCGATTCCCCTGCACTGCGTGCAGAGCAATTCTGTGTTGCACATCACACATGAAAGGAGCCTTGATTTCCTTGATGGCACTCCAGAGAAACCCCAAGAACACTGTTTCAAGGCTAGAGGGATCCTGAGGTCACTGTAGCAACACGAAAGAGCTCCGTGGACCAAAAATCAACTTGAGATGAGAGGTTAGTCCATGGCTTCGACTCCAGAGGAATACCACCTTACCACAAGCACCTCAAGAGGAGGCTTCTCTCAGCTCTAGGTATGTGAGAGGGACCCTGAGTTTGCGGCCTCAAGTGGAATGGACACCGCGATGCCCTGACTCGAAATAAGGCCGGATATCCCTGCAGTGACTGGAATGCAGGCTCGTCTTGCATCTCCCAAGGCGAAAGGTTATCTGAATCCCCTGTGGAGACCACAGAGAAAGACCTAGTTCCCCACCTCATCGCGCTAGGAGGCCTCAAATCCTTTGAAAACTCCAGAGGTATGCGGAGATCAGTGCCTCCAAAGGAGACGATGCCTGACTCCTCGTGAAACTTGATAGGAGACCCAGGATTCCTGTGGCACGTGGAAAGGGACCCTTGGTCTCCCGCCTCAGCTGGAGAGGCGTCCCAATTGCCCTGCAAAGCCTCGAGGAGAATCCCGAGTTGTCCCTCGCAACTAGGCAGGAGTCCTGACATGGCTGAACACACACGTGTGTGGAAGGGCCATCCCCATCGTAACTCGAGAATATACCCCAGGTTCCCGCCGCAACTCGAGAAAAACCATGAGACTTCCCCCTCGCCGCGAGATGAGGCCCGATTCCCTTGCACTGCGTGCAGAGTAATTCCGTGTTGCACATCACACATGAAAGGAGCCTTGATTTCCTTGATGGCACTTCAGAGAAACCCCAAGAACAGTGTTTCAAGGCTAGAGGGATCCTGAGGTCACTGTAGCAACACGAAAGAGCTCCGTGGACCAAGAATCAACACGAGATGAGAGGTTAGTCCCTGGCTTCGACTCCTGAGGAATACCACCTTACCACAAGCACCTCAAGAGGAGGCTTCTCTCAGCTCTAGGTATGTGAGAGGGATCCTGAGTTTGCGGCCTCAAGTGGAATGGACACCGCGATGCCCTGACTCGAAATAAGGCCGGATATCCCTGCAGTGACTTGAATGCAGGCTCATCTTGCATCTCCCAAGAACAAAGGATGTCTGAATCCCCTGTGGAGACCACAGAGAAACACCTAGTTCCCCACCTCATCGCGACCGGAGGCCTCACATCCTTTGAAAACTCCAGAGGTACGCTGAGATCAGTGCCTCCAAAGGAGACGATGCCTGACTCCTCGTGAAACTTGATAGGAGTCCCAGGATTCTTGTGGCACGTGGAAAGGGACCCTTGGTCTCCCGCCTCAGCTGGAGAGGCGTTCCAATTTCCCTGCCAAGCCTCGAGGAGAATCCCGAGTTGTCCCTCGCAACTAGGCAGGAGTCCTGACGTGGCTGAACAAACACGTGGGTGGAAGGGCCATCCCCGTCGTAACTCGAGAATATACCCCAGGTTCCCGCCGCAACTCGAGAAAAACCATGAGACTTCCCCCTCGATGCGAGATGAGGCCCGATTCCCCTGTACTGCGTGCAGAGCATTTCCGTCTTGCACATCACACATGAAAGGAGCCTTGATTTCCTTGATGGCACTCCAGAGAAACCCCAAGAACACTGTTTCAAGGATAGAGGGATCCTGAGGTCACTGTAGCAACACGAAAGAACTCTGTGGACCAAAAATCAACTCGAAAAGAGAGGTTAGTCCCTGGATTCGTCTCCAGAGGAATACCACCTTACCACAAGCACCTCAAGAGGAGGCTTCTCTCAGCTCTAGGTATGTGAGAGGGACCCTGAGTTTGCGGCCTCAAGTGGAATGGACACCGCGATGCCCTGACGCGAAATAAGGCTGGATATCCCTGCAGTGACTTGAATGCAGGCTCGTCTTGCATCTGCCAAGATGAAAGGATGTCTGAATCCCCTGTGGAGACCACAGAGAAAGACCTAGTTCCCCACCTCATCGCGACCGGAGGCCTCACATCCTTTGAAAACTCCAGAGGTACGCGGAGATCAGTGCCTCCAAAGGAGACGATGCCTGACTCCTCGTGAAACTTGATAGGAGTCCCAGGATTCCTGTGGCACGTGGAAAGGGACCCTTGGTCTCCCGCCTCAGCTGGAGAGGCGTCCCAATTGCCTTGCCAAGCCTCGAGGAGAATCCCGAGTTGTGTCTCGCAACTAGGCAAGAGTCCTGACGTGGCTGAACAAACACGTGTGTGGAAGGTCCATCCCCGTCGTAACTCGAGAATATACCCCAGGTTCCCTCCGCAACTCTAGAAAAACCATGAGACTTCCCCCTCGCCGCAAGATGAGGCCCGATTCCCCTGCACTGCGTGCAGAGCAATTCTGTGTTGCACATCACACATGAAAGGAGCCTTGATTTCCTTCATGGCACTCCAGAGAAAACCCAAGAACACTGTTTCAAGGCTAGAGGGATCCTGAGGTCACTGTAGCAACACGAAAGAGCTCCGTGGACCGAAAATCAACTCGAGATGAGAGGTTAGTCCCTGGCTTCGACTCCAGAGGAATACCACCTTACCACTAGCACCTCAAGAGGAGGCTTCTCTCAGCTCTAGGTATGTGAGAGGGACCCTGAGTTTGCGGCCTCAAGTGGAATGGACACCGCGATGCCCTGACTCGAAATAAGGCCGGATATCCCTGCAGCGACTTCAATGCAGGCTCGTCTTGCATCTCCCAAGACGAAAGGGTGTCTGAATCCCCTGTGGAGACTACAGAGAAAGACCTAGTTCCCCACCTCATCGCGACAGGAGGCCTCACATCCTTTGAAAATTCCAGAGGTATGCGGAGATCATTGCCTCCAAAGGAGACGATGCCTGACTCCTCGTGAATCTTGATAGGAGTCCCAGGATTCTTGTGGCACGTGGAAAGGGACCCTTGGTCTCCCGCCTCAGCTGGAGAGGCGTTCCAATTGCCCTGCCAAGCCTCGAGGAGAATCCCGAGTTGTCCCTCGCAACTAGGCAGGAGTCCTGACGTCGCTGAAGAAACACGTGTGTGGAAGGGCCATCCCCGTCGTAACTCGAGAATATACCCCAGGTTCCTGCCGCAAATCGAGAAATACCATGAGACTTCCCCCTCGATGCGAGATGAGGCCCGATTCCCCTGTACTTTGTGCAGAGCAATTCCGTCTTGCACATCACACATGAAAGGAGCCTTGATTTCCTTGATGGCACTCCAGAGAAACCCCAAGAACACTGTTTCAAGGATAGAGGGATCCTGAGGTCACTGTAGCAACATGAAAGAACTCTGTGGACCAAAAATCAACTCGAAAAGAGAGGTTAGTCCCTGGATTCGTCTCCAGAGGAATACCACCTTACCACAAGCACCTCAAGAGGAGGCTTCTCTCAGCTCTAGGTATGTGAGAGGGACCCTGAGTTTGCGGCCTCAAGTGGAATGGACACCGCGATGCCCTGACTCGAAATAAGGCCGGATATCCCTGCAGTGACTTGAATGCAGGCTCGTCTTGCATCTCCCAGGACGAAAGGATGTCTGAATCCCCTGTGGAAAGTACAGAGAAAGACTTAGTTCCCCACCTCATCGCGACCGATAGCCTCACATCCTTTGAAAACTCCAGAGGTACGCGGAAATCAGTGCCTCCAAAGGAGACGATGCCTGACTCCTCGTGAAACTTGATAGGAGTCCCAGGATTCCTGTGGCACTTGGAAAGGGACACTTGGTCTCCCGCCTCAGCTGGAGAGGCGTCCCAATTGCCCTGCCAAGCCTCGAGGAGAATCCAGAGTTGTCCCTCGCAACGAGGCAGGAGTCCTGACGTCGCTGAAGAAACACGTGGGTGGAAGGGCCATCCCCGTCGTAACTCGAGAATATACCCCAGGTTCCCGCCGCAACTCGAGAAAAACCATGAGACTTCCCCCTCGCCGCGAGATGAGGCCCGATTCCCCTGCACTGCGTGCAGAGCAATCCCGTGTTGCACATCACACATGAAAGGAGCCTTGATTTCCTTGATGGCACTCCAGAGAAACCCCAAGAACACTGTTTGAAGGTTAGAGGGTTCCTGAGGTCACTGTAGCAACACGAAAGAGCTCCGTGGACCAAAAATCAACTCGAGATGAGAGGTTAGTCCCTGGCTTCGACTCCAGAGGAATATCACCTTACCACAAGCACCTCAAGAGGAGGCTTCTCTCAGCTCTAGGTATGTGAGAGGGACCCTGAGTTTGCGGCCTCAAGTGGAATGGACACTGCGATGCCCTGACTCGAAATAAGGCCGAATATCCCTGCAGTGACTTCAATGCAGGCTCGTCTTGCATCTCCCAAGACGAAAGGGTGTCTGAATCCCCTGTGGAGACCACAGAGAAAGACCTAGTTCCCCACCTCATCGCGACAGGAGGCCTCAAATCCTTTGAAAACTCCAGAGGTATGCAGAGATCAGTGCCTCCAAAGGAGACGATGCCTGACTCCTCGTGAAACTTGATAGGAGTCCCAGGATTCCTGTGGCACGTGGAAAGGGACCCTTGGTCTCCCGTCTCAGCTGGAGAGGCGTCCCAATTGCCCTGCAAAGCCTCGAGGAGAATCCCGAGTTGTCCCTCGCAACTAGGCAGGAGTCCTGACATGGCTGAACACACACACATGTGGAAGGGCCATCCCCGTCGTAACTCGAGAATATACCCCAGGTTCCCGCCGCAACTCGAGAGAAACCATGAGACTTCCCCCTCGCCGCGAGATGAGGCCCGATTCCCCTGCACTGCGTGCAGAGCAATTCCGTGTTGCACATCACACATGAAAGGAGCCTTGATTTCCTTGATGGCACTCCAGAGAAACCCCAAGAACACTGTTTCAAGGCTAGAGGGATCCTGAGGTCACTGTAGCAACACGAAAGAGCTCCTGGGGCCAAGATTCAACTCGAGATGAGAGGTTAGTCCCTGGCTTCGACTCCTGAGGAATACCACCTTACCACAAGCACCTCAAGAGGAGGCTTCTCTCAGCTCTAGGTATGTGAGAGGGACCCTGAATTTGCGGCCTCAAGTGGAATGGACACCGCGATGCCCTGACTCGAAATAAGGCCGGATATCCCTGCAGTGACTTCAATGCAGGCTCGTCTTGCATCTCCCAGGACGAAAGGATGTCTGAATCCCCTGTGGAGACCACAGAGAAAGACCTAGTTCCCCACCTCATCGCGACCGGAGGCCTCACATCCTTTGAAAACTCCAGAGGTACGCAGAGATCAGTGCCTCCAAAGGAGACGGTGCCTGACTCTTCGTGAAACTTAATAGGAGACCCAGGATTCTTTTGGCACGTGGAAAGGGACCCTTGGTCTCCCGCCTCAGCTGGAGAGGCGTCCCAATTGCCCTTGCAAGCCTCGAGGAGAATCCCGAGTTGTCTCTCGCAACTAGGCAGGAGTCCTGACGTGGCTGAACAAACACGTGGGTGGAAGGGCCATCCCCGTCGTAACTCGAGAATATACCCCAGGTTCCCGCCACAACTCGAGAAAAACCATGAGACTTCCCCCTCGCCGCGAGATGAGGCCCAATTCCCCTGCACTGCGTGCAGAGCAATTCTGTGTTGCACATCACACATGAAAGGAGCCTTGATTTCCTTCATGGCACTCCAGAGAAACCCCAAGAACACTGTTTCAAGGCTAGAGGGATCCTGAGGTCACTGTAGCAACACGAAAGAGCTCCATGGACCAAAAATCAACTCGAGATGAGAGGTTAGTCCCTGGCTTCGACTCCAGAGGAATACCACCTTACCACAAGCACCTCAAGAGGAGGCTTCTCTCAGCTCTAGGTATGTGAGAGGGACCCTGAGTTTGCGGCCTCAAGTGGAATGGACACCGCGATGCCCTGACTCGAAATAAGGCCGAATATCCCTGCAGTGACTGGAATGCAGGCTCGTCTTGCATCTCCCAAGACGAAAGGGTGTCTGAATCCCCTGTGGAGACCACAGAGAAAGACCTAGTTCCCCACCTCATCGCGACAGGAGGCCTCACATCCTTTGAAAACTCCAGAGGTATGCGGAGATCAGTGCCTCCAAAGGAGACGATGCCTGACTCCTCGTGAAACTTGATAGGAGACCCAGGATTCCTGTGGCACGTGGAAAGGGACCCTTGGTCTCCCGTCTCAGCTGGAGAGGCGTCCCAATTGCCCTGCAAAGCCTCGAGGAGAATCCCGAGTTGTCCCTCGCAACTAGGCAGGAGTCCTGACATGGCTGAACACACACATGTGTGGAAGGGCCATCCCCGTCGTAACTCGAGAATATACCCCAGGTTCCCGCCGCAACTCGAGAAAAACCATGAGACTTCCCCCTCGCCGCGAGATGAGGCCCGATTCCCCTGCACTGCGTGCAGAGCAATTCCGTGTTGCACATCACACATGAAAGGAGCCTTGATTTCCTTGATGGCACTCCAGAGAAACCCCAAGAACACTGTTTCAAGGCTAGAGGGATCCTGAGGTCACTGTAGCAACACGAAAGAGCTCCTGGGGCCAAGATTCAACTCGAGATGAGAGGTTAGTCCCTGGCTTCGACTCCTGAGGAATACCACCTTACCACAAGCACCTCAAGAGGAGGCTTCTCTCAGCTCTAGGTATGTGAGAGGGACCCTGAATTTGCGGCCTCAAGTGGAATGGACACCGCGATGCCCTGACTCGAAATAAGGCCGGATATCCCTGCAGTGACTTCAATGCAGGCTCGTCTTGCATCTCCCAGGACGAAAGGATGTCTGAATCCCCTGTGGAGACCACAGAGAAAGACCTAGTTCCCCACCTCATCGCGACCGGAGGCCTCACATCCTTTGAAAACTCCAGAGGTACGCAGAGATCAGTGCCTCCAAAGGAGACGGTGCCTGACTCTTCGTGAAACTTAATAGGAGTCCCAGGATTCTTTTGGCACGTGGAAAGGGACCCTTGGTCTCCCGCCTCAGCTGGAGAGGCGTCCCAATTGCCCTTGCAAGCCTCGAGGAGAATCCCGAGTTGTCTCTCGCAACTAGGCAGGAGTCCTGACGTGGCTGAACAAACACGTGGGTGGAAGGGCCATCCCCGTCGTAACTCGAGAATATACCCCAGGTTCCCGCCACAACTCGAGAAAAACCATGAGACTTCCCCCTCGCCGCGAGATGAGGCCCAATTCCCCTGCACTGCGTGCAGAGCAATTCTGTGTTGCACATCACACATGAAAGGAGCCTTGATTTCCTTCATGGCACTCCAGAGAAACCCCAAAAACACTGTTTCAAGGCTAGAGGGATCCTGAGGTCACTGTAGCAACACGAAAGAGCTCCATGGACCAAAAATCAACTCGAGATGAGAGGTTAGTCCCTGGCTTCGACTCCAGAGGAATACCACCTTACCACAAGCACCTCAAGAGGAGGCTTCTCTCAGCTCTAGGTATGTGAGAGGGACCCTGAGTTTGCGGCCTCAAGTGGAATGGACACCGCGATGCCCTGACTCGAAATAAGGCCGAATATCCCTGCAGTGACTGGAATGCAGGCTCGTCTTGCATCTCCCAAGACGAAAGGGTGTCTGAATCCCCTGTGGAGACCACAGAGAAACACCTAGTTCCCCACCTCATCGCGACAGGAGGCCTCACATCCTTTGAAAACTCCAGAGGTATGCGGAGATCAGTGCCTTCAAAGGAGACGATGCCTGACTCCTCGTGAAACTTGATAGGAGACCCAGGATTCCTGTGGCACGTGGAAAGGGACCCTTGGTCTCCCGTCTCAGCTGGAGAGGCGTCCCAATTGCCCTGCAAAGCCTCGAAGAGAATCCCGAGTTGTTCCTCACAACTAGGCAGGATTCCTGACATGGCTGAACACACACGTGTGTGGAAGGGCCATCCCCGTCGTAACTCGAGAATATACCCCAGGTTCCCACCGCAACTCGAGAAAAACCATGAGACTTCCCCCTCGCCGCAAAATGAGGACCGATTCCCCTGCTCTGCGTGCAGAGCAATTCCGTCTTGCACATCACACATGAAAGGAGCCTTGATTTCCTTGATGGCACTCCAGAGAAACCCCAAGAACACTGTTTCAAGGCTAGAGGGATCCTGAGGTCATTGTAGCAACAGGAAAGAACTCCGTGGACCAAGAATCAACACGAGATGAGAGGTTAGTCCCTGGCTTCGACTCCAGAGGAATACCACCTTACCACAAGCACCTCAAGAGGAGGCTTCTCTCAGCTCTAGGTATGTGAGAGGGACCCTGAGTTGCGGACTCAAGTGGAATGGACACCGCGATGCCCTGACTCGAAATAAGGCCGGATATCCCTGCAGTGACTGGAATGCAGGCTCGTCTTGCATCTCCCAAGAAGAAAGGATGTCTGAATCCCCTGTGGAGACCACAGAGAAAGACCTAGTTCCCCACCTCATCGCGACCGGAGGCCTCACATCCTTTGCAAACTCCAGAGGTATGCGGAGATCAGTGCCTCCAAAGAAGACGATGCCTGACTCCTCGTGAAACTTGATAGGAGACCCAGGATTCCTGTGGCACGTGGAAAGGGACCCTTGGTCTCCCGTCTCAGCTGGAGAGGCGTCCCAATTGCCCTGCAAAGCCTCTAGGAGAATCCCGAGTTGTCCCTCGCAACTAGGCAGGAGTCCTGACGTCGCTGAAGAAACACGTGGGAGGAAGGGCCATCCCCGTCGTAACTCGAGAATATACCCCAGGTTCCCGCCGCAACTCGAGAAAAACCATGAGACTTCCCCCTCGCCGCGAGATGAGGCCCGATTCCCCTGCACTGCGTGCAGAGCAATTCCGTGTTGCACATCACACATGAAAGGAGCCTTGATTTCCTTGATGGCACTCCAGAGAAACCCCAAGAACACTGTTTCAAGGCTAGAGGGATCCTGAGGTCACTGTAGCAACACGAAAGAGCTCCGTGGGCCAAAAATCAACTCGAGATGAGAGGTTAGTCCCTGGCTTCGACTCCAGAGGAATACCACCTTACAACAAGCACCTCAAGAGGAGGCTTCTCTCAGCTCTAGGTATGTGAGAGGAACCCTGAGTTTGCGGCCTCAAGTGGAATGGACACCGTGATGCGCTGACGCGAAATAAGCCTGGATATCCCTGCAGTGACTTGAATGCAGGCTCGTCTTGCATCTCCCAAGAAGAAAGGATGTCTGAAGCCCCTGTGGAGACCACAGAGAAAGACCTAGTTCCCCACCTCATCGCGACCGGAGGCCTCACATCCTTTGAAAACTCCAGAGGTATGCGGAGATCAGTTCCTCCAAAGGAGACGATGCCTGACTCCTCGTCAAACTTGTTAGGAGTCCCAGGATTCCTGTGGCACATGGAAAGGGACACTTGGTACACCGCCTCAGCTGGAGAGGCGTCTCAATTGCCCTGCCAAGCCTCGAGGAGAATCCCGAGTTGTCCCTCGCAACTAGGCAGGAGTCCTAACGTGGCTGAACAAACACTTGTGTGGAAGGGCATCCCCGTCGTACCTCGAGAATATACCCCAGGTTCCCGCCGCAACTCGAGAAAAACCATGAGACTTCCCCCTCGCCGCGAGATGAGGCCCGATTCCCCTGCACTGCGAGCAGAGCAATTCCGTGTTGCACATCACACATGAAAGGAGCCTTGATTTCCTTGATGGCACTCCAGAGAAACCCCAAGAACACTGTTTCAAGGCTCGAGGGATCCTGAGGTCACAGTAGTAACACTAAAGAGCTCCGTGGACCAAAAATCAACTCGAGATGAGAGGTTAGTCCCTGGCTTCGACTCCAGAGGAATACCACCTTACCACAAGCACCTCAAGAGGAGGCTTCTCTCAGCTCTAGGTATGTGAGAGGGACCCTGAGTTTGCGGCCTCAAGTGGAATGGACACTGCGATGCCCTGACTCGAAATAAGGCCGGATATCCCTGCAGTGACTTCAATGCAGGCTCCTCTTGCATCTCCCAAGACGAAAGGATGTCTGAATACCCTGTGGAGACCACAGAGAAACACCTAGTTCCCCACCTCATCGCGACCGGAGGCCTCACAGCCTTTGAAAACTCCACAGGTACGCGGAGATCAGTGCCTCCAAAGGAGACGATGCCTGACTCCTCGTGAATCTTGATAGGAGTCCCAGGATTCTTGTGGCACGTGGAAAGGGACCCTTGGTCTCCCGCCTCATCTGGAAAGGCGTTCCATTGCCCTGCCAAGCCTCGAGGAGAATTCCGAGTTGTCCCTCGCAACTAGGCAGGAGTCCTGTCGTGGCTGAACAAACACGTGGGTGGAAGGGCCATCCCCGTCGTAACTCGAGAATATACCCCAGGTTCCCGCCGCAACTCGAGAAAAACCATGAGACTTCCCCCTCGATGCGAGATGAGGCCCGATTCCCCTGTACTGCGTGCAGAGCAATTCCGTCTTGCACATCACACATGAAAGGAGCCTTGATTTCCTTGATGGCACTCCAGAGAAACCCCAAGAACACTGTTTCAAGGCTCGAGGGATCCTGAGGTCACTGTAGCAACACGAAAGAGCTCCGTGGATCAAAAATCAACTCGAGATGAGAGGTTAGTCCCTGGCTTCGACTCCAGAGGAATACCACCTTACCACAAGCACCTCAAGAGGAGGCTTCTCTCAGCTCTAGGTATGTGAGAGGGACCCTGAGTTTGCGGCCTCAAGTGGAATGGACACCGCGATGCCCTGACTGGAAACAAGGCCGGATATCCCTGCAGTGACTTGAATGCAGTCTCGTCTTGCATCTCCCAGGACGAAAGGATGTCTGAATCCCCTGTGGAAAGCACAGAGAAAGACTTAGTTCCCCACCTCATCGCGACCGATAGCCTCACATCCTTTGAAAACTCCAGAGGTACGCGGAGATCAGTGCCTCCAAAGGAGACGATGCCTGACTCCTCGTGAAACTTGATAGGAGACCTAGGATTCCTGTGGCACGTGGATAGGGACCCTTGGTCCCCCGTCTCAGCTGGAGAGGCGTCCCAATTGCCCTGCAAAGCCTCGAGGAGAATCCTGAGTTGTCCCTCGCAACTAGGCAGGAGTCCTGACATGGCTGAACACACACGTTTGTGGAAGGGCCATCCCCGTCGTAACTCAAGAATATACCCCAGGTTCCCACCGCAACTCGAGAAAAACCATGAGACTTCCCCCTCGCCGCAAAATGAGGCCCGATTCACCTGCTCTGCGTGCAGAGCAATTCCGTCTTGCACATCACACATGAAAGGAGCCTTGATTTCCTTGATGGCACTCCAGAGAAACCCCAAGAACACTGTTTCAAGGCTAGAGGGATCCTGAGGTCACTGTAGCAACACGAAAGAGCTCCGTGGACCAAGAATCAACACGAGATGAGAAGTTAGTCCCTGGCTTCGACTCCAGAGGAATACCACCTTACCACAAGCACCTCAAGAGGAGGCTTCTCTCAACTCTAGGTATGTGAGAGGGACCGTGAGTTTGCGGCCTCAAGTGGAATGGACACCGCGATGCCCTGACTCGAAATAAGGCCGGATATCCCTGCAGTGACTGGAATGCAGGCTCGTCTTGCATCTCCCAAGAAGAAAGGGTGTCTGAATCCCCTGTGGAGACCACAGAGAAAGACCTAGTTCCCCACCTCATCGCGACCGGAGGCCTCACATCCTTTGAAAACTCCAGAGGTATGCGGAGATCAGTGCCTCCAAAGGAGACGATGCCTGACTCCTCGTGAAACTTGATAGGAGACCCAGGATTCCTGTGGCACGTCGAAAGGGACCCTTGGTCTCCCGCCTCAGCTGGAGAGGCGTCCCATTGCCCTGCCAAGCCTCGAGGAGAATTCCGAGTTGTCCCTCCCAACTAGGCAGGAGTCCTGACGTGGCTGAACAAACACGTGGGTGGAAGGGCCATCCCCGTCGTAACTCGAGAATATACCCCAGGTTCCCGCCGCAACTCGAGAAAAACCATGAGACTTCCCCCTCGCCGCGAGATGAGGCCCGATTCCCCTACACTGCGTGCAGAGCAATTCCGTGTTGCACATCACACATGAAAGGAGCCTTGATTTCCTTGATGGCACTCCAGAGAAACCCCAAGAACACTGTTTGAAGGCTAGAGGGATCCTGAGGTCACTGTAGCAACACGAAAGAGCTCCGTGGGCCAAAAATCAACTCGAGATGAGAGGTTAGTCCCAGGCTTCGACTCCAGAGGAATACCACCTTACAACAAGCACCTCAAGAGGAGGCTTCTCTCAGCTCTAGGTATGTGAGAGAAACCCTGACTTTGCGGCCTCAAGTGGAATGGACACCGTGATGCCCTGACGCGAAATAAGCCTGGATATCCCTGCAGTGACTTGAATGCAGGCTCGTCTTGCATCTCCCAAGAAGAAAGGATGTCTGAATCCCCTGTGGAGACCACAGAGAAACACCTAGTTCCCCACCTCATCGCGACCGGTGGCCTCACATCCTTTGAAAACTCCAGAGGTACGCGGAGATCAGTGCCTCCAAAGGAGACGATGCCTGACTCCTCGTGAAACTTGATATGAGTACCAGGATTCTTGTGGCACGTGGAAAGGGACGCTTGGTCTCCCGCCTCAGCTGGAGAGGCGTTCCATTGCCCTGCCAAGCCTCGAGGAGAATTCCGAGTTGTCCCTCGCAACTAGGCAGGAGTCCTGACGTGGCTGAACAAACACGTGGGTGGAAGGGCCATCCCCGTCGTAACTCGAGAATATACCCCAGGTTCCCGCCGCAACTCGAGAAAAACCATGAGACTTCCCCCTCGATGCGAGATGAGGCCCGATTCCCCTGTACGGCGTGCAGAGCAATTCCGTCTTGCACATCACACATGAAAGGAGCCTTGATTTCCTTGATGGCACTCCAGAGAAACCCCAAGAACACTGCTTCAAGGATAGAGGGATCCTGAGGTCACTGTAGCAACACGAAAGAACTCTGTGGACCAAAAATCAACTCGAAAAGAGAGGTTAGTTCCTGGATTCGTCTCCAGAGGAATACCACCTTACCACAAGCACCTCAAGAGGAGGCTTCTCTCAGCTCTAGGTATGTGAGAGGGACCCTGAGTTTGCGGCCTCAAGTGGAATGGACACTGCGATGCCCTGACTCGAAATAAGGCCGGATATCCCTGCAGTGACTTCAATGCAGGCTCGTCTTGCATCTCCCAAGACGAAAGGATGTCTGAATCCCCTGTGGAGACCACAGAGAAACACCTAGTTCCCCACCTCATCGCGACCGGAGGCCTCACATCCTTTGAAAACTCCACAGGTACGCGGAGATCAGTGCCTCCAAAGGAGACCATGCCTGACTCTTCGTAAAACTGGATAGGAGTCCCAGGATTCTTGTGGCACGTGGAAAGGGACCCTTGGTCTCCCGCCTCAGCTGGAGAGGCGTTCCATTGCCCTGCCAAGCCTCGAGGAGAATCCCGAGTTGTCCCTCGCAACTAGGCAGGAGTCCTGACGTGGCTGAACAAACACGTGGGTGGAAGGGCCATCCCCGTCGTAACTCGAGAATATACCCCAGGTTCCCGCCGCAACTCGAGAAAAACCATGAGACTTCCCCCTCGATGCGAGATGAGGCCCGATTCCCCGGTACTGCGTGCAGAGCAATTCCGTGTTGCACATCACACATGAAAGGAGCCTTGATTTCCTTGATGGCACTCCAGAGAAACCCCAAGAACACTGTTTGAAGGCTAGAGGGATCCTGAGGTCACTGTAGCAACACGAAAGAAGTCTGTGGACGAAAAATCAACTGGAAAAGAGAGGTTAGTCCCTGGATTCGTCTCCAGAGGAATACCACCTTACCACAAGCACCTAAAGAGGAGGCTTCTCTCAGCTCTAGGTATGTGAGAGGGACCCTGAGTTTGCGGCCTCAAGTGGAATGGACACCGCGATGCCCTGACTCGAAATAAGGCCGGATATCCCTGCAGTGACTTCAATGCAGGCTCGTCTTGCATCTCCCAGGACGAAAGGATGTCTGAATCCCCTGTGGAAAGCACAGAGAAAGACTTAGTTCCCCACCTCATCGCGACCGATAGCCTCACATCCTTTGAAAACTCCAGAGGTACGCGGAGACCAGTGCCTCTAAAGGAGACGATGCCTGACTCCTCGTGAAACTTGATAGGAGTCCCAGGATTCCTGTGGCACTTGGAAAGGGACACTTGGTCTCCCGCCTCAGCTGGAGAGGCGTCCCAATTGCCCTGCCAAGCCTCGAGGAGAATCCCGAGTTGTCCCTCGCAACTAGGCAGGAGTCCTGACATCGCTGAAGAAACACGTGGGTGGAAGGGCCATCCCCGTCGTAACTCGAGAATATACCCCAGGTTCCCGCCGCAACTCGAGAAAAACCATGAGACTTCCCCCTCCCCGCGAGATGAGGCCCGATTCCCCTGCACTGCGTGCAGAGCAATTCCGTGTTGCACATCACACATGAAAGGAGCCTTGATTTCCTTGATGGCACTCCAGAGAAACCCCAAGAACACTGTTTCAAGGATAGAGGGATCCTGAGGTCACTGTAGCAACACGAAAGAGCTCCGTGGACCAAAAATCAACTCGAGATGAGAGGTTAGTCCCTGGCTTCGACTCCAGAGGAATACCACCTTACCACAAGCACCTCAAGAGGAGGCTTCTCTCAGCTCTAGGTATGTGAGAGGGACCCTGAGTTTGCGGCCTCAAGTGGAATGGACACCGCGATGCCCTGACGCGAAATAAGCCTGGATATCCCTGCATTGACTTGAATGCAGGCTCGTCTTGCATCTGCCAAGATGAAAGGATGTCTGAATCCCCTGTGGAGACCACAGAGAAAGACCTAGTTCCCCACCTCATCGCGACCGGAGGCCTCACATCCTTTGAAAACTCCAGAGGTACGCGGAGATCAGTGTCTCCAAAGGAGATGATGCCTGACTCCTCGTGAAACTTGATAGGTGTCCCAGGATTCCTGTGGCACTTGGAAAGGGACACTTGGTCTCCCGCCTCAGCTGGAGAGGCGTCCCAATTGCCCTGCCAAGCCTCGAGGAGAATCCCGAGTTGTCCCTCGCAAGTAGGCAGGAGTCCTGACGTGGCTGAGCAAACACATGGGTGGAAGGGCTATCCCCGTCGTAACTCGAGAATATACCCCAGGTTCCCACCGCAACTCGAGAAAAACCATAAGACTTCCCCCTCGCCGCGAGATGAGGCCCGATTCCCCTGCACTGCGTGCAGAGCAATTCCGTGTTGCACATCACACATGAAAGGAGCCTTGATTTCCTTGATGGCACTCCAGAGAAACCCCAAGAACACTGTTTCAAGGCTAGAGGGATCCTGAGGTCACTGTAGCAACACGAAAGAGCTCCGTGGACCAAGAATCAACACGAGATGAGAGGTTAGTCCCTGGCTTCGACTCCTGAGGAATACCACCTTACCACAAGCACCTCAAGAGGAGGCTTCTCTCAGCTCTAGGTATGTGAGAGGGACCCTGAGTTTGCGGCCTCAAGTGGAATGGACACCGCGATGCCCTGACGCGAAATAAGGCCGGATATCCCTGCAGTGACTTGAATGCAGGCTCGTCTTGCATCTCCCAAGATGAAAGGATGTCTGAATCCCCTGTGGAGACCACAGAGAAAGACCTACTTCCCCACCTCATCGCGACCGGAGGCCTCACATCCTTTGAAAACTCCAGAGGTACGCGGAGATCAGTGCCTCCAAAGGAGACGATGCCTGATTCCTCGTGAAACTTCATAGGAGTCCCAGGATTCCTGGGGCACGTGGAAAGGGACCCTTGGTCTCCCGCCTCAGCTGGAGAGGCGTCCCAATTGCCTTGCCAAGCCTCGAGGAGAATCCCGAGTTGTGTCTCGCAACTAGGCAAGAGTCCTGACGTGGCTGAACAAACACGTGTGTGGAAGGGCCATCCCCGTCGTAACTCGAGAATATACGCCAGGTTCCCGCTGCAACTCGAAAAAAACCATGAGACTTCCCCCTCGCCGCGAGATGAGGCCCGATTCCCCTGCACTGTGTGCAGAGCAATTCTGTGTTGCACATCACACATGAAAGGAGCCTTGATTTCCTTGATGGCACTCCAGAGAAACCCCAAGAACACTGTTTCAAGGCTAAAGGGATCCTGAGGTCACTGTAGCAACACGAAAGAGCTCCGTGGACCAAAAATCAACTCGAGATGAGAGGTTAGTCCCTGGCTTCGACTCCAGAGGAATACCACCTTACCACAAGCACCTCAAGAGGAGGCTTCTCTCAGCTCTAGGTATGTGAGAGGGACCCTGAGTTTGTGGCCTCAAGTGGAATGGACACCGCGATGCCCTGACTCGAAATAAGGCCGGATATCCCTGCAGTGACTTGAATGCAGGCTCGTCTTGCATCTCCCAAGAAGAAAGCATGTCTGAATCCCCTGTGGAGACCACAGAGAAACACCTAGTTCCCCACCTCATCGCGACCGGAGGCCTCACATCCTTTGAAAACTCCAGAGGTACGCGGAGATCAGTGCCTCCAAAGGAGACGATGCCTGACTCCTCGTGAAACTTGATAGGAGTCCCAGGATTCTTGTGGCACGTGGAAAGGTACCCTTGGTCTCCCGCCTCAGCTGGAGAGGTGTTCCATTGCCCTGCCAAGCCTCAAGAAGAATCCCGAGTTGTCCCTCGCAACTAGGCAGGAGTCCTGACGTGGCTGAACAAACACGTGGGTGGAAGGGCCATCCCCATCGTAACTCGAGAATATACCCCAGGTTCCCAACGCAACTCGAGAAAAACCATGAGACTTCCCCCTCGATGCGAGATGAGGCCCGATTCCCCTGTACTGCGTGCAGAGCAATTCCGTCTTGCACATCACACATGAAAGGAGCCTTGATTTCCTTGATGGCACTCCAGAGAAACCCCAAGAACACTGTTTCAAGGCTAGAGGGATCCTGAGGTCACTGTAGCAACACGAAAGAACTCTGAGGACCAAAAATCAACTCGAAAAGAGAGGTTAGTCCCTGGATTCGTCTCCAGAGGAATACCACCTAACCACAAGCACCTCAAGAGAAGGCTTCTCTCAGCTCTAGGTATGTGAGAGGGACCCTGAGTTTGCGGCCTCAAGTGGAATGGACACCGCGATGCCCTGACTCGAAATAAGGCCGGATATCCCTGCAGTGACTTCAATGCAGGCTCGTCTTGCATCTCCCAAGATGAAAGGATGTCTGAATCCCCTGTGGAGACCACAGAGAAAGACCTAGTTCCCCACCTCATCGCGACCGGAGGCCTCACATCCTTTGAAAACTCCAGAGGTATGCGGAGATCAGTGCCTCCAAGTGAGACGATGCCTGACTCCTCGTGAAACTTGATAGTTGTCCCAGGATTCCTGTGGCACGTGGAAAGGGACACTTGGTCTCCCGCCTCAGCTGGAGAGGCGTCCCAATTGCCCTGCCAAGCCTCGAGGAGAATCCCGAGTTGTCCCTCGCAACTAGGCAGGAGTCCTGACGTGGCTGAACAAACACGTGGGTGGAAGGGCCATCCCCGTCGTAACTCGAGAATATACCCCAGGTTCCCACCGCAACTCGAGAAAAACCATGAGACTTCCCCCTCGCCGCGAGATGAGGCCCGATTCCCCTGCACTGCGTGCAGAGCAATTCCGTGTTGCACATCACACATGAAAGGAGCCTTGATTTCCTTGATGGCACTCCAGAGAAACCCCAAGAACACTGTTTCAAGGCTAGAGGGATCCTGAGGTCACTGTAGCAACACGAAAGAGCTCCGTGGACCAAGAATGAACACGAGATGATAGGTTAGTCCCTGGCTTCGACTCCTGAGGAATACCACCTTACCACAAGCACCTCAAGAGGAGGCTTCTCTCATCTCTAGGTATGTGAGAGGGACCCTGAGTTTGCGGCCTCAAGTGGAATGGACACCGCGATGCCCTGACTCGAAATAAGGCCGGATATCCCTGCAGTGACTTGAATGCAGGCTCGTCTTGCATCTCCCAAGAAGAAAGGATGTCTGAATCCCCTGTGGAGACCACAGAGAAAGACCTAGTTCCCCACCTCATCGCGACCGGAGGCCTCACATCCTTTGAAAACTCCAGAGGTATGCGGAGATCAGTGCCTCCAAAGGAGACGATGCCTAACTCCTCGTCAAACTTGATAGGAGTCCCAGGATTCCTGTGGCACGTGGAAAGGGACCCTTGGTCTCCCACCTCAGCTGGAGAGGCGTCTCAATTGCCCTGCCAAGCCTCGAGGAGAATTCCGAGTTGTCCCTCGCAACTAGGCAGGAGTCCTGACGTGGCTGAACAACCACGTTTGTGGAAGGGCATCCCCGTCGTAACTCGAGAATATACCCCAGGTTCCCACCGCAACTCGAGAAAAACCATGAGACTTCCCCCTCGCCGCGAGATGAGGCCCGATTCCCCTGCACTGCGTGCAGAGCAATTCCGTGTTGCACATCACACATGAAAGGAGCCTTGATTTCCTTGATGGCACTCCAGAGAAACCCCAAGAACACTGTTTCAAGGCTAGAGGGATCCTGAGGTCACTGTAGTAACACGAAAGAGCTCTGTGGACCAAAAATCAACTCGAGATGAGAGGTTAGTCCCTGGCTTCAACTCCAGAAAAATACCACCTTACCACAAGCACCTCAAGAGGAGGCTTCTCTCAGCTCTAGGTATGTGAGAGGGACCCTGAGTTTGCGCCCTCAAGTGGAATGGACACCACGATGCCCTGACTCGAAATAAGGCCGGATATCCCTGCAGTGACTTCAATGCAGGCTCGTCTTGCATCTCCCAAGACGAAAGGATGTCTGAATCCCGTGTGGAGACCACAGAGAAACACCTAGTCCCCCACCTCATCGCGACCGGAGGCCTCACATCCTTTGAAAACTCCAGAGGTACGCGGAGATCAGTGCCTCCAAGGGAGACGATGCCTGACTCCTCGTGAAACTTGATAGTTGTCCCAGGATTCCTGTGGCACGTGGAAAGGGACCCTTGGTCTCCCGCCTCAGCTGGAGAGGCGTCCCAATTGCCCTGCCAAGCCTCGAGGAAAATCCCGAGTTGTCCCTCGCAAGTAGGCAGGAGTCCTGACGTGGCTGAACAAACACGTGGGTGGAAGGGCCATCCCCGTCGTAACTCGAGAATATACCCCAGGTTCCCACCGCAACTGGAGAAAAACCATGAGACTTCCCCCTCGCCGCGAGATGAGGCCCGATTCCCCTGCACTGCGTGCAGAGCAATTCCGTGTTGCACATCACACAAGAAAGGAGCCTTGATTTCCTTGATGGCACTCCAGAGAAACCCCAAGAACACTGTTTCAAGGCTAGAGGGATCCTGAGGTCACTGTAGCAACACGAAAGAGCTCCGTGGACCAAGAATGAACACGAGATGAGAGGTTAGTCCCTGGCTTCGACTCCTGAGGAATACCACCTTACCACAAGCACCTCAAGAGGAGGCTTCTCTCAGCTCTAGGTATGTGAGAGGGACCCTGAATTTGCAGCCTCAAGTGGAATGGACCCCGCGATGCCCTGACACGAAATAAGGCTGGATATCCCTGCAGTGACTTGAATGCAGGCTCGTCTTGCATCTCCCAAGAAGAAAGGATGTCTGAATCCCCTGTGGAGACCACAGAGAAAGACCTAGTTCCCCACCTCATCGCGACCGGAGGCCTCACATCCTTTGAAAACTCCAGAGGTATGCGGAGATCAGTGCCTCCAAAGGAGACGATGCCTAACTCCTCGTTAAACTTGTTAGGAGTCCCAGGATTCCTGTGGCACGTGGAAAGGGACCCTTGGTCTTCCACCTCAGCTGAAGAGGCGTCTCAATTGCCCTGCCAAGCCTCGAGGAGAATCCCGTGTTGTGTCTCGCAACTAGGCAGGAGTCCTGACGTGGCTGAACAAACACTTGTGTGGAAGGGCATCCCCGTCGTAACTCGAGAATATACCCCAGGTTCCCGCCGCAACTCGAGAAAAACCATGAGACTTCCCCCTCGCCGCGAGATGAGGCCCGATTCCCCTGCACTGCGAGCAGAGCAATTCCGTGTTGCACATCACACATGAAAGGAGCCTTGATTTCCTTGATGGCACTCCAGAGAAACCCCAAAAACACTGTTTCAAGGCTCGAGGGATCCTGAGGTCACTGTAGTAACACTAAAGAGCTCCGTGGACCAAAAATCAACTCGAGATGAGAGGTTAGTCCCTGGCTTCGACTCCTGAGGAATACCACCTTACCACAAGCACCTCAAGAGGAGGCTTCTCTCAGCTCTAGGTATCTGAGAGGGACCCTGAGTTTGCGGCCTCAAGTGGAATGGACACTGCGATGCCCTGACTCGAAATAAGGCCGGATATCCCTGCAGTGACTTCAATGCAGGCTCGTCTTGCATCTCCCAAGAAGAAAGGATGTCTGAATCCCCTGTGGAGACCACAGAGAAACACCTTGTTCCCCACCTCATCGCGACCGGAGGCCTCACGTCCTTTGAAAACTCCAGAGGTACGCGGAGATCAGTGCCTCCAAAGGAGACGATGCCTGACTCCTCCTGAAACTTGATAGGAGTCCCAGGATTCTTGTGGCACGTGGAATGGGACCCTTGGTCTCCCGCCTCATCTGGAGAGGCGTTCCATTGCCCTGCCAAGCCTCGAGGAGAATTCCGAGTTGTCCCTCCCAACTAGGCAGGAGTCCTGACGTGGCTGAACAAACACGTGGGTGGAAGGGCCATCCCCGTCGTAACTCGAGAATATACCCCAGGTTCCCGCCGCAACTCGAGAAAAACCATGAGACTTCCCCCTCGCCGCGAGATGAGGCCCGATTCCCCTGCACTGCGTGCAGAGCAATTCCGTGTTGCACATCACACATGAAAGGAGCCTTGATTTCCTTGATGGCACTCCAGAGAAACCCCAAGAACACTGTTTCAAGGCTAGAGGGATCCTGAGGTCACTGTAGCAACACGAAAGAGCTCCGTGGACCAAGAATCAACACGAGATGAGAGGTTAGTCCCTGGCTTCGACTCCTGAGGAATACCACCTTACCACAAGCACCTCAAGAGGAGGCTTCTCTCAGCTCTAGGTATGTGAGAGGGACACTGAGTTTGCGGCCTCAAGTGGAATGGACACCGCGATGCCCTGACTCGAAATAAGGCCGGATATCCCTGCTGTGACTTGAATGCAGGCTCGTCTTGCATCTCCCAAGGAGAAAGGATGTCTGAATCCCCTGTGGAGACCACAGAGAAACACCTAGTTCCCCACCTCATCGCGACCGGAGGCCTCACATCCTTTGAAAACTCCAGAGGTATGCGGAGATCAGTGCCTCCAAAGGAGACGATGCCTAACTCCTCGTCAAACTTGATAGGAGTCCCAGGATTCCTGTGGCACGTGGAAAGGGACCCTTGGTCTCCCACCTCAGCTGGAGAGGCGTCTCAATTGCCCTGCCAAGCCTCGAGGAGAATTCCGAGTTGTCCCTCGCAACTAGGCAGGAGTCCTGACGTGGCTGAACAACCACGTTTGTGGAAGGGCATCCCCGTCGTAACTCGAGAATATACCCCAGGTTCCCACCGCAACTCGAGAAAAACCATGAGACTTCCCCCTCGCCGCGAGATGAGGCCCGATTCCCCTGCACTGCGTGCAGAGCAATTCCGTGTTGCACATCACACATGAAAGGAGCCTTGATTTCCTTGATGGCACTCCAGAGAAACCCCAAGAACACTGTTTCAAGGCTAGAGGGATCCTGAGGTCACTGTAGTAACACGAAAGAGCTCTGTGGACCAAAAATCAACTCGAGATGAGAGGTTAGTCCCTGGCTTCAACTCCAGAAAAATACCACCTTACCACAAGCACCTCAAGAGGAGGCTTCTCTCAGCTCTAGGTATGTGAGAGGGACCCTGAGTTTGCGCCCTCAAGTGGAATGGACACCACGATGCCCTGACTCGAAATAAGGCCGGATATCCCTGCAGTGACTTCAATGCAGGCTCGTCTTGCATCTCCCAAGACGAAAGGATGTCTGAATCCCGTGTGGAGACCACAGAGAAACACCTAGTTCCCCACCTCATCGCGACCGGAGGCCTCACATCCTTTGAAAACTCCAGAGGTACGCGGAGATCAGTGCCTCCAAGGGAGACGATGCCTGACTCCTCGTGAAACTTGATAGTTGTCCCAGGATTCCTGTGGCACGTGGAAAGGGACCCTTGGTCTCCCGCCTCAGCTGGAGAGGCGTCCCAATTGCCCTGCCAAGCCTCGAGGAAAATCCCGAGTTGTCCCTCGCAAGTAGGCAGGAGTCCTGACGTGGCTGAACAAACACGTGGGTGGAAGGGCCATCCCCGTCGTAACTCGAGAATATACCCCAGGTTCCCACCGCAACTGGAGAAAAACCATGAGACTTCCCCCTCGCCGCGAGATGAGGCCCGATTCCCCTGCACTGCGTGCAGAGCAATTCCGTGTTGCACATCACACAAGAAAGGAGCCTTGATTTCCTTGATGGCACTCCAGAGAAACCCCAAGAACACTGTTTCAAGGCTAGAGGGATCCTGAGGTCACTGTAGCAACACGAAAGAGCTCCGTGGACCAAGAATGAACACGAGATGAGAGGTTAGTCCCTGGCTTCGACTCCTGAGGAATACCACCTTACCACAAGCACCTCAAGAGGAGGCTTCTCTCAGCTCTAGGTATGTGAGAGGGACCCTGAATTTGCAGCCTCAAGTGGAATGGACCCCGCGATGCCCTGACTCGAAATAAGGCTGGATATCCCTGCAGTGACTTGAATGCAGGCTCGTCTTGCATCTCCCAAGAAGAAAGGATGTCTGAATCCCCTGTGGAGACCACAGAGAAAGACCTAGTTCCCCACCTCATCGCGACCGGAGGCCTCACATCCTTTGAAAACTCCAGAGGTATGCGGAGATCAGTGCCTCCAAAGGAGACGATGCCTAACTCCTCGTTAAACTTGTTAGGAGTCCCAGGATTCCTGTGGCACGTGGAAAGGGACCCTTGGTCTCCCACCTCAGCTGAAGAGGCGTCTCAATTGCCCTGCCAAGCCTCGAGGAGAATCCCGTGTTGTGTCTCGCAACTAGGCAGGAGTCCTGACGTGGCTGAACAAACACTTGTGTGGAAGGGCATCCCCGTCGTAACTCGAGAATATACCCCAGGTTCCCGCCGCAACTCGAGAAAAACCATGAGACTTCCCCCTCGCCGCGAGATGAGGCCCGATTCCCCTGCACTGCGAGCAGAGCAATTCCGTGTTGCACATCACACATGAAAGGAGCCTTGATTTCCTTGATGGCACTCCAGAGAAACCCCAAAAACACTGTTTCAAGGCTCGAGGGATCCTGAGGTCACTGTAGTAACACTAAAGAGCTCCGTGGACCAAAAATCAACTCGAGATGAGAGGTTAGTCCCTGGCTTCGACTCCTGAGGAATACCACCTTACCACAAGCACCTCAAGAGGAGGCTTCTCTCAGCTCTAGGTATCTGAGAGGGACCCTGAGTTTGCGGCCTCAAGTGGAATGGACACTGCGATGCCCTGACTCGAAATAAGGCCGGATATCCCTGCAGTGACTTCAATGCAGGCTCGTCTTGCATCTCCCAAGAAGAAAGGATGTCTGAATCCCCTGTGGAGACCACAGAGAAACACCTAGTTCCCCACCTCATCGCGACCGGAGGCCTCACGTCCTTTGAAAACTCCAGAGGTACGCGGAGATCAGTGCCTCCAAAGGAGACGATGCCTGACTCCTCCTGAAACTTGATAGGAGTCCCAGGATTCTTGTGGCACGTGGAATGGGACCCTTGGTCTCCCGCCTCATCTGGAGAGGCGTTCCATTGCCCTGCCAAGCCTCGAGGAGAATTCCGAGTTGTCCCTCCCAACTAGGCAGGAGTCCTGACGTGGCTGAACAAACACGTGGGTGGAAGGGCCATCCCCGTCGTAACTCGAGAATATACCCCAGGTTCCCGCCGCAACTCGAGAAAAACCATGAGACTTCCCCCTCGCCGCGAGATGAGGCCCGATTCCCCTGCACTGCGTGCAGAGCAATTCCGTGTTGCACATCACACATGAAAGGAGCCTTGATTTCCTTGATGGCACTCCAGAGAAACCCCAAGAACACTGTTTCAAGGCTAGAGGGATCCTGAGGTCACTGTAGCAACACGAAAGAGCTCCGTGGACCAAGAATCAACACGAGATGAGAGGTTAGTCCCTGGCTTCGACTCCTGAGGAATACCACCTTACCACAAGCACCTCAAGAGGAGGCTTCTCTCAGCTCTAGGTATGTGAGAGGGACACTGAGTTTGCGGCCTCAAGTGGAATGGACACCGCGATGCCCTGACTCGAAATAAGGCCGGATATCCCTGCTGTGACTTGAATGCAGGCTCGTCTTGCATCTCCCAAGGAGAAAGGATGTCTGAATCCCCTGTGGAGACCACAGAGAAAGACCTAGTTCCCCACCTCATCGCGACGGGAGGCCTCACATCCTTTGAAAACTCCAGAGGTAGGCGGAGAACAGTTCCTCCGAAGGAGACGATGCCTGACTCCTCGTCAAACTTGTTAGGAGTCCCAGGATTCCTGTGGCACGTGGAAAGGGACCCTTGGTCTCCCGCCTCAGCTGGAGAGGCGTCTCAATTGCACTGCCAAGCCTCGAGGAGAATCCAGAGTTGTCCCTCGCAACTAGGCAGGATTCCTGACGTGGCTGAACAAACACGTGTGTGGAAGGGCATCCCCGTCGTAACTCGAGAATATACCCCAGGTTCCCGCCGCAACTTGAGAAAAACCATGAGACTTCCCACTCGCCACGAGATGAGGCCCGATTCCCCTGCACTGCGTGCAGAGCAATTCCGTGTTGCACATCACACATGAAAGGAGCCTTGATTTCCTTGATGGCACTCCAGAGAAACCCCAAGAACACTGTTTCAAGGCTCGAGGGATCCTGAGGTCACTGTAGTAACACGAAAGAGCTCCCTGGACCAAAAAAAACTCGAGTTGAGAGGTTAGTCCCTGGCTTCGACTCCAGAGGAATACCACCTTACCACAAGCACCTCAAGAGGAGGCTTCTCTCAGCTCTAGGTATGTGAGAGGGACCCTGAGTTTGCGGCCTCAAGTGGAATGGACACTGCGATGCCCTGACTCGAAATAAGGCCGGATATCCCTGCAGTTACTTCAATGCAGTCTCGTCTTGCATCTCCCAAGACGAAGGGATGTCTGAATCCCCTGTGGAGACCACAGAGAAACACCTAGTTCCTCACCTCATCGCGACCGGAGGCCTCACATCCTTTGAAAACTCCAGAGATACGCGGAGATCAGTGCCTCCAAAGGAGACGATGCCTGACTCCTCGTGAAACTTGATAGGAGTCCCAGGATTCTTGTGGCACGTGGAAAGGGACCCTTGGTCTCCCGCCTCAGCTGGAGAGGCGTTCCATTGCCCTGCCAAGCCTCGAGGAGAATCCCGAGTTGTCCCTCGCAACTAGGCAGGAGTCCTGACGTGGCTGAACAAACACGTGGGTGGAAGGGCCATCCCCGTCGTAACTCGAGAATATACCCCAGGTTCCCGCCGCAACTCGAGAAAAACCATGAGACTTCCCCCTCGATGCGAGATGAGGCCCGATTCCCCTGTACTGCGTGCAGAGCAATTCCGTCTTGCACATCACACATGAAAGGAGCCTTGATTTCCTTGATGGCACTCCAGAGAAACTCCAAGAACACTGTTTCAAGGCTAGAGGGATCCTGAGGTCACTGTAGCAACACGAAAGAACTCTGTGGACCAAAAATCAACTCGAAAAGAGAGGTTAGTCCCTGGATTCGTCTCCAGAGGAATACCACCTTACCACAAGCACCTAAAGAGGAGGCTTCTCTCAGCTCTAGTTATGTGAGAGGGACCCTGAGTTTGCGGCCTCAAGTGGAATGGACACCGCGATGCCCTGACTCGAAATAAGGCCGGATATCCCTGCAGTGACTTGAATGCAGGCTCGTCTTGCATCTCCCAGGACGAAAGGATGTCTGAATCCCATGTGGAAAGCACAGAGAAAGACTTAGTTCCCCACCTCATCGCGACCGATAGCCTCACATCCTTTGAAAACTCCAGAGGTACGCGGAGACCAGTGCCTCTAAAGGAGACGATGCCTGACTCCTCGTGAAACTTGATAGGAGTCCCAGGATTCCTGTGGCACTTGGAAAGGGACACTTGGTCTCCCGCCTCAGCTGGAGAGGCGTCCCAATTGCCCTGCCAAGCCTCGAGGAGAATCCCGAGTTGTCCCTCGCAAGTAGGCAGGAGTCCTGACGTGGCTGAGCAAACACATGGGTGGAAGGGCTATCCCCGTCGTAACTCGAGAATATACCCCAGGTTCCCACCGCAACTCGAGAGAAACCATGAGACTTCCCCCTCGCCGCGAGATGAGGCCCGATTCCCCTGCACTGCGTGCAGAGCATTTCCGTCTTGCACATCACACATGAAAGGAGCCTTGATTTCCTTGATGGCACTCCAGAGAAACCCCAAGAACACTGTTTCAAGGCTAGAGGGATCCTGAGGTCACTGTAGCAACACGAAAGAGCTCCGTGGACCAAGAATTAACACGAGATGAGAGGTTAGTCCCTGGCTTCGACTCCTGAGGAATACCACCTTACCACAAGCACCTCAAGAGGAGGCTTCTCTCAGCTCTAGGTATCTGAGAGGGACCCTGAGTTTGCGGCCTCAAGTGGAATGGACACCGCGATGCCCTGACGCGAAATAAGGCCGGATATCCCTGCAGTGACTTGAATGCAGGCTCGTCTTGCATCTCCCAAGATGAAAGGATGTCTGAATCCCCTGTGGAGACCACAGAGAACGACCTAGTTCCCCACCTCATCGCGACCGGAGGCCTCACATCCTTTGAAAACTCCAGAGGTACGCGGAGATCAGTGCCTCCAAAGGAGACGATGCCTGATTCCTCGTGAAACTTGATAGGAGTCCCAGGATTCCTGGGGCACGTGGAAAGGGACCCTTGGACTCCCGCCTCAGCTGGAGAGGCGTCCCAATTGCCTTGCCAAGCCTCGAGGAGTATCCCGAGTTGTGTCTCGCAACTAGGCAAGAGTCCTGACGTGGCTGAACAAACACGTGTGTGGAAGGGCCATCCCCGTCGTAACTCGAGAATATACCCCAGGTTCCCGCCGCAACTCGAAAAAAACCATGAGACTTCCCCCTCGCCGCGAGATGAGGCCCGATTCCCCTGCACTGCGTGCAGAGCAATTCCGTGTTGCACATCACACATGAAAGGAGCCTTGGTTTCCTTCATGGCACTCCAGAGAAACCCCAAGAACACTGTTTCAAGGCTAGAGGGATCCTGAGGTCACTGTAGCAACACGAAAGAGCTCTGTGGACCAAAAATCAGCTCGAGATGAGAGGTTAGTCCCTGGCTTCGACTCCAGAGGAATACCACCTTACCACAAGCACCTCAAGAGGAGGCTTCTCTCAGCTCTAGGTATGTGAGAGGGACCCTGAGTTTGTGGCCTCAAGTGGAATGGAAACCGCGATGCCCTGACTCGAAATAAGGCCGGATATCCCTGCAGTGACTTGAATGCAGGCTCGTCTTGCATCTCCCAAGAAGAAAGCATGTCTGAATCCCCTGTGGAGACCACAGAGAAACACCTAGTTCCCCACCTCATCGCGACCGGAGGCCTCACATCCTTTGAAAACTCCACAGGTACGCGGAGATCAGTGCCTCCAAAGGAGACGATGCCTGACTCCTCGTGAAACTTGATAGGAGTCCCAGGATTCCTGTGGCACGTGGAAAGGGACCTTTGGTCTCCCGCCTCAGCTGGAGAGGCGTTCCATTGCCCTGCCAAGCCTCGAGTAGAATCCAGAGTTGTCCCTCGCAACTAGGCAGGAGTCCTGACGTGGCTGAACAAACACGTGGGTGGAAGGGCCATCCCCGTCGTAACTCGAGAATATACCCCAGGTTCCCGCCGCAACTCGAGAAAAACCATGAGACTTCCCCCTCGATGCGAGATGAGGCCCGATTCCCCTGCACTGCGTGCAGAGCAATTCCGTCTTGCACATCACACATGAAAGGAGCCTTGATTTCCTTGATGGCACTCCAGAGAAACCCCAAGAACACTGTTTCAAGGCTAGAGGGATCCTGAGGTCACTGTAGCAACACGAAAGAACTCTGTGGACCAAAAATCAACTCGAAAAGAGGTTAGTCCCTGGATTCGTCTCCAGAGGAATACCACCTTACCACAAGCACCTCAAGAGGAGGCTTCTCTCAGCTCTAGGTATGTGAGAGGGACACTGAGTTTGCGGCCTCAAGTGGAATGGACACCGCGATGCCCTGACTCGAAATAAGGCCGGATATCCCTGCAGTGACTTCAGTGCAGGCTCGTCTTGCATCTCCCAGGACGAAAGGATGTCTGAATCCCCTGTGGAAAGCACAGAGAAAGACTTAGTTCCCCACCTCATCGCGACCGATAGCCTCACATCTTTTGAAAACTCCAGAGGTACGCGGAGATCAGTGCCTCCAAAGGAGACGATGCCTGACTCCTCGTGAAACTTGATAGGAGTCCCAGGATTCCTGTGGCACTTGGAAAGGGACACTTGGTCTCCCGCCTCAGCTGGAGAGGCGTCCCAATTGCCCTGCCAAGCCTCGAGGAGAATCCCGAGTTGTCCCTCGCAACTAGGCAGGAGTCCTGACTTCGCTGAAGAAACACGTGGGTGGAAGGACCATCCCCGTCGTAACTCGAGAATATACCCCAGGTTCCCGCCGCAACTCGAGAAAAACCATGAGACTTCCCCCTCGCCGCGAGATGAGGCCCGATTCCCCTGCACTGCGTGCAAAGCAATTCCGTCTTGCACATCACACATGAAAGGAGCCTTGATTTCCTTGATGGCAGTCCAGAGAAACCCCAAGAACAGTGTTTCAAGGCTAGAGGGATCCTGCGGTCACTGTAGCAACACGAAAGAGCTCCGTGGGCCAAAAATCAACTCGAGATGAGAGGTTAGTCCCTGGCTTCGACTCCAGAGGAATACGACCTTACCACAAGCACCTCAAGAGGAGGCTTCTCTCAGCTCTAGGTATGTGAGAGGGACCCTGAGTTTGCGGCCTCAAGTGGAATGGACACCGCGATGCCCTGACGTGAAATAAGCCTGGATATCCCTGCAGTGACTTGAATGCAGGCTCGTCTTGCATCTCCCAAGAAGAAAGGATGTCTGAATCCCCTGTGGAGACCACAGAGAAACACCTAGTTCCCCACCTCATCGCGACGGGAGGCCTCACATCCTTTGAAAACTCCAGAGGTACGCAGAGATCAGTGCCTCCAAAGGAGATGATGCCTGACTCCTCGTGAAACTTGATAGGTGTCCCAGGATTCCTGTGGCACGTGGAAAGGGACACTTGGTCTCCCGCCTCAGCTGGAGAGGCGTCCCAATTGCCCTGCCAAGCCTCGAGGAGAATCCCGAGTTGTCCCTCGCAAGTAGGCAGGAGTCCTGACGTGGCTGAGCAAACACATGGGTGGAAGGGCTATCCCCGTCGTAACTCGAGAATATACCCCAGGTTCCCACCGCAACTCGAGAAAAACCATGAGACTTCCCCCTCGCCGCGAGATGAGGCCCGATTCCCCTGCACTGCGTGCAGAGCAATTCCGTGTTGCACATCACACATGAAAGGAGCCTTGATTTCCTTGATGGCACTCCAGAGAAACCCCAAGAACACTGTTTCAAGGCTAGAGGGATCCTGAGGTCACTGTAGCAACACGAAAGAGCTCCGTGGACCAAGAATCAACACGAGATGAGAGGTTAGTCCCTGGCTTCGACTCCTGAGGAATACCACCTTACCACAAGCACCTCAAGAGGAGGCTTCTCTCAGCTCTAGGTATGTGAGAGGGACACTGAGTTTGCGGCCTCAAGTGGAATGGACACCGCGATGCCCTGACTCGAAATAAGGCCGGATATCCCTGCTGTGACTTGAATGCAGGCTCGTCTTCCATCTCCCAAGGAGAAAGGATGTCTGAATCCCCTGTGGAGACCACAGAGAAAGACCTAGTTCCCCACCTCATCGCGACGGGAGGCCTCACATCCTTTGAAAACTCCAGAGGTAGGCGGAGAACAGTTCCTCCGAAGGAGACGATGCCTGACTCCTCGTCAAACTTGTTAGGAGTCCCAGGATTCCTGTGGCACGTGGAAAGGGACCCTTGGTCTCCCGCCTCAGCTTGAGAGGCGTCTCAATTGCACTGCCAAGCCTCGAGGAGAATCCAGAGTTGTCCCTCGCAACTAGGCAGGATTCCTGACGTGGCTGAACAAACACGTGTGTGGAAGGGCATCCCCGTCGTAACTCGAGAATATACCCCAGGTTCCCGCCGCAACTTGAGAAAAACCATGAGACTTCCCACTCGCCGCGAGATGAGGCCCGATTCCCCTGCACTGCGTGCAGAGCAATTCCGTGTTGCACATCACACATGAAAGGAGCCTTGATTTCCTTGATGGCACTCCAGAGAAACCCCAAGAACACTGTTTCAAGGCTCGAGGGATCCTGAGGTCACTGTAGTAACACGAAAGAGCTCCCTGGACCAAAAAAAACTCGAGTTGAGAGGTTAGTCCCTGGCTTCGACTCCAGAGGAATACCACCTTACCACAAGCACCTCAAGAGGAGGCTTCTCTCAGCTCTAGGTATGTGAGAGGGACCCTGAGTTTGCGGCCTCAAGTGGAATGGACACTGCGATGCCCTGACTCGAAATAAGGCCGGATATCCCTGCAGTTACTTCAATGCAGTCTCGTCTTGCATCTCCCAAGACGAAGGGATGTCTGAATCCCCTGTGGAGACCACAGAGAAACACCTAGTTCCCCACCTCATCGCGACCGGAGGCCTCACATCCTTTGAAAACTCCAGAGATACGCGGAGATCAGTGCCTCCAAAGGAGACGATGCCTGACTCCTCGTGAAACTTGATAGGAGTCCCAGGATTCTTGTGGCACGTGGAAAGGGACCCTTGGTCTCCCGCCTCAGCTGGAGAGGCGTTCCATTGCCCTGCCAAGCCTCGAGGAGAATCCCGAGTTGTCCCTCGCAACTAGGCAGGAGTCCTGACGTGGCTGAACAAACACGTGGGTGGAAGGGCCATCCCCGTCGTAACTCGAGAATATACCCCAGGTTCCCGCCGCAACTCGAGAAAAACCATGAGACTTCCCCCTCGATGCGAGATGAGGCCCGATTCCCCTGTACTGCGTGCAGAGCAATTCCGTCTTGCACATCACACATGAAAGGAGCCTTGATTTCCTTGATGGCACTCCAGAGAAACCCCAAGAACACTGTTTCAAGGCTAGAGGGATCCTGAGGTCACTGTAGCAACACGAAAGAACTCTGTGGACCAAAAATCAACTCGAAAAGAGAGGTTAGTCCCTGGCTTCGACTCCTGAGGAATACCACCTTACCACAAGCACCTCAAGAGGAGGCTTCTCTCAGCTCTAGGTATCTGAGAGGGACCCTGAGTTTGCGGCCTCAAGTGGAATGGACACTGCGATGCCCTGACTCGAAATAAGGCCGGATATCCCTGCAGTGACTTCAATGCAGGCTCGTCTTGCATCTCCCAAGAAGAAAGGATGTCTGAATCCCCTGTGGAGACCACAGAGAAACACCTAGTTCCCCACCTCATCGCGACCGGAGGCCTCACATCCTTTGAAAACTCCAGAGGTACGCGGAGATCAGTGCCTCCAAAGGAGACGATGCCTGACTCCTCGTGAAACTTGATAGGAGTCCCAGGATTCTTGTGGTACGTGGAATGGGACCCTTGGTCTCCCGCCTCATCTGGAGAGGCGTTCCATTGCCCTGCCAAGCCTCGAGGAGAATTCCGAGTTGTCCCTCCCAACTAGGCAGGAGTCCTGACGTGGCTGAACAAACACGTGGGTGGAAGGGCCATCCCCGTCGTAACTCGAGAATATACCCCAGGTTCCCGCCGCAACTCGAGAAAAACCATGAGACTTCCCCCTCGATGCGAGATGAGGCCCGATTCCCCTGTACTGCGTGCAGAGCAATTCCGTCTTGCACATCACACATGAAAGGAGCCTTGATTTCCTTGATGGCACTCCAGAGAAACTCCAAGAACACTGTTTCAAGGCTAGAGGGATCCTGAGGTCACTGTAGCAACACGAAAGAACTCTGTGGACCAAAAATCAACTCGAAAAGAGAGGTTAGTCCCTGGATTCGTCTCCAGAGGAATACCACCTTACCACAAGCACCTAAAGAGGAGGCTTCTCTCAGCTCTAGTTATGTGAGAGGGACCCTGAGTTTGCGGCCTCAAGTGGAATGGACACCGCGATGCCCTGACTCGAAATAAGGCCGGATATCCCTGCAGTGACTTCAATGCAGGCTCGTCTTGCATCTCCCAGGACGAAAGGATGTCTGAATCCCATGTGGAAAGCACAGAGAAAGACTTAGTTCCCCACCTCATCGCGACCGATAGCCTCACATCCTTTGAAAACTCCAGAGGTACGCGGAGACCAGTGCCTCTAAAGGAGACGATGCCTGACTCCTCGTGAAACTTGATAGGAGTCCCAGGATTCCTGTGGCACTTGGAAAGGGACACTTGGTCTCCCGCCTCAGCTGGAGAGGCGTCCCAATTGCCCTGCCAAGCCTCGAGGAGAATCCCGAGTTGTCCCTCGCAAGTAGGCAGGAGTCCTGACGTGGCTGAGCAAACACATGGGTGGAAGGGCTATCCCCGTCGTAACTCGAGAATATACCCCAGGTTCCCACCGCAACTCGAGAGAAACCATGAGACTTCCCCCTCGCCGCGAGATGAGGCCCGATTCCCCTGCACTGCGTGCAGAGCATTTCCGTCTTGCACATCACACATGAAAGGAGCCTTGATTTCCTTGATGGCACTCCAGAGAAACCCCAAGAACACTGTTTCAAGGCTAGAGGGATCCTGAGGTCACTGTAGCAACACGAAAGAGCTCCGTGGACCAAGAATTAACACGAGATGAGAGGTTAGTCCCTGGCTTCGACTCCTGAGGAATACCACCTTACCACAAGCACCTCAAGAGGAGGCTTCTCTCAGCTCTAGGTATCTGAGAGGGACCCTGAGTTTGCGGCCTCAAGTGGAATGGACACCGCGATGCCCTGACGCGAAATAAGGCCGGATATCCCTGCAGTGACTTGAATGCAGGCTCGTCTTGCATCTCCCAAGATGAAAGGATGTCTGAATCCCCTGTGGAGACCACAGAGAACGACCTAGTTCCCCACCTCATCGCGACCGGAGGCCTCACATCCTTTGAAAACTCCAGAGGTACGCGGAGATCAGTGCCTCCAAAGGAGACGATGCCTGATTCCTCGTGAAACTTGATAGGAGTCCCAGGATTCCTGGGGCACGTGGAAAGGGACCCTTGGACTCCCGCCTCAGCTGGAGAGGCGTCCCAATTGCCTTGCCAAGCCTCGAGGAGTATCCCGAGTTGTGTCTCGCAACTAGGCAAGAGTCCTGACGTGGCTGAACAAACACGTGTGTGGAAGGGCCATCCCCGTCGTAACTCGAGAATATACCCCAGGTTCCCGCCGCAACTCGAAAAAAACCATGAGACTTCCCCCTCGCCGCGAGATGAGGCCCGATTCCCCTGCACTGCGTGCAGAGCAATTCCGTGTTGCACATCACACATGAAAGGAGCCTTGGTTTCCTTCATGGCACTCCAGAGAAACCCCAAGAACACTGTTTCAAGGCTAGAGGGATCCTGAGGTCACTGTAGCAACACGAAAGAGCTCCGTGGACCAAAAATCAGCTCGAGATGAGAGGTTAGTCCCTGGCTTCGACTCCAGAGGAATACCACCTTACCACAAGCACCTCAAGAGGAGGCTTCTCTCAGCTCTAGGTATGTGAGAGGGACCCTGAGTTTGTGGCCTCAAGTGGAATGGAAACCGCGATGCCCTGACTCGAAATAAGGCCGGATATCCCTGCAGTGACTTGAATGCAGGCTCGTCTTGCATCTCCCAAGAAGAAAGCATGTCTGAATCCCCTGTGGAGACCACAGAGAAACACCTAGTTCCCCACCTCATCGCGACCGGAGGCCTCACATCCTTTGAAAACTCCACAGGTACGCGGAGATCAGTGCCTCCAAAGGAGACGATGCCTGACTCCTCGTGAAACTTGATAGGAGTCCCAGGATTCCTGTGGCACGTGGAAAGGGACCTTTGGTCTCCCGCCTCAGCTGGAGAGGCGTTCCATTGCCCTGCCAAGCCTCGAGTAGAATCCCGAGTTGTCCCTCGCAACTAGGCAGGAGTCCTGACGTGGCTGAACAAACACGTGGGTGGAAGGGCCATCCCCGTCGTAACTCGAGAATATACCCCAGGTTCCCGCCGCAACTCGAGAAAAACCATGAGACTTCCCCCTCGATGCGAGATGAGGCCCGATTCCCCTGCACTGCGTGCAGAGCAATTCCGTCTTGCACATCACACATGAAAGGAGCCTTGATTTCCTTGATGGCACTCCAGAGAAACCCCAAGAACACTGTTTCAAGGCTAGAGGGATCCTGAGGTCACTGTAGCAACACGAAAGAACTCTGTGGACCAAAAATCAACTCGAAAAGAGGTTAGTCCCTGGATTCGTCTCCAGAGGAATACCACCTTACCACAAGCACCTCAAGAGGAGGCTTCTCTCAGCTCTAGGTATGTGAGAGGGACCCTGAGTTTGCGCCCTCAAGTGGAATGGACACCGCGATGCCCTGACTCGAAATAAGGCCGGATATCCCTGCAGTGACTTCAGTGCAGGCTCGTCTTGCATCTCCCAGGACGAAAGGATGTCTGAATCCCCTGTGGAAAGCACAGAGAAAGACTTAGTTCCCCACCTCATCGCGACCGATAGCCTCACATCTTTTGAAAACTCCAGAGGTACGCGGAGATCAGTGCCTCCAAAGGAGACGATGCCTGACTCCTCGTGAAACTTGATAGGAGTCCCAGGATTCCTGTGGCACTTGGAAAGGGACACTTGGTCTCCCGCCTCAGCTGGAGAGGCGTCCCAATTGCCCTGCCAAGCCTCGAGGAGAATCCCGAGTTGTCCCTCGCAACTAGGCAGGAGTCCTGACTTCGCTGAAGAAACACGTGGGTGGAAGGACCATCCCCGTCGTAACTCGAGAATATACCCCAGGTTCCCGCCGCAACTCGAGAAAAACCATGAGACTTCCCCCTCGCCGCGAGATGAGGCCCGATTCCCCTGCACTGCGTGCAAAGCAATTCCGTCTTGCACATCACACATGAAAGGAGCCTTGATTTCCTTGATGGCAGTCCAGAGAAACCCCAAGAACACTGTTTCAAGGCTAGAGGGATCCTGCGGTCACTGTAGCAACACGAAAGAGCTCCGTGGGCCAAAAATCAACTCGAGATGAGAGGTTAGTCCCTGGCTTCGACTCCAGAGGAATACGACCTTACCACAAGCACCTCAAGAGGAGGCTTCTCTCAGCTCTAGGTATGTGAGAGGGACCCTGAGTTTGCGGCCTCAAGTGGAATGGACACCGCGATGCCCTGACGTGAAATAAGCCTGGATATCCCTGCAGTGACTTGAATGCAGGCTCGTCTTGCATCTCCCAAGAAGAAAGGATGTCTGAATCCCCTGTGGAGACCACAGAGAAACACCTAGTTCCCCACCTCATCGCGACGGGAGGCCTCACATCCTTTGAAAACTCCAGAGGTACGCAGAGATCAGTGCCTCCAAAGGAGATGATGCCTGACTCCTCGTGAAACTTGATAGGTGTCCCAGGATTCCTGTGGCACGTGGAAAGGGACACTTGGTCTCCCGCCTCAGCTGGAGAGGCGTCCCAATTGCCCTGCCAAGCCTCGAGGAGAATCCCGAGTTGTCCCTCGCAAGTAGGCAGGAGTCCTGACGTGGCTGAGCAAACACATGGGTGGAAGGGCTATCCCCGTCGTAACTCGAGAATATACCCCAGGTTCCCACCGCAACTCGAGAGAAACCATGAGACTTCCCCCTCGCCGCGAGATGAGGCCCGATTCCCCTGCACTGCGTGCAGAGCATTTCCGTCTTGCACATCACACATGAAAGGAGCCTTGATTTCCTTGATGGCACTCCAGAGAAACCCCAAGAACACTGTTTCAAGGCTAGAGGGATCCTGAGGTCACTGTAGCAACACGAAAGAGCTCCGTGGACCAAGAATCAACACGAGATGAGAGGTTAGTCCCTGGCTTCGACTCCTGAGGAATACCACCTTACCACAAGCACCTCAAGAGGAGGCTTCTCTCAGCTCTAGGTATGTGAGAGGGACCCTGAGTTTGCGGCCTCAAGTGGAATGGACACCGCGATGCCCTGACGCGAAATAAGGCCGGATATCCCTGCAGTGACTTGAATGCAGGCTCGTCTTGCATCTCCCAAGATGAAAGGATGTCTGAATCCCCTGTGGAGACCACAGAGAACGACCTAGTTCCCCACCTCATCGCGACCGGAGGCCTCACATCCTTTGAAAACTCCAGAGGTACGCGGAGATCAGTGCCTCCAAAGGAGACGATGCCTGATTCCTCGTGAAACTTGATAGGAGTCCCAGGATTCCTGGGGCACGTGGAAAGGGACCCTTGGTCTCCCGCCTCAGCTGGAGAGGCGTCCCAATTGCCTTGCCAAGCCTCGAGGAGAATCCCGAGTTGTGTCTCGCAACTAGGCAAGAGTCCTGACGTGGCTGAACAAACACGTGTGTGGAAGGGCCATCCCCATCGTAACTCGAGAATATACCCCAGGTTCCCGCCGCAACTCGAAAAAAACCATGAGACTTCCCCCTCGCCGCGAGATGAGGCCCGATTCCCCAGCACTGTGTGCAGAGCAATTCTGTGTTGCACATCACACATGAAAGGAGCCTTGATTTCCTTCATGGCACTCCAGAGAAACCCCAAGAACACTGTTTCAAGGCTAGAGGGATCCTGAGGTCACTGTAGCAACACGAAAGAGCTCCGTGGACCAAAAATCAACTCGAGATGAGAGGTTAGTCCCTGGCTTCGACTCCAGAGGAATACCACCTTACCACAAGCACCTCAAGAGGAGGCTTCTCTCAGCTCTAGGTATGTGAGAGGGACCCTGAGTTTGTGGCCTCAAGTGGAATGAACACCGCGATGCCCTGACTCGAAATAAGGCCGGATATCCCTGCAGTGACTTGAATGCAGGCTCGTCTTGCATCTCCCAAGAAGAAAGCATGTCTGAATCCCCTGTGGAGACCACAGAGAAACACCTAGTTCCCCACCTCATCGCGACCGGAGGCCTCAAATCCTTTGAAAACTCCACAGGTACGCGGAGATCAGTGCCTCCAAAGGAGACGATGCCTGACTCCTCGTGAAACTTGATAGGAGTCCCAGGATTCTTGTGGCACGTGGAAAGGGACCCTTGGTCTCCCGCCTCAGCTGGAGAGGCGTTCCATTGCCCTGCCAAGCCTCGAGGAGAATCCCGAGTTGTCCCTCGCAACTAGGCAGGAGTCCTGACGTGGCTGAACAAACACGTGGGTGGAAGGGCCATCCCCGTCGTAACTCGAGAATATACCCCAGGTTCCCGCCGCAACTCGAGATAAACCATGAGACTTCCCCCTCGATGCGAGATGAGGGCCGATTCCCCTGCACTGCGTGCAGAGCAATTCCGTCTTGCACATCACACATGAAAGGAGCCTTGATTTCCTTGATGGCACTCCAGAGAAACCCCAAGAACACTGTTTCAAGGCTAGAGGGATCCTGAGGTCACTGTAGCAACACGAAAGAACTCTGTGGACCAAAAATCAACTCGAAAAGAGGTTAGTCCCTGGATTCGTCTCCAGAGGAATACCACCTTACCACAAGCACCTCAAGAGGAGGCTTCTCTCAGCTCTAGGTATGTGAGAGGGACCCTGAGTTTGCGCCCTCAAGTGGAATGGACACCGCGATGCCCTGACTCGAAATAAGGCCGGATATCCCTGCAGTGACTTCAGTGCAGGCTCGTCTTGCATCTCCCAGGACGAAAGGATGTCTGAATCCCCTGTGGAAAGCACAGAGAAAGACTTAGTTCCCCACCTCATCGCGACCGATAGCCTCACATCTTTTGAAAACTCCAGAGGTACGCGGAGATCAGTGCCTCCAAAGGAGACGATGCCTGACTCCTCGTGAAACTTGATAGGAGTCCCAGGATTCCTGTGGCACTTGGAAAGGGACACTTGGTCTCCCGCCTCAGCTGGAGAGGCGTCCCAATTGCCCTGCCAAGCCTCGAGGAGAATCCCGAGTTGTCCCTCCCAACTAGGCAGGAGTCCTGACTTCGCTGAAGAAACACGTGGGTGGAAGGACCATCCCCGTCGTAACTCGAGAATATACCCCAGGTTCCCGCCGCAACTCGAGAAAAACCATGAGACTTCCCCCTCGCCACGAGATGAGGCCCGATTCCCCTGCACTGCGTGCAAAGCAATTCCGTCTTGCACATCACACATGAAAGGAGCCTTGATTTCCTTGATGGCACTTCAGAGAAACCCCAAGAACACTGTTTCAAGGCTAGAGGGATCCTGAGGTCACTGTAGCAACACGAAAGAGCTCCGAGGGCCAAAAATCAACTCGAGATGAGAGGTTAGTCCCTGGCTTCGACTCCAGAGGAATACGACCTTACCACAAGCACCTCAAGAGGAGGCTTCTCTCAGCTCTAGGTATGTGAGAGGGACCCTGAGTTTGCGGCCTCAAGTGGAATGGACACCGCGATGCCCTGACGTGAAATAAGCCTGGATATCCCTGCAGTGACTTGAATGCAGGCTCGTCTTGCATCTCCCAAGAAGAAAGGATGTCTGAATCCCCTGTGGAGACCACAGAGAAACACCTAGTTCCCCACCTCATCGCGACGGGAGGCCTCACATCCTTTGAAAACTCCAGAGGTACGCAGAGATCAGTGCCTCCAAAGGAGACGATGCCTGACTCCTCGTCAAACTTGTTAGGAGTCCCAGGATTCCTGTGGCACGTGGAAAGGGACCCTTGGTCTCCCGCCTCAGCTGGAGAGGCGTCTCAATTGCCCTGCCAAGCCTCGAGGAGAATCCCGAGTTGTCCCTCGCAAGTAGGCAGGAGTCCTGACGTGTCTGAACAAACACGTGGGTGGAAGGGCATCCCCGTCGTAACTCGAGAATATACCCCAGGTTCCCGCCGCAACTTGAGAAAAACCATGAGACTTCCCCCTCGCCGCGAGATGAGGCCAGATTCCCCTGGACTGCGTGCAGAGCAATTCTGTGTTGCACATCAAACATGAGAGGAGCCTTGATTTCCTTCATGGCACTCCAGAGAAACCCCAAGAAGACTGTTTCAAGGCTAGAGGGATCCTGAGGTCACTGTGGCAACACGAAAGAGCTCCGTGGACCAAAAATCAACTCGAGATGAGAGGTTAGTCCCTGGCTTCGACTCCAGAGGAATACCACCTTACCACAAGCACCTCAAGAGGAGGCTTCTCTCAGCTCTAGGTATGTGAGAGGCACCCTGAGTTTGCGGCCTAAAGTGGAATGGACACCGCGATGCCCTGACTCGAAATAAGGCCGGATATCCCTGCAGTGACTGGAATGCAGGCTCGTCTTGCATCTCCCAAGACGAAAGGGTGTCTGAATCCCCTGTGGAGACCACAGAGAAAGACCTAGTTCCCCACCTCATCGCGACCGGAGGCCTCACATCCTTTGAAAACTCCAGAGGTATGCGGAGATCAGTGCCTCCAAAGGAGACGATGCCTAACTCCTCGTTAAACTTGTTAGGAGTCCCAGGATTCCTGTGGCACGTGGAAAGGGACCCTTGGTCTCCCACCTCAGCTGGAGAGGCGTCTCAATTGCCCTGCCAAGCCTCGTGGAGAATCCCGAGTTGTCCCTCGCAACTAGGCAGGAGTCCTGACGTGGCTGAACAAACACGTGTGTGGAAGGGCATCCCCGTTGTAACTCGAGAATATACCCCAGGTTCCCACCGCAACTCGAGAAAAACCATGAGACTTCCCCCTCGCCGCGAGATGAGGCCCGATTCCCCTGCACTGCGTGCAGAGCAATTCCGTGTTGCACATCACACATGAAAGGAGCCTTGATTTCCTTGATGGCACTCCAGAGAAAATCCAAGAACACTGTTTCAAGGCTCGAGGGATCCTGAGGTCACTGTAGCAACACGAAAAAGCTCCGTGGACCAAAAATCAACTCGAGATGAGAGGTTAGTCCCTGGCTTCGACTCCAGAGAAATACCACCTTACCACAAGCACCTCAAGAGGAGGCTTCTCTCAGCTCTAGGTATGTGAGAGTGACCCTGAGTTTGCGCCCTCAAGTGGAATGGACACCGCGATGCCCTGACTCGAAATAAGGCCGGATATCCCTGCAGTGACTTCAATGCAGGCTCGTCTTGCATCTCCCAAGACGAAAGGATGTCTGAATCCCCTGTGGAGACCACAGAGAAACACCTAGTTCCCCACCTCATCATGACCGGAGGCCTCACATCCTTTGAAAACTACAGAGGTACGCGGAGATCAGTGCCTCCAAAGGAGACGATGCCTGACTCCTTGTGAAACTTGATAGGAGTCCCAGGATTCTTGTGGCACGTGGAAAGGGACCCTTGGTCTCCTGCCTCAGCTGGAGAGGCGTTCCAATTGCCCTGCCAAGCCTCGAGGAGAATCCCGAGTTGTCCCTCGCAACTAGGCAGGAATCCTGACGTGGCTGAACAAACACGTGGGTGGAAGGGCCATCCCCCTCGTAACTCGAGAATATACCCCAGGTTCCCGCCGCAACTCGAGAAAAACCATGAGACTTCCCCCTCGCCGCGAGATGAGGCCCGATTTCCCTGCACTGCGTGCAGAGCAATTCCGTGTTGCACATCACACATGAAAGGAGCCTTGATTTCCTTGATGGCACTCCAGAGAAACCCCAAGAACACTGTTTCAAGGATAGAGGGATCCTGAGGTCACTGTAGCAACACGAAAGAGCTCCGTGGGCCAAAAATCAACTCGAGATGAGAGGTTAGTCCCTGGCTTCGACTCCAGAGGAATACCACCTTACCACAAGCACCTCAAGAGGAGGCTTCTCTCAGCTCTAGGTATGTGAGAGGAACCCTGAGTTTGCGGCCTCAAGTGGAATGGACACCGCGATGCCCTGACTCGAAATAAGGCCGGATATCCCTGCAGTGACTTGAATGCAGGCTCGTCTTGCATCTCCCAAGACGAAAGGATGTCTGAATCCCCTGTGGAGACCACAGAGAAACACCTAGTTCCCCACCTCATCGCGACCGGAGGCCTCACATCCTTTGAAAACTCCAGAGGTACGCGGAGATCAGTGCCTCCAAAGGAGACGATGCCTGATTCCTCGTGAAACTTGATAGGAGTCCCAGGATTCTTGTGGCACGTGGTAAGGGACCTTTGGTCTCCCGCCTCAGCTGGAGAGGCGTTCCATTGCCCTGCCAAGCCTCGAGGAGAATCCCGAGTTGTCCCTCGCAACTAGGCAGGAGTCCTGACGTGGCTGAACAAACACGTGGGTGGAAGGGCCATCCCCGTCGTAACTCGAGAATATACCCCAGGTTCCCGCCGCAACTCGAGAAAAACCATGAGACTTCCCCCTCGATGCGAGATGAGGCCCGATTCCCCTGCACTGCGAGCAGAGCAATTCCGTCTTGCACATCACACATGAAAGGAGCCTTGATTTCCTTGATGGCACTCCAGAGAAAACCCAAGAACACTGTTTCAAGGCTCGAGGGATCCTGAGGTCACTGTAGCAACACGAAAGAACTCTGTGGACCAAAAATCAACTCGAAAAGAGGTTAGTCCCTGGATTCGTCTCCAGAGGAATACCACCTTACCACAAGCACCTCAAGAGGAGGCTTCTCTCAGCTCTAGGTATGTGAGAGGGACCCTGAGTTTGCGCCCTCAAGTGGAATGGACACCGCGATGCCCTGACTCGAAATAAAGCCGGATATCCCTGCAGTGACTTCAGTGCAGGCTCGTCTTGCATCTCCCAGGACGAAAGGATGTCTGAATCCCCTGTGGAAAGCACAGAGAAAGACTTAGTTCCCCACCTCATCGCGACCGATAGCCTCACATCTTTTGAAAACTCCAGAGGTACGCGGAGATCAGTGCCTCCAAAGGAGACGATGCCTGACTCCTCGTGAAACTTGATAGGAGTCCCAGGATTCCTGTGGCACTTGGAAAGGGACACTTGGTCTCCCGCCTCAGCTGGAGAGGCGTCCCAATTGCCCTGCCAAGCCTCGAGGAGAATTCCGAGTTGTCCCTCCCAACTAGGCAGGAGTCCTGACTTCGCTGAAGAAACACGTGGGTGGAAGGACCATCCCCGTCGTAACTCGAGAATATACCCCAGGTTCCCGCCGCAACTCGAGAAAAACCATGAGACTTCCCCCTCGCCGCGAGATGAGGCCCGATTCCCCTGCACTGCGTGCAAAGCAATTCCGTCTTGCACATCACACATGAAAGGAGCCTTGATTTCCTTGATGGCAGTCCAGAGAAACCCCAAGAACACTGTTTCAAGGCTAGAGGGATCCTGAGGTCACTGTAGCAACACGAAAGAGCTCCGTGGGCCAAAAATCAACTCGAGATGAGAGGTTAGTCCCTGGCTTCGACTCCAGAGGAATACCACCTTACCACAAGCACCTCAAGAGGAGGCTTCTCTCAGCTCTAGGTATGTGTGAGGGACCCTGAGTTTGCGGCCTCAAGTGGAATGGACACCGCGATGCCCTGACGTGAAATAAGCCTGGATATCCCTGCAGTGACTTGAATGCAGGCTCGTCTTGCATCTCCCAAGAAGAAAGGATGTCTGAATCCCCTGTGGAGACCACAGAGAAACACCTAGTTCCCCACCTCATCGCGACGGGAGGCCTCACATCCTTTGAAAACTCCAGAGGTACGCAGAGATCAGTGCCTCCAAAGGAGACGATGCCTGACTCCTCGTCAAACTTGTTAGGAGTCCCAGGATTCCTGTGGCACGTGGAAAGGGACCCTTGGTCTCCCACCTCAGCTGGAGAGGCGTCTCAATTGCCCTGCAAAGCCTCGTGGAGAATCCAGAGTTGTCCCTCGCAACTAGGCAGGAGTCCTGACGTGGCTGAACAAACACGTGTGTGGAAGGGCATCCCCGTTGTAACTCGAGAATATACCCCAGGTTCCCACCGCAACTCGAGAAAAACCATGAGACTTCCCCCTCGCCGCGAGATGAGGCCCGATTCCCCTGCACTGCGTGCAGAGCAATTCCGTGTTGCACATCACACATGAAAGGAGCCTTGATTTCCTTGATGGCACTCCAGAGAAAATCCAAGAACACTGTTTCAAGGCTCGAGGGATCCTGAGGTCACTGTAGCAACACGAAAAAGCTCCGTGGACCAAAAATCAACTCGAGATGAGAGGTTAGTCCCTGGCTTCGACTCCAGAGAAATACCACCTTACCACAAGCACCTCAAGAGGAGGCTTCTCTCAGCTCTAGGTATGTGAGAGTGACCCTGAGTTTGCGCCCTCAAGTGGAATGGACACCGCGATGCCCTGACTCGAAATAAGGCCGGATATCCCTGCAGTGACTTCAATGCAGGCTCGTCTTGCATCTCCCAAGACGAAAGGATGTCTGAATCCCCTGTGGAGACCACAGAGAAACACCTAGTTCCCCACCTCATCATGACCGGAGGCCTCACATCCGTTGAAAACTCCAGAGGTACGCGGAGATCAGTGCCTCCAAAGGAGACGATGCCTGACTCCTTGTGAAACTTGATAGGAGTCCCAGGATTCTTGTGGCACGTGGAAAGGGACCCTTGGTCTCCTGCCTCAGCTGGAGAGGCGTTCCAATTGCCCTGCCAAGCCTCGAGGAGAATCCCGAGTTGTCCCTCGCAACTAGGCAGGAATCCTGACGTGGCTGAACAAACACGTGGGTGGAAGGGCCATCCCCCTCGTAACTCGAGAATATACCCCAGGTTCCCGCCGCAACTCGAGAAAAACCATGAGACTTCCCCCTCGCCGCGAGATGAGGCCCGATTTCCCTGCACTGCGTGCAGAGCAATTCCGTGTTGCACATCACACATGAAAGGAGCCTTGATTTCCTTGATGGCACTCCAGAGAAACCCCAAGAACACTGTTTCAAGGATAGAGGGATCCTGAGGTCACTGTAGCAACACGAAAGAGCTCCGTGGGCCAAAAATCAACTCGAGATGAGAGGTTAGTCCCTGGCTTCGACTCCAGAGGAATACCACCTTACCACAAGCACCTCAAGAGGAGGCTTCTCTCAGCTCTAGGTATGTGAGAGGAACCCTGAGTTTGCGGCCTCAAGTGGAATGGACACCGCGATGCCCTGACTCGAAATAAGGCCGGATATCCCTGCAGTGACTTGAATGCAGGCTCGTCTTGCATCTCCCAAGACGAAAGGATGTCTGAATCCCCTGTGGAGACCACAGAGAAAGACCTAGTTCCCCACCTCATCACGACCGGAGGCCTCACATCCTTTGAAAACTCCAGAGGTACGCGGAGATCAGTGCCTCCAAAGGAGACGATGCCTGATTCCTCGTGAAACTTGATAGGAGTCCCAGGATTCTTGTGGCACGTGGAAAGGGACCTTTGGTCTCCCGCCTCAGCTGGAGAGGCGTTCCATTGCCCTGCCAAGCCTCGAGGAGAATCCCGAGTTGTCCCTCGCAACTAGGCAGGAGTCCTGACGTGGCTGAACAAACACGTGGGTGGAAGGGCCATCCCCGTCGTAACTCGAGAATATACCCCAGGTTCCCGCCGCAACTCGAGAAAAACCATGAGACTTCCCCCTCGATGCGAGATGAGGCCCGATTCCCCTGCACTGCGAGCAGAGCAATTCCGTCTTGCACATCACACATGAAAGGAGCCTTGATTTCCTTGATGGCACTCCAGAGAAACCCCAAGAACACTGTTTCAAGGCTCGAGGGATCCTGAGGTCACTGTAGCAACACGAAAGAACTCTGTGGACCAAAAATCAACTCGAAAAGAGGTTAGTCCCTGGATTCGTCTCCAGAGGAATACCACCTTACCACAAGCACCTCAAGAGGAGGCTTCTCTCAGCTCTAGGTATGTGAGAGGGACCCTGAGTTTGCGCCCTCAAGTGGAATGGACACCGCGATGCCCTGACTCGAAATAAAGCCGGATATCCCTGCAGTGACTTCAGTGCAGGCTCGTCTTGCATCTCCCAGGACGAAAGGATGTCTGAATCCCCTGTGGAAAGCACAGAGAAAGACTTAGTTCCCCACCTCATCGCGACCGATAGCCTCACATCTTTTGAAAACTCCAGAGGTACGCGGAGATCAGTGCCTCCAAAGGAGACGATGCCTGACTCCTCGTGAAACTTGATAGGAGTCCCAGGATTCCTGTGGCACTTGGAAAGGGACACTTGGTCTCCCGCCTCAGCTGGAGAGGCGTCCCAATTGCCCTGCCAAGCCTCGAGGAGAATCCCGAGTTGTCCCTCCCAACTAGGCAGGAGTCCTGACTTCGCTGAAGAAACACGTGGGTGGAAGGACCATCCCCGTCGTAACTCGAGAATATACCCCAGGTTCCCGCCGCAACTCGAGAAAAACCATGAGACTTCCCCCTCGCCGCGAGATGAGGCCCGATTCCCCTGCACTGCGTGCAAAGCAATTCCGTCTTGCACATCACACATGAAAGGAGCCTTGATTTCCTTGATGGCAGTCCAGAGAAACCCCAAGAACACTGTTTCAAGGCTAGAGGGATCCTGAGGTCACTGTAGCAACACGAAAGAGCTCCGTGGGCCAAAAATCAACTCGAGATGAGAGGTTAGTCCCTGGCTTCGACTCCAGAGGAATACCACCTTACCACAAGCACCTCAAGAGGAGGCTTCTCTCAGCTCTAGGTATGTGTGAGGGACCCTGAGTTTGCGGCCTCAAGTGGAATGGACACCGCGATGCCCTGACGTGAAATAAGCCTGGATATCCCTGCAGTGACTTGAATGCAGGCTCGTCTTGCATCTCCCAAGAAGAAAGGATGTCTGAATCCCCTGTGGAGACCACAGAGAAACACCTAGTTCCCCACCTCATCGCGACGGGAGGCCTCACATCCTTTGAAAACTCCAGAGGTACGCAGAGATCAGTGCCTCCAAAGGAGACGATGCCTGACTCCTCGTCAAACTTGTTAGGAGTCCCAGGATTCCTGTGGCACGTGGAAAGGGACCCTTGGTCTCCCACCTCAGCTGGAGAGGCGTCTCAATTGCCCTGCAAAGCCTCGTGGAGAATCCAGAGTTGTCCCTCGCAACTAGGCAGGAGTCCTGACGTGGCTGAACAAACACGTGTGTGGAAGGGCATCCCCGTTGTAACTCGAGAATATACCCCAGGTTCCCACCGCAACTCGAGAAAAACCATGAGACTTCCCCCTCGCCGCGAGATGAGGCCCGATTCCCCTGCACTGCGTGCAGAGCAATTCCGTGTTGCACATCACACATGAAAGGAGCCTTGATTTCCTTGATGGCACTCCAGAGAAAATCCAAGAACACTGTTTCAAGGCTCGAGGGATCCTGAGGTCACTGTAGCAACACGAAAAAGCTCCGTGGACCAAAAATCAACTCGAGATGAGAGGTTAGTCCCTGGCTTCGACTCCAGAGAAATACCACCTTACCACAAGCACCTCAAGAGGAGGCTTCTCTCAGCTCTAGGTATGTGAGAGTGACCCTGAGTTTGCGCCCTCAAGTGGAATGGACACCGCGATGCCCTGACTCGAAATAAGGCCGGATATCCCTGCAGTGACTTCAATGCAGGCTCGTCTTGCATCTCCCAAGACGAAAGGATGTCTGAATCCCCTGTGGAGACCACAGAGAAACACCTAGTTCCCCACCTCATCATGACCGGAGGCCTCACATCCGTTGAAAACTCCAGAGGTACGCGGAGATCAGTGCCTCCAAAGGAGACGATGCCTGACTCCTTGTGAAACTTGATAGGAGTCCCAGGATTCTTGTGGCACGTGGAAAGGGACCCTTGGTCTCCTGCCTCAGCTGGAGAGGCGTTCCAATTGCCCTGCCAAGCCTCGAGGAGAATCCCGAGTTGTCCCTCGCAACTAGGCAGGAATCCTGACGTGGCTGAACAAACACGTGGGTGGAAGGGCCATCCCCCTCGTAACTCGAGAATATACCCCAGGTTCCCGCCGCAACTCGAGAAAAACCATGAGACTTCCCCCTCGCCGCGAGATGAGGCCCGATTTCCCTGCACTGCGTGCAGAGCAATTCCGTGTTGCACATCACACATGAAAGGAGCCTTGATTTCCTTGATGGCACTCCAGAGAAACCCCAAGAACACTGTTTCAAGGATAGAGGGATCCTGAGGTCACTGTGGCAACACGGAAGAGCTCCGTGGACCAAAAATCAACTCGAGATGAGAGGTTAGTCCCTGGCTTCGACTCCAGAGGAATACCACCTTACCACAAGCACCTCAAGAGGAGGCTTCTCTCAGCTCTAGGTATGTGAGAGGGACCCTGAGTTTGCGGCCTCAAGTGGAATGGACACCGCGATGCCCTGACTCGAAATAAGGCCGGATATCCCTGCAGTGACTGGAATGCAGGCTCGTCTTGCATCTCCCAAGACGAAAGGGTGTCTGAATCCCCTGTGGAGACCACAGAGAAAGACCTAGTTCCCCACCTCATCGTGACCGGAGGCCTCACATCCTTTGAAAACTCCAGAGGTACGCGGAGATCAGTGCCTCCAAAGGAGACGATGCCTGACTCCTCGTGAAACTTGATAGGAGTCCCAGGATTCTTGTGGCACGTGGAAAGGGACCCTTGGTCTCCCGCCTCAGCTGGAGAGGCGTTCCATTGCCCTGCCAAGCCTCGAAGAGAATCCCGAGTTGTCCCTCGCAACTAGGCAGGAGTCCTGACGTGGCTGAACAAACACGTGGGTGGAAGGGCCATCCCCGTCGTAACTCGAGAATATACCCCAGGTTCCCGCCGCAACTAGAGAAAAACCATGAGACTTCCCCCTCGATGCGAGATAAGGCCCGATTCCCCTGCACGCGTGCAGAGCAATTCCGTCTTGCACATCACACATGAAAGGAGCCTTGATTTCCTTGATGGCACTCCAGAGAAACCCCAAGAACACTGTTTCAAGGCTCGAGGGATCCTGAGGTCACTGTAGCAACACGAAAGAACTCTGTGGACCAAAAGTCAACTCGAAAAGAGGTTAGTCCCTGGATTCGTCTCCAGAGGAATACCACCTTACCACAAGCACCTCAAGAGGAGGCTTCTCTCAGCTCTAGGTATGTGAGAGGGACCCTGAGTTTGCGGCCTCAAGTGGAATGGACACGGCGATGCCCTGACTCGAAATAAGGCCGGATATCCCTGCAGTGACTTCAGTGCAGGCTCGTCTTGCATCTCCCAGGACGAAAGGATGTCTGAATCCCCTGTGGAAAGCACAGAGAAAGACTTAGTTCCCCACCTCATCGCGACCGATAGCCTCACATCTTTTGAAAACTCCAGAGGTACGCGGAGATCAGTGCCTCCAAAGGAGACGATGCCTGACTCCTCGTGAAACTTGATAGGAGTCCCAGGATTCCTGTGGCACTTGGAAAGGGACACTTGGTCTCCCGCCTCCGCTGGAGAGGCGTCCCAATTGCCCTGCCAAGCCTCGAGGAGAATCCCGAGTTGTCCCTCGCAACTAGGCAGGAGTCCTGACGTGGCTGAACAAACACGTGGGTGGAAGGGCCATCCCCATCGTAACTCGAGAATATACCCCAGGTTCCCGCCGCAACTCGAGAAAAACCATGAGACTTCCCCCTCGCCGCGAGATGAGGCCCGATTCCCCTGCACTGCGTGCAGAGCAATTCCGTCTTGCACATCACACATGAAAGGAGCCTTGATTTCCTTAATGGCACTCCAGAGAAACCCCAAGAACACTGTTTCAAGGCTAGAGGGATCCTGATGTCACTGTAGCAACACGAAAGAGCTCCGTGGACCAAGAATCAACACGAGATGAGAGGTTAGTCCCTGGCTTCGACTCCTGAGGAATACCACCTTACCACAAGCACCTCAAGAGGAGGCTTCTCTCAGCTCTAGGTATGTGAGAGGGACCCTGAGTTTGCGGCCTCAAGTGGAATGGACACCGCGATGCCCTGACTCGAAATAAGGCCGGATATCCCTGCAGTGACTTGAATGCAGGCTCGTCTTGCATCTCCCAAGAAGAAAGGATGTCTGAATCCCCTGTGGAGACCACAGAGAAACACCTAGTTCCCCACCTCATCGCGACCGGAGGCCTCACATCCTTTGAAAACTCCAGAGGTACGCGGAGATCAGTTCCTCCAAAGGAGACGATGCCTGACTCCTCGTCAAACTTGTTACGAGTCCCAGGATTCCTGTGGCACGTGGAAAGGGACCCTTGGTCTCCCGCCTCAGCTGGAGAGGCGTCTCAATTGCCCTGCCAAGCCTCGAGGAGAATCCCGAGTTGTCCCTCGCAACTAGGCAGGAGTCCTGACGTGGCTGAACAAACACGTGTGTGGAAGGGCATCCCGTCGTAATTCGAGAATATACCCCAGGTTCCCGCCGCAACTCGAGAAAAACCATGAGACTTCCCCCTCGCCGCGAGATGAGGCCCGATTCCCCTGCACTGCGTGCAGAGCAATTCCGTCTTGCACATCACACATGAAAGGAGCCTTGATTTCCTTGATGGCACTCCAGAGAAACCCCAAGAACACTGTTTAAAGGATAGAGGGATCCTGAGGTTACTGTAGCAACACGAAAGAACTCTGTGGACCAAAAATCAACTCGAAAAGAGGTTAGTCCCTGGATTCGTCTCCAGAGGAATACCACCTTACCAAAAGCACCTCAAGAGGAGGCTACTCTCAGCTCTAGGTATGTGAGAGGGACCCTGAGTTTGCGGCCTCAAGTGGAATGGACACCGCGATGACCTGACTCGAAATAAGGCCGGATATCCCTGCAGTGACTTCAATGCAGGCTCGTCTTGCATCTCCCACGACGAAAGGATGTCTGAATCCCCTGTGGAAAGCACAGAGAAAGACTTAGTTCCCCACCTCATCGTGACCGATAGCCTCACATCCTTTGAAAACTCCAGAGGTATGCGGAGATCAGTGCCTCCAAAGGAAACGATGCCTGACTCATCGTGAAACTTGATAGGAGTCCCAGGATTCCTGTGGCACTTGGAAAGGGACACTTGGTCTCCCGCCTCAGCTGGAGAGGCGTCCCAATTGCCCTGCCAAGCCTCGAGGAGAATCCAGAGTTGTCCCTCGCAACTAGGCAGGAGTCCTGACTTCGCTGAAGAAACACGTGGGTGGAAGGGCCATCCCCGTCGTAACTCGAGAATATACCCCAGGTTCCCGCCGCAACTCGAGAAAAACCATGAGACTTCCCCCTCGCCGCGAGATGAGGCCCGATTCCCCTGCACTGCGTGCAGAGCAATTCCGTCTTGCACATCACACATGAAAGGAGCCTTGATTTCCTTGATGGCACTCCAGAGAAACCCCAAGAACACTGTTTCAGGGCTAGAGGGATCCTGAGGTCACTGTAGCAACACGAAAGAGCTCCGTGGGCCAAAAATCAACTCGAGATGAGAGCTAAGTCCCTGGCTTCGACTCCAGAGGAATACCACCTTACCACAAGCACCTCAAGAGGAGGCTTCGCTCAGCTCTAGGTATGTGAGAGGGACCCTGAGTTTGCGGCCTCAAGTGGAATGGACACCGCGATGCCCTGACGTGAAATAAGCCTGGATATCCCTGCAGTGACTTGAATGCAGGCTCGTCTTGCATCTCCCAAGAAGAAAGGATGTCTGAATCCCCTGTGGAGACCACAGAGAAACACCTAGTTCCCCACCTCATCGCGACCGGAGGCCTCACATCCTTTGAAAACTCCAGAGGTACGCGGAGATCACTGCCTCCAAAGGAGACGATGCCTGACTCCTCGTGAAACTTGATAGGAGTTCCAGGATTCTTGTGGCACGTGGAAAGGGACACTTGGTCTCCTGCCTCAGCTGGAGAGGCGTTCCAATTGCCCTGCAAAGCCTCGAGGAGAATCCCGAGTTGTCCCTCGCAAGTAGGCAGGAGTCCTGACGTGGATGAACAAACACGTGGGTGGAAGGGCCATCCCCGTCGTAACTCGAGAATATACCCCAGGTTCCCGCCGCAACTCGAGAAAAACCATGAGACTTCCCCCTCGCCGCGAGATGAGGCCCGATTCCCCTGCACTGCGTGCAGAGCAAATCCGTGTTGCACATCACACATGAAAGGAGCCTTGATTTCCTTGATGGCACTCCAGAGAAACCCCAAGAACACTGTTTCAAGGCTAGAGGGATCCTGAGGTCACTGTAGCAACACGAAAGAGCTCCGTGGGCCAAAAATCAACTCGTGATGAGAGGTTAGTCCCTGGCTTCGACTCCAGAGGAATACCACCTTACCACAAGCACCTCAAGAGGAGGCTTCTCTCAGCTCTAGGTATGTGAGAGGGACCCTGAGTTTGCGGCCTCAAGTGGAATGGACACCGCGATGCCCTGACGCGAAATAAGGCTGGATATCCCTGCAGTGACTTGAATGCAGGCTCGTCTTGCATCTGCCAAGATGAAAGGATGTCTGAATCCCCTGTGGAGACCACAGAGAAAGACCTAGTTCCCCACCTCATCGCGACCGGAGGCCTCACATCCTTTGAAAACTCCAGAGGTACGCGGAGATCAGTGCCTCCAAAGGAGACGATGCCTGACTCCTCATGAAACTTGATAGGAGTCCCACGATTCCTGTGGCACGTGGAAAGGGACCCTTGGTCTCCCGCCTCAGATGGAGAGGCGCCCCAATTGCCTTGCCAAGCCTCGAGGAGAATCCCGAGTTGTGTCTCGCAACTAGGCAAGAGTCCTGTCGTGGCTGAACAAACACGTGTGTGGAAGCGTCATCCCCGTCGTAACTCGAGAATATACCCCAGGTTCCCGCCGCAACTCGAGAAAAACCATGAGACTTCCCCCTCGCCGCGAGATGAGGCCCGATTCCACTGCACTGCGTGCAGAGCAATTCTGTGTTGCACATCATACATGATAGGAGCCTTGATTTCCTTCATGGCACTCCAGAGAAACCCCAAGAACACTGTTTCAAGGCTAGAGGGATCCTGAGGTCACTGTAGCAACATGAAAGAGCTCCGTGGACCAAGAATCAACACGAGATGAGAGGTTAGTCCCTGGCTTCGAATCCAGAGGAATACCACCTTACCACAAGCACCTCAAGAGGAGGCTTCTCTCAGCTCTAGGTATGTGAGAGGGACCCTGAGTTTGCGGCCTCAAGTGGAATGGACACCGCGATGCCCTGACTCGAAATAAGGCCGGATATCCCTGCAGTGACTTGAATGCAGGCTCGTCTTGCATCTCCCAAGAAGAAAGGATGTCTGAATCCCCTGTGGAGACCACAGAGAAACACCTAGTTCCCCACCTCATCGCGACCGGAGGCCTCACATCCTTTGAAAACTCCAGAGGTACGCGGAGATCAGTTCCTCCAAAGGAGACGATGCCTGACTCCTCGTCAAACTTGTTAGGAGTTCCAGGATTCCTGTGGCAAGTGGAAAGGGACCCTTGGTCTCCCGCCTCAGCTGGAGAGGCGTCTCAATTGCCCTGCCAAGCCTCGAGGAGAATCCCGAGTTGTCCCTCGCAACTAGGCAGGAGTCCTGACGTGGCTGAACAAACACGTGTGTGTAAGGGCATCCCGTCGTAACTCGAGAATATACCCCAGGTTCCCGCCGCAACTCGAGAAAAACCATGAGACTTCCCCCTCGCCGCGAGATGAGTCCCGATTCCCCTGCACTGCGTGCAGAGCAATTCCGTCTTGCACATCACACATGAAAGGAGCCTTGATTTCCTTGATGGCACTCCAGAGAAACCCCAAGAACACTGTTTCAAGGCTCGAGGGATCCTGAGGTCACTGTAGTAACACGAAAGAGCTCCGTGGACCAAAAATCAACTCGAGATGAGAGGTTAGTCCCTGGCTTCGACTCCAGAGGAATACCACCTTACCACAAGCACCTCAAGAGGAGGCTTCTCTCAGCTCTAGGTATGTGAGAGGAACCCTGAGTTTGCGGCCTCAAGTGGAATGGACACCGCGATGCCCTGACGCGAAATAAGCCTGGATATCCCTGCAGTGACTTGAATGCAGGCTCGTCTTGCATCTCCCAAGATGAAAGGATGTCTGAATCCCCTGTGGAGACCACAGAGAAAGACCTAGTTCCCCACCTCATCGCGACGGGAGGCCTCACATCCTTTGAAATCTCCAGAGGTACGCAGAGATCAGTGCCTCCAAAGGAGACGATGCCTGACTCCTCGTGAAACTTGATAGGTGTCCCAGGTTTCCTGTGGCACGTGGAAACTGACCCTTGGTCTCCCGCCTCAGCTGGAGAGGCGTCCCAATTGCCCCGCCAAGCCTCGAGGAGAATCACGAGTTGTCCCTCGCAAGTAGGCAGGAGTCCTGACGTGGCTGAACAAACACGTGGGTGGAAGGGCCATCCCCGTCGTAACTCGAGAATATACCCCAGGTTCCCACTGCAACTCGAGAAAAACCATGAGACTTCCCCTTCGCCGCGAGATGAGGCCCGATTCCCCTGCACTGCGTGCAGAACAATTCCGTCTTGCACATCACACATGAAAGGAGCCTTGATTTCCTTGATGGCACTCCAGAGAAACCCCAAGAACACTGTTTCAAGGCTAGAGGGATCCTGAGGTCACTGTAGCAACACGAAAGAGCTCCGTGGACCAAGAATCAACACGAGATGAGAGGTTAGTCCCTGGCTTCGACGCCTGAAGAATACCACCTTACCAGAAGCATCTCAAGAGGAGGCTTCTCTCAGCTCTAGGTATGTGAGAGGGACCCTGAGTTTGCGGCCTCAAGTGGAATGGACACCGCGATGCCCTGACTCGAAATAAGGCCGGATATCCCTGCAGTGACTTGAATGCAGGCTCGTCTTGCATCTCCCAAGAAGAAAGGATGTCTGAATCCCCTGTGGAGACCACAGAGAAACACCTAGTTCCCCACCTCATCGCGACCGGAGGCCTCACATCCTTTGAAAACTCCAGAGGTACGCGGAGATCAGTTCCTCCAAAGGAGACGATGCCTGACTCCTCGTCAAACTTGTTAGGAGTCCCAGGATTCCTGTGGCAAGTGGAAAGGGACTCTTGGTCTCCCGCCTCAGCTGGAGAGGCGTCTCAATTGCCCTGCCAAGCCTCGAGGAGAATCCCGAGTTGTCCCTCGCAACTAGGCAGGAGTCCTGATGTGGCTGAACAAACACGTGTGTGTAAGGGCATCCCGTCGTAACTCGAGAATATACCCCAGGTTCCCGCCGCAACTCGAGAAAAACCATGAGACTTCCCCCTCGCCGCGAGATGAGTCCCGATTCCCCTGCACTGCGTGCAGAGCAATTCCGTCTTGCACATCACACATGAAAGGAGCCTTGATTTCCTTGATGGCACTCCAGAGAAACCCCAAGAACACTGTTTCAAGGCTCGAGGGATCCTGAGGTCACTGTAGTAACACGAAAGAGCTCCGTGGACCAAAAATCAACTCGAGATGAGAGGTTAGTCCCTGGCTTCGACTCCAGAGGAATACCACCTTACAACAAGCACCTCAAGAGGAGGCTTCTCTCAGCTCTAGGTATGTGAAAGGGACCCTGAGTTTGCGGCCTCAAGTGGAATGGACACTGCGATGCCCTGACTCGACATAAGGCCGGATATCCCTGCAGTGACTTGAATGCAGGCTCGTCTTGCATCTCCCAAGACGAAAGGATGCCTGAATCCCCTGTGGAGACCACAGAGAAATATATAGTTCCCCACCTCATCGCGACCGGAGGCCTCACATCCTTTGAAAACTCCAAAGGTACGCGGAGATCAGTGCCTCCAAAGGAGACGATGCCTGACTCCTCGTGAAACTTGATAGGAGTCCCAGGATTCTTGTGGCACGTGGAAAGGGACCCTTGGTCACCCGCCTCAGCTGGAAAGGCGTTCCATTGCCCTGCCAAGCCTCGAGGAGAATCCCGAGTTGTCCCTCGCAACTAGGCAGGAGTCCTGACGTGGCTGAACAAACACGTGGGTGGAAGGGCCATCCCCGTCGTAACTCGAGAATATACCCCAGGTTCCCGCCGCAACTCGAGAAAAACCATGAGACTTCCCCCTCGCCCCGAGATGAGGCCTGATTCCCCTGTACTGCGTGCAGAGCAATTCCGTGTTGCACATCACACATGAAAGGAGCCTTGATTTCCTTGATGGCACTCCAGAGAAACCCCAAGAACACTGTTTCTAGGATAGAGGTATCCTGAGGTCACTGTAGCAACACGAAAGAACTCTGTGGACCAAAAATCAACTCGAAAAGAGGTTAGTCCCTGGATTCGTCTCCAGAGGAATACCACCTTACCACAAGCACCTCAAGAGGAGGCTTCTCTCAGCTCTAGGTATGTGAGAGGGACCCTGAGTTTGCGGCCTCAAGTGGAATGGACACCGCGATGCCCTGACTCGAAATAAGGCCGGATATCCCTGCAGTGACTTGAATGCAGGCTCGTCTTGCATCTCCCAAGACGAAAGGATGTCTGAATCCCCTTTGGAAAGCTCAGAGAAAGACTTAGTTCCCCACCTCATCGCGACCGATAGCCTCACATCCTTTGAAAACTCCAGAGGTACGCGGAGATCAGTGCCTCCAATGGAGACGATGCCTGACTCCTAGTCAAACTTGTTAGGAGTCCCAGGATTCCCGTGGCACGTGGAAAGGGACACTTGGTACACCGCCTCAGCTGGAGAGGCGTCTCAATTGCCCTGCCAAGCCTCGAGGAAAATCCCGAGTTGTCCCTCGCAACTAGGCAGGAGTCCTGACGTGGCTGAACAAACACGTGGGTGGAAGGGCCATCCCCGTCGTAACTCGAGAATATACCCCAGGTTCCCGCCGCAACTCGAGAAAAACCATGAGACTTCCCCCTCGCCGCGAGATGAGGCCCGATTCCCCTGCACTGCGTGCAGAGCAATTCCGTCTTGCACATCACACATGAAAGGAGCCTTGATTTCCTTGATGGCACTCCAGAGAAACCCCAAGAACACTGTTTCAAGGCTCGAGGGATCCTGAGGTCACTGTAGTAAGACGAAAGAGCTCCGTGGACCAAAAATCAACTCGAGATGAGAGGTTAGTTCCTGGCTTCGACTCCAGAGGAATACCACCTTACCACAAGCACCTCAAGAGGAGGCTTCTCTCAGCTCTAGGTATGTGAGAGGGACCCTGAGTTTGCGGCCTCAAGTGGAATGGAAACTGCGATGCCCTGACTCGAAATAAGGCCGGATATCCCTGCAGTGACTTCAATGCAGGCTCGTCTTGCATCTCCCAAGACGAAAGGATGTCTGAGTCCCCTGTGGAGACCACAGAGAAACACCTAGTTCCCCACCTCATCGCGACCGGAGGCCTCACATCCTTTGAAAACTCCAGAGGTACGCGGAGATCAGTGCCTCCAAAGGAGACGATGCCTGACACCTCGTGAAACTTGATAGGAGTTTCAGGATTCTTGTGGCACGTGGAAAGGGACCCTTGGTCTCCTGCTTCAGCTGTAGAGGCGTTCCAATTGCCCTGCCAAGCCTCGAGGAGAATCCCGAGTTGTCCCTCGCAACTAGGCAGGAGTCCTGACGTGGATGAACAAACACGTGGGTGGAAGGGCAATCCCCGTCGTAACTGGAGAATATACCCCAGGTTCCCGCCGCAACTCGAGAAAAACCATGAGACTTCCCCCTCGCCGCGAGATGAGGCCCGATTCCCCTGCACTGCGTGCAGAGCAATTCCGTGTTGCACATCACACATGAAAGGAGCCTTGATTTCCTTGATGGCACTCCAGAGAAACCCCAAGAACACTGTTTCAAGGCTAGAGGGATCCTGAGGTCACTGTAGCAACACGAAAGAGCTCCATGGACCAAAATTCAACTCGAGATGAGAGGTTAGTCCCTGGCTTCGAATCCAGAGGAATACCACCTTACCACAAGCACCTCAAGAGGAGGCTTCTCTCAGCTCTAGGTATGTGAGAGGGACCCTGAGTTTGCAGCCTCAAGTGGAATGGACACTGCGATGCCCTGACCCGAAATAAGGCTGGATATCCCTGCAGTGACTTGAATGCAGGCTCGTCTTGCATCTCCCAAGATGAAAGGATGTCTGAATCCCCTGTGGAGACCACAGAGAAAGACCTAGTTCCCCACCTCATCGCGACCGGAGGCCTCACATCCTTTGAAAACTCCAGAGGTACGCGGAGATCAGTGCCTCCAAAGGAGACGATGCTTGACTCCTCGTGAAACTTCATAGGAGTCCCAGGATTCCTGTGGCACGTGGAAAGGGACCCTTGGTCTCCCGCCTCAGCTGGAGAGGCGTCCCAATTGCATTGCCAAGCCTCGAGGAGAATCCCGAGTTGTGTCTCGCAACTAGGCAAGAGTCCTGACGTGGCTGAACAAACACGTGTGTGGAAGGGCCATCCCCGTCGTAACTCGAGAATATACCCCAGGTTCCCGCCGCAACTCGAGAAAAACCATGAGACTTCCCCCTCGCCGCGAGATGAGGCCCGATTCCCCTGCACTGCGTGCAGAGCAATTCTGTGTTGCACATCACACATGAAAGGAGCCTTGATTTCCTTCATGGCACTCCAGAGAAACCCCAAGAACACTGTTTCAAGGCTAGAGGGATCCTGAGGTCACTGTAGCAACACGAAAGAGCTCCGTGGACCAAGAATCAACACGAGATGAGAGGTTAGTCCCTGGCTTCGACTCCTGAGGAATACCGCCTTACCACAAGCACCTCAAGAGGAGGCTTCTCTCAGCTCTAGGTATGTGAGAGGGACCCTGAGTTTGCGGCCTCAAGTGGAATGGACACCGCGATGCCCTGACGCGAAATAAGCCTGGATATCCCTGCAGTGACTTGAATGTAGGCTTGTCTTGCATCTCCCAAGAAGAAAGGATGTCTGAATCCCCTGTGGAGACCACAGAGAAACACCTAGTTCCCCACCTCATCGCGACGGGAGGCCTCACATCCTTTGAAAACTCCAGAGGTACGCGGAGATCAGTGCCTCCAAAGGAGACGATGCCTGACTCCTCGTCAAACTTGTTAGGAGTCCCAGGATTCCTGTGGCACGTGGAAAGGGACCCTTGGTCTCCCGTCTCAGCTGGAGAGGCGTCTCAATTGCCCTGCCAAGCCTCGAGGAGAATCCCGAGTTGTCCCTCCCAACTAGGCAGGAGTCCTGACGTGGCTGAACAAACACGTGTGTGGAAGGGCATCCCCGTCGTAACTCGAGAATATACCCCAGGTTCCCGCCGCAACTCGAGAAAAACCATGAGACTTCCCCCTCGCCGCGAGATGAGGCCCGATTCCCCTGCACTGCGTGCAGAGCAATTCCGTGTTGCACATCACACATGAAAGGAGCCTTGATTTCCTTGATGGCACTCCAGAGAAACCCCAAGAACACTGTTTCAAGGCTAGAGGGATCCTGAGGTCACTGTAGTAACACGAAAGAGCTCCGTGGACCAAAAATCAACTCGAGATGAGAGGTTAGTTCCTGGCTTCGACTCCAGAGGAATACCACCTTACCACAAGCACCTCAAGAGGAGGCTTCGCTCAGCTCTAGGTATGTGAGAGGGACGCTGAGTTTGCGGCCTCAAGTGGAATGGACACTGCGATGCCCTGACTCGAAATAAGGCCGGATATCCCTGCAGTGACTTCAATGCAGGCTCGTCTTGCATCTCCCAAGACGAAAGGATGTCTGAATCCCCTGTGGAGACCACAGAGAAACACCTAGTTCCCCACCTCATCGCGACCGGAGGCCTCACATCCTTTGAAAACTCCAGAGGTACGCGGAGATCAGTGCCTCCAAAGGAGACGATGCCTGACTCCTCGTGAAACTTGATAGAAGTTCCAGGATTCTTGTGGCACGTGGAAAGGGACCCTTGGTCTCCTACTTCAGCTGTAGAGGCGTTCCAATTGCCCTGCAAAGCCTCGAGGAGAATCCCGAGTTGTCCCTCGCAACTAGGCAGGAGTCCTGACGTGGATGAACAAACACGTGGGTGGAAGGGCCATCCCCGTCGTAACTCGAGAATATACCCCAGGTTCCCGCCGCAACTCGAGAAAAACCATGAAACTTCCCCCTCGCCGCGAGATGAGGCCCGATTCCCCTGCACTGGGTGCAGAGCAATTCCGTCTTGCACATCACACATGAATGGAGCCTTGATTTCCTTGATGGCACTCCAGAGAAACCCCAAGAACACTGTTTCAAGGCTAGAGGGATCCTGAGGTCACTGTAGCAACACGAAAGAACTCTGTGGACCAAAAATCAACTCGAGATGAGAGGTTAGTCCCTGGATTCGTCTTCAGAAGAATACCAACTTACCACAAGCACCTCAAGAGGAGGCTTCTCTCAGCTCTAGGTATGTGAGAGGGACCCTGAGTTTGCGGCCTCAAGTGGAATGGACAGCGCGATGCCCTGACTCGAAATAAGGCCGGATATCCCTGCAGTGACTTCAATGCAGGCTCGTCTTGCATCTCCCAGGACGAAAGGATGTCTGAATCCCCTGTGGAAAGCACAGAGAAAGACTTAGTTCCCCACCTCATCGCGACCGATAGCCTCACATCCTTTGAAAACTCCAGAGGTACGCGGAGATCAGTGCCTCCAAAGGAGACGATGCCTGACTCCTCGTGAAACTTGATAGGAGTCCCAGGATTCCTGTGGCACTTGGAAAGGGACACTTGGTCTCCCGCCTCAGCTGGAGAGGCGTTCCAATTGCCCTGCCAAGCCTCGAGGAGAATCCAGAGTTGTCCCTCGCAACTAGGCAGGAGTCCTGACGTCGCTGAAGAAACACGTGGGTGGCAGGGCCATCCCCGTCGTAACTCGAGAATATACCCCAGGTTCCCGCCGCAACTCGAGAAAAACCATGAGACTTCCCCCTCGCCGCGAGATGAGGCCCGATTGCCTGCACTGCGTGCAGAGCAATTCCGTGTTGCACATCACACATGAAAGGAGCCTTGATTTCCTTGATGGCACTCCAGAGAAACCCCAAGAACACTGTTTCAAGGCTAGAGGGATCCTGAGGTCACTGTAGCAACACGAAAGAGCTCCGTGGGCCAAAAATCAACTCGAGATGAGAGGTTAGTCCCTGGCTTCGACTCCAGAGGAATACCACCTTACCACAAGCACCTCAAGAGGAGGCTTCTCTCAGCTCTAGGTATGTGAGAGGGACCCTGAGTTTGCGGCCTCAAGTGGAATGGACACCGCGATGCCCTGACGCGAAATAAGGCTGGATATCACTGCAGTGACTTGAATGCAGGCTCTTCTTGCATCTCCCAAGATGAAAGGATGTCTGAATCCCCTGTGGAGACCACAGAGAAAGACCTAGTTCCCCACCTCATCGCGACCGGAGGCCTCACATCCTTTGAAAACTCCAGAGGTACGCGGAGATCAGTGCCTCAAAAGGAGACGATGCCTGACTCCTCGTGAAACTTGATAGGAGTCCCAGGATTCCTGTGGCACGTGGAAAGGGACACTTGGTCTCCCGCCTCAGCTGGAGAGGCGTCCCAATTGCCCTGCCAAGCCTCGAGGAGAATCCACAGTTGTCCCTCGCAAGTAGGCAGGAGTCCTGACGTGGCTGAACAAACACGTGGGTGGAAGGGCCATCCCCGTCGTAACTCGAGAATATACCCCAGGTTCCCGCCGCAACTCGAGAAAAACCATGAGACTTCCCCCTCGCCGTGAGATGAGGCCCGATTCCAATGCACTGCGTGCAGAGCAATTCCGTGTTGCACATCACACATGAAAGGAGCCTTGATTTCCTTGATGGCACTCCAGAGAAACCCCAAGAACACTGTTTCAAGGCTAGAGGGATCCTGAGGTCACTGTAGCAACACGAAAGAGCTCCGTGGGCCAAAAATCAACTCGACATGAGAGGTTAGTCCCTGGCTTCGACTCCAGAGGAATACCACCTTACCACAAGCACCTCAAGAGGAGGCTTCTCTCAGCTCTAGGTATGTGAGAGGGACCCTGAGTTTGTGGCCTCAAGTGGAATGGACACCGCGATGCCCTGACGTGAAATAAGCCTGGATATCCCTGCAGTGACTTGAATGTAGGCTTGTCTTGCATCTCCCAAGAAGAAAGGATGTCTGAATCCCCTGTGGAGACCACAGAGAAACACCTAGTTCCCCACCTCATCGCAACGCGAGGCCTCACATCCTTTGAAAACTCCAGAGGTACGCGGAGATCAGTGCCTCCAAAGGAGACGATGCCTGACTCCTCGTCAAACTTTTTAGGAGTCCCAGGATTCCTGTGGCACGTGGAAAGGGACCCTTGGTCTCCCGTCTCAGCTGGAGAGGCGTCTCAATTGCCCTGCCAAGCCTCGAGGAGAATCCCGAGTTGTCCCTCCCAACTAGGCAGGAGTCCTGACGTGGCTGAACAAACACGTGTGTGGAAGGGCCATCCCCGTCGTAACTGGAGAATATACCCCAGGTTCCCACCGCAACTCGAGAAAAACCATGAGACTTCCCCCTCGCCGCGAGATGAGGACCGATTCCCCTGCACTGCGTGCAGAGCAATTCCGTCTTGCACATCACACATGAAAGGAGCCTTGATTTCCTTGATGGCACTCCAGAGAAACCCCAAGAACACTGTTTCAAGGCTCGAGGGATCCTGAGGTCACTGTAGTAACACGAAAGAGCTCCGTGGACCAAAAATCAACTCGAGATGAGAGGTTAGTTCCTGGCTTCGACTCCAGAGGAATACCACCTTACCACAAGCACCTCAAGAGGAGGCTTCGCTCAGCTCTAGGTATGTGAGAGGGACCCTGAGTTTGCGGCCTCAAGTGGAATGGACACTGCGATGCCCTGACTCGAAATAAGGCCGGATATCCCTGCAGTGACTTCAATGCAGGCTCGTCTTGCATCTCCCAAGACGAAAGGATGTCTGAATCCCCTGTGGAGACCACAGAGAAACACCTAGTTCCCCACCTCATCGCGACCGGAGGCCTCACATCCTTTGAAAACTCCAGAGGTACGCGGAGATCAGTGCCTCCAAAGGAGACGATGCCTGACTCCTCGTGAAACTTGATAGAAGTTCCAGGATTCTTGTGGCAGGTGGAAAGGGACCCTTGGTCTCCTGCTTCAGCTGTAGAGGCGTTCCAATTGCCCTGCAAAGCCTCGAGGAGAATCCCGAGTTGTCCCTCGCAACTAGGCAGGAGTCCTGACGTGGATGAACAAACACGTGGGTGGAAGGGCCATCCCCGTCGTAACTCGAGAATATACCCCAGGTTCCCGCCGCAACTCGAGAAAAACCATGAAACTTCCCCCTCGCCGCGAGATGAGGCCCGATTCCCCTGCACTGCGTGCAGAGCAATTCCGTCTTGCACATCACACATGAAAGGAGCCTTGATTTCCTTGATGGCACTCCAGAGAAACCCCAAGAACACTGTTTCAAGGCTAGAGGGATCCTGAGGTCACTGTAGCAACACGAAGGAGCTCCGTGGGCCAAAAATCAACTCGAGATGAGAGGTTAGTCCCTGGCTTCGACTCCAGAGGAATACCACCTTACCACAAGCACCTCAAGAGGAGGCTTCTCTCAGCTCTAGTTATGTGAGAGGGACCCTGAGTTTGCGGCCTCAAGTGGAATGGACACCGCGATGCCCTGACGCGAAATAAGCCTGGATATCCCTGCAGTGACTTGAATGCAGGCTCGTCTTGCATCTCCCAAGATGAAAGGATGTCTGAATCCCCTGTGGAGACCACAGAGAAAGACCTAGTTCCCCACCTCATCGCGACCGGAGGCCTCACATCCTTTGAAAACTCCAGAGGTACGCGGAGATCAGTGCCTCCAAAGGAGACGATGCCTGACTCCTCGTGAAACTTGATAGGAGTCCCAGGATTCCTGTGGCACGTGGAAAGGGACCCTTGGTCTCCCGTCTCAGCTGGAGAGGCGTCCCAATTGCCCTGCCAAGCCTCGAGGAGAATCCCGAGTTGTCCCTCGCAACTAGGCAAGAGTCCTGACGTGGCTGTACAAACACGTGTGTGGAAGGGCCATCCCCGTCGTAACTCGAGAATATACCCCAGGTTCCCGCCGCAACTCGAGAAAAACCATGAGACTTCCCCCTCGCCGCGAGATGAGGCCCGATTCCCCTGCACTGCCTGCAGAGCAATTGCGTGTTGCACATCACACATGAAAGGAGCCTTGATTTCCTTGATGGCACTCCAGAGAAACCCCAAGAACACTGTTTCAAGGATAGAGGGATCCTGAGGTCACTGTAGCAACACGAAAGAGCTCTGTGGACCAAAAATCAACTCGAAAAGAGAGGTTAGTCCCTGGATTCGTCTTCAGAAGAATACCAACTTACCACAAGCACCTCAAGAGGAGGCTTCTCTCAGCTCTAGGTATGTGAGAGGGACCCTGAGTTTGCGGCCTCAAGTGGAATGGACAGCGCGATGCCCTGACTCGAAATAAGGCCGGATATCCCTGCAGTGACTTCAATGCAGGCTCGTCTTGCATCTCCCAGGACGAAAGGATGTCTGAATCCCCTGTGGAAAGCACAGAGAAAGACTTAGTTCCCCACCTCATCGCGACCGATAGCCTCACATCCTTTGAAAACTCCAGAGGTACGCGGAGATCAGTGCCTCCAAAGGAGACGATGCCTGACTCCTCGTGAAACTTGATAGGAGTCCCAGGATTCCTGTGGCACTTGGAAAGGGACACTTGGTCTCCCGCCTCAGCTGGAGAGGCGTTCCAATTGCCCTGCCAAGCCTCGAGGAGAATCCAGAGTTGTCCCTCGCAACTAGGCAGGAGTCCTGACGTCGCTGAAGAAACACGTGGGTGGCAGGGCCATCCCCGTCGTAACTCGAGAATATACCCCAGGTTCCCGCCGCAACTCGAGAAAAACCATGAGACTTCCCCCTCGCCGCGAGATGAGGCCCGATTGCCTGCACTGCGTGCAGAGCAATACCGTGTTGCACATCACACATGAAAGGAGCCTTGATTTCCTTGATGGCACTCCAGAGAAACCCCAAGAACACTGTTTCAAGGCTAGAGGGATCCTGAGGTCACTGTAGGAACAAGAAAGAGCTCCGTGGGCCAAAAATCAACTCGAGATGAGAGGTTAGTCCCTGGCTTCGACTCCAGAGGAATACCACCTTACCACAAGCACCTCAAGAGGAGGCTTCTCTCAGCTCTAGGTATGTGAGAGGGACCCTGAGTTTGCGGCCTCAAGTGGAATGGACACCGCGATGCCCTGACGCCAAATAAGGCTGGATATCACTGCAGTGACTTGAATGCAGGCTCTTCTTGCATCTCCCAAGATGAAAGGATGTCTGAATCCCCTGTGGAGACCACAGAGAAAGACCTAGTTCCCCACCTCATCGCGACCGGAGGCCTCACATCCTTTGAAAACTCCAGAGGTACGCGGAGATCAGTGCCTCAAAAGGAGACGATGCCTGACTCCTCGTGAAACTTGATAGGAGTCCGAGGATTCCTGTGGCACGTGGAAAGGGACCCTTGGTCTCCCGTCTCAGCTGGAGAGGCGTCCCAATTGCCCTGCCAAGCCTCGAGGAGAATCCACAGTTGTCCCTCGCAAGTAGGCAGGAGTCCTGACGTGGCTGAACAAACACGTGGGTGGAAGGGCCATCCCCGTCGTAACTCGAGAATATACCCCAGGTTCCCGCCGCAACTCGAGAAAAACCATGAGACTTCCCCCTCGCCGTGAGATGAGGCCCGATTCCCCTGCACTGCGTGCAGAGCAATTCCGTGTTGCACATCACACATGAAAGGAGCCTTGATTTCCTTGATGGCACTCCAGAGAAACCCCAAGAACACTGTTTCAAGGCTAGAGGGATCCTGAGGTCACTGTAGCAACACGAAAGAGCTCCGTGGGCCAAAAATCAACTCGAGATGAGAGGTTAGTCCCTGGCTTCGACTCCAGAGGAATACCACCTTACCACAAGCACCTCAAGAGGAGGCTTCTCTCAGCTCTAGGTATGTGAGAGGGACCCTGAGTTTGCGGCCTCAAGTGGAATGGACACCGCGATGCCCTGACTCGAAATACGGCCGGATATCCCTGCAGTGACTTCAATGCAGGCTCGTCTTGCATCCCCCAAGACGAAAGGATGTCTGAATCCCCTGTGGAGACCACAGAGAAACAACTAGTTCCCCACCTCATCGCGACCGGAGGCCTCACATCCTTTGAAAACTCCAGAGGTACGCGGAGATCAGTGCCTCCAAAGGAGACGATGCCTGACTCCTCGTGAAACTTGATAGGAGTCCCAGGATTCCTGTGGCACTTGGAAAGGGACACTTGGTCTCCCGCCTCAGCTGGAGAGGCGTTCCAATTGCCATTCCAAGCCTCGAGGAGAATCCCGAGTTGTCCCTCGCAACTAGGCAGGAGTCCTGACGTCGCTGAAGAAACACGTGGGTGGAAGGGCCATCCCCGTCGTAACTCGAGAATATACCCCAGGTTCCCGCCGCAACTCGAGAAAAACCATGAGACTTCCCCCTCGCCGCGAGATGAGGCCCGATTCCCCTGCACTGCGTGCAGAGCAATTCCGTGTTGCACATCACACATGAAAGGAGCCTTGATTTCCTTGATGGCACTCCAGAGAAACCCCAAGAACACTGTTTCAAGGCTAGAGGGATCCTGAGGTCACTGTAGCAACACGAAAGAGCTCCGTGGGCCAAAAATCAACTCGAGATGAGAGGTTAGTCCCTGGCTTCGACTCCAGAGGAATACCACCTTACCACAAGCACCTCAAGAGGAGGCTTCTCTCAGCTCTAGGTATGTGAGAGGGACGCTGAGTTTGCGGCCTCAAGTGGAATGGACACCGTGATGCCCTGACGCGAAATAAGGCTGGATATCCCTGCAGTGACTTGAATGCAGGGTCGTCTTGCATCTCCCAAGATGAAATGATGTCTGAATCCCCTGTGGAGACCACAGAGAAAGACCTAGTTCCCCACCTCATCGCGACCGGAGGCCTCACATCCTTTGAAAACTCCAGAGGTACGCGGAGATCAGTGCCTCCAAAGGAGACGATGCCTGACTCCTCGTGAAACTTGATAGGAGTCCCAGGATTCCTGTGGCACTTGGAAAGGGACCCTTGGTCTCCCGCCTCAGCTGGAGAGGCGTCCCAATTGCCTTGCCAAGCCTCGAGGAGAATCCAGAGTTGACCTCGCAACTAGGCAAGAGTCCTGACGTGGCTGAACAAACACGTGTGTGGAAGGGCCATCCCCGTCGTAACTCGAGAATATACCCCAGGTTCCCGCCACACCTCGAGAAAAACCATGAGACTTCCCCCTCGCCGCGAGATGAGGCCCGATTCCCCTGCGCTGCGTGCAGAGCAATTCTGTGTTGCACATCACACATGAAAGGAGCCTTGATTTCCTTGATGGCACTCCAGAGAAACCCCAAGAACACTGTTTCAAGGCTAGAGGGATCCTGAGGTCACTGTAGCAACACGAAAGAGCTCCGTGGGCCAAAAATCAACTCGAGATGAGAGGTTAGTCCGTGGCTTCGACTCCAGAGGAATACCACCTTACCACAAGCACCTCAAGAGGAGGCTTCTCTCAGCTCTAGGTATGTGAGAGGAACCCTGAGTTTGCGGCCTCAAGTGGAATGGACCCCGCGATGCCCTGACGCGAAATAAGGCTGGATATCCCTGCAGTGACTTGAATTCAGGCTCTTCTTGCATCTCCCAGGACGAAAGGATGTCTGAATCCCCTGTGGAAAGCACAGAGAAAGACTTAGTTCCCCACCTCATCGCGACCGATAGCCTCACATCCTTTGAAAATTCCAGAGGTACGCGGAGATCAGTGCCTCCAAAGGACACGATGCCTGACTCCTCGTGAAACTTGATAGGAGTCCCAGGATTCCTGTGGCACTTGGAAAGGGGCACTTGGTCTCCCGCCTCAGCTGGAGAGGCGTCCCAATTGCCCTGCCAAGCCTCGAGGAGAATCCAGAGTTGTCCCTCGCAACTAGGCAGGAGTCCTGACGTCGCTGAAGAAACACGTGGGTGGAAGGGCAATCCCCTTCGTAACACGAGAATATATCCCAGGTTCCTGCCGCAACTCGAGAAAAACCATGAGACTTCCCCCTCGCCGCGAGATGAGGCACGATTCCCCTGCACTGCGTGCAGAGCAATTCCGTGTTGCACATCACACATGAAAGGAGCCTTGATTTCCTTGATGGCACTCCAGAGAAACCCCAAGAACACTGTTTCAAGGCTAGAGGGATCCTGAGGGCACTGTAGCAACACGAAAGAGCTCCATGGACTAAGAATCAACACGAGATGAGAGGTTAGTCCCTGGCTTCGACTCCAGAGGAATACCACCTTACCACAAGCACCTCAAGAGGAGGCTTCTCTCAGCTCTAGGTATGTGAGAGGGATCCTGAGTTTGCGGCCTCAAGTGGAATGGACACCGCGATGCCCTGACTCGAAATAAGGCCGGATATCCCTGCAGTGACTTGAATGCAGGCTCGTCTTGCATCTCCCAAGAAGACAGGATGTCTGAATCCCCTGTGGAGACCACAGAGAAACACCTAGTTCCCGACCTCATCGCGACCGGAGGCCTCACATCCTTTGAAAACTCCAGAGGTACGCGGAGATCAGTGCCTCCAAAGGAGACGATGCCTGACTCCTCGTGAAACTTCATAGGAGTCCCAGGATTCCTGTGGCACGTGGAAAGGGACCCTTGGTCTCCCGCCTTAACTGGAGAGGCGTCCCAATTGCCCTGCCAGGCCTCGAGGAGAATCCCGAGTTGTCCCTCGCAAGTAGGCAGGAGTCCTGACGTGGCTGAACAAACACTTGGGTGGAAGGGCCATCCCCGTCGTAACTCGAGAATATACCCCAGGTTCCCACCGCAACTCGAGAAAAACCATGAGACTTCCCTCTCGCCACGAGATGAAGCCCGATTCCCCTGCACTGCGTGCAGAGCAATTCCGTCTTGCACATCACACATGAAAGGAGCCTTGATTTCCTTGATGGCACTCCAGAGAAACCCCAAGAACACTGTTTCAAGGCTAGAGGGATCCTGAGGTCACTGTAGCAACACGAAAGAGCTCCGTGGACCAAGAATCAACACGAGATGAGAGGTTAGTCCGTGGCTTCGACTCCAGAGGAATACCACCTTACCACAAGCACCTCAAGAGGAGGCTTCTCTCAGCTCTAGGTATGTGAGAGGGACCCTGAGTTTGCGGCCTCAAGTGGAATGGACACTGCGATGCCCTGACTCGAAATAAGGCCGGATATCCCTGCAGTGACTTTAATGCAGGCTTGCCTTGCATCTCCCAAGACGAAAGGATATCTGAATCTCCTGTGCAGACCACAGAGAAACACCTAGTTCCCCAACTTATCGCGACCGGAGGCCTCACATCCTTTGAAAACTCCAGAGGTACGCGGAGATCAGTGCCTCCAAAGGAGACGATGCCTGACTCCTCGTGAAACTTGATAGGAGTTCCAGGATTCTTGTGGCACGTGGAAAGGGACCCTTGGTCTCCTGCCTCAGCTGGAGAGGCGTTCCAATTGCCCTGCAAAGCCTCGAGGAGAATCCCGAGTTGTCCCTCGCAACTAGGCAGGAGTCCTGACGTCGATGAACAAACACGTGTGTGGAAGGGCCATCCCCGTCGTAACTCGAGAATATACCCCAGGTTCCCGCCGCAACTCGAGAAAAACCATGAGACTTCCCCCTCGCCGCGAGATGAGGCACGATTCCCCTGCACTGTGTGCAGAGCAATTTCGTGTTGCACATCACACATGAAAGGAGCCTTGATTTCCGTGATGGCACTCCAGAGAAACCCCAAGAACACTGTTTCAAGGCTAGAGGGATCCTGAGGTCACTGTAGCAACACGAAAGAGCTCCGTGGGCCAAAAATCAACTCGAGATGAGAGGTTAGTCCCTGGCTTCGACTCCAGAGGAATACCACCTTACCACAAGCACCTCAAGAGGAGGCTTCTCTCAGCTCTAGGTATGTGAGAGGAACCCTGAGTTTGCGGCCTCAAGTGGAATGGACAGCGCGATGCCCTAACGCGAAATAAGGCTGGATATCCCTGCAGTGACTTCAATGCAGGCTCGTCTTGCATCTCCCAAGACGAAAGGATGTCTGAATCCCCTGTGGAAAGCAAAGAGAAAGACTTAGTTCCCAACCTCATCGCGACCGATAGCCTCACATCCTTTGAAAACTCCAGAGGTACGCGGAGATCAGTGCCTCCAAAGGAGACGATGCCTGACTCCTCTTGAAACTTGATAGGAGTCCCAGGATTCCTGTGGCCCTTGGAAAGGGACACTTGGTCTCCCGCCTCAGCTGGAGAGGCGTCCCAATTGCCCTGCCAAGCCTCGAGGAGAATCCCGAGTTGTCCCTCGCAACTAGGCAGGAGTCCTGACGTGGCTGAACAAACACGTGTGTGGAAGGGCCATCCCCGTCGTAACTCGAGAATATACCCCAGGTTCCCGCCGCAACTCGAGAAAAACCATGAGACTTCCCCCTCGCCGCGAGATGAGGCCCGATTCCCCTGCACTGCGTGCAGAGCAATTCTGTGTTGCACATCACACATGAAAGGAGCCTTGATTTCCTTCATGGCACTCCAGAGAAACCCCAAGAACACTGTTTCAAGGCTAGAGGGATCCTGAGGTCACTGTAGCAGCACGAAAGAGCTCCGTGGACCAAAAATCAACTCGAGATGAGAGGTTAGTCCCTGGCTTCGACTCCAGAGGAATACCACCTTACCACAAGCACCTCAAGAGGAGGCTTCTCTCAGCTCTAGGTATGTGAGAGGGACCCTGAGTTTGTGGCCTCAAGTGGAATGGACACCGCGATGCCCTGACTCGAAATAAGGCCGGATATCCCTGCAGTGACTGGAATGCAGGCTCGTCTTGCATCTCCCAAGACGAAAGGGTGTCTGAATCCCCTGTGGAGACCACAGAGAAAGACCTAGTTCCCCACCTCATCGCGACAGGAGGCCTCAAATCCTTTGAAAACTCCAGAGGTATGCGGAGATCAGTGCCTCCAAAGGAGACGATGCCTGACTCCTCGTGAAACTTGATAGGAGACCCAGGATTCCTGTGGCACGTGGAAAGGGACCCTTGGTCTGCCGTCTCAGCTGGAGAGGCGTCCCAATTGCCCTGCACAGCCTCGAGGAGAATCCCGAGTTGTCCCTCGCAACTAGGCAGGAGTCCTGACATGGCTGAAGAAACACGTGGGTGGAAGGGCCATCCCCGTCGTAACTCGAGAATATACCCCAGGTTCCCGCCGCAACTCGAGAAAAACCATGAGACTTCCCCCTCGCCGCGAGATGAGGCCCGATTCCCCTGCACTGCGTGCAGAGCAATTCCGTGTTGCACATCACACATGAAAGGAGCCTTGATTTCCTTGATGGCACTCCAGAGAAACCCCAAGAACACTGTTTCAAGGCTAGAGGGATCCTGAGGTCACTGTAGAAACACGAAAGAGCTCCGTGGAACAAGAATCAACACGAGATGAGAGGTTAGTCCCTGGCTTCGACTCCAGAGGAATACCACCTTACCACAAGCACCTCAAGAGGAGGCTTCTCTCAGCTCTAGGTATGTGAGAGGGACCCTGAGTTTGCGGCCTCAAGTGGAATGGACACCGCGATGCCCCGACGCGAAATAAGGCTGGATATCCCTGCAGTGACTTGAATGCAGGCTCGTCTTGCATGTCCCAAGAAGAAAGGATGTCTGAATCCCCTGTGGAGACCACAGAGAAACACCTAGTTCCCCACCTCATCGCGACCGGAGGCCTCACATCCTTTGAAAACTCCAGAGGTACGCGGAGATCAGTGCCTCCAAAGGAGACGATGCCTGACTCCTCGTGAAACTTGATAGGAGTCCCAGGATTCCTGTGGCACGTGGAAAGGGACCCTTGGTCTCCCGCCTCAGCTGGAGAGGCGTTCCAATTGCCCTGCCAAGCCTCGAGGAGAATCCCGAGTTGTCCCTCGCAACTAGGCAGGAGTCCTGACGTCGCTGAAGAAACACGTGGGTGGAAGGGCCATCCCCGTCGTAACTCGAGAATATACCCCAGATTCCCGCCGCAACTCGAGAAAAACCATGAGACTTCCGCCTCGATGCGAGATGAGGCCCGATTCCCCTGTACTGCGTGCAGAGAAATTCCGTCTTGCACATCACACATGAAAGGAGCCTTGATTTCCTTGATGGCACTCCAGAGAAACCCCAAGAACACTGTTTCAAGGATAGAGGGATCCTGAGGTCACTGTAGCAACACGAAAGAGCTCCGTGGACCAAAAATCAACTCGAAAAGAGAGATTAGTCCCTGGATTCGTCTCCAGAGGAATACCACCTTACCACAAGCACCTCAAGAGGAGGCTTCTCTCAGCTCTAGGTATGTGAGAGGGACCCTGAGTTTGCGGCCTCAAGTGGAATGGACACCGCGATGCCCTGACTCGAAATAAGGCCGGATATCCCTGCAGTGACTTCAATGCAGGCTAGTCTTGCATCTCCCAGGACGAAAGAATGTCTGAATCCCCTGTGGAAAGCACAGAGAAAGACTTAGTTCCCCACCTCATCGCGACCGATAGCCTCACATCCTTTGAAAACTCCAGAGGTACGCGGAGATCAGTGCCTCCAAAGGAGACGATGCCTGACTCCTCGTGAAACTTGATAGGAGTCCCAGGATTCCTGTGGCACTTGGAAAGGGACCCTTGGTCTCCCGCCTCAGCTGGAGAGGCGTCCCAATTGCCCTGCCAAGCCTCGAGGAGAATCCAGAGTTGTCCCTCGCAACTAGGCAGGAGTCCTGACATGGCTGAACACACACGTGTGTGGAAGGGCCATCCCCGTCGTAACTCGAGAATATACCCCAGGTTCCCGCCGCAACTCGAGAAAAACCATGAGACTTCCCCCTCGATGCGAGATGAGGCCCGATTCCCCTGCACTGTGTGCAGAGGAATTCCGTCTTGCACATCACACATGAAAGGAGCCTTGATTTCCTTGATGGCACTCCAGAGAAACCCCAAGAACACTGTTTCAAGGATAGAGGGATCCTGAGGTCACTGTAGCAACACGAAAGAGCTCCGTGGGCCAAAATTCAACTCGAGATGAGAGGTTAGTCCCTGGCTTCGACTCCAGAGGAATACCACCTTACCACAAGCACCTCAAGAGGAGGCTTCTCTCAGCTCTAGGTATGTGAGAGGGACCCTGAGTTTGCGGCCTCAAGTGGAATGGACACCGCGATGCCCTGACGCGAAATAAGCCTGGATATCCCTGCAGTGACTTCAATGCAGGCTCGTCTTGCATCTCCCAAGATGAAAGGATGTCTGAATCCCCTGTGGAGACCACAGAGAAAGAACTAGTTCCCCACCTCATCGCGACCGATAGCCTCACATCCTTTGAAAACTACAGAGGTACGCGGAGATCAGTGCCTCCAAAGGAGACGATGCCTGACTCCTCGTGAAACCTGATAGGAGTCCCAGGATTCCTGTGGCACGTGGAAAGGGACCCTTGGTCTCCCGCCTCAGCTGGAGAGGCGTCCCAATTGCCTTGCCAAGCCTCGAGGAGAATCCCGAGTTGTGTCTTGCAACTAGTCAAGAGTCCTGACGTGGCTGAAGAAACCCGTGTGTGGAAGGGCCATCCCCGTCGTAACTCGAGAATATACCGCAGGTTCCCGCCGCAACTCGAGAAAAACCATGAGACTTCCCCCTCGCCGCGAGATGAGGCCCGATTCCCCTGCACTGCGTGCAGAGCAATTCCGTGTTGCACATCACACATGAAAGGAGCCTTGATTTCCTTGATGGCACTCCAGAGAAACCCCAAGAACACTGTTTCAAGGCTAGAGGGATCCTGAGGTCACTGTAGCAACACGAAAGAGCTCCGTGGACCAAAAATCAACTCGAGATGAGAGGTTAGTCCCTGGCTTCGACTCCAGAGGAATACCACCTTACCACAAGCACCTCAAGAGGAGGCTTCTCTCAGCTCTAGGTATGTGAGAGGGACCCTGAGTTTGCGGCCTCAAGTGGAATGGACACCGCGATGCCCTGACTCGAAATAAGGCCGGATATCCCTGCAGTGACTGGAATGCAGGCTCGTCTTGCATCTCCCAAGACGAAAGGGTGTCTGAATCCCCTGTGGAGACCACAGAGAAAGACCTAGTTCCCCACCTCATCGCGACAGGAGGCCTCAAATCCTTTGAAAACTCCAGAGGTATGCGGAGATCAGTGCCTCCAAAGGAGACGATGCCTGACTCCTCGTGAAACTTGATAGGAGACCCAGGATTCCTGTGGCACGTGGAAAGGGACCCTTGGTCTCCCGTCTCAGATGGAGAGGCGTCCCAATTGCCCTGCAAAGCCTCGAGGAGAATCCTGAGTTGTCCCTCGCAACTAGGCAGGAGTCCTGACATGGCTGAACACACACGTGTGTGGAAGGGCCATCCGCGTCGTAACTCGAGAATATACCCCAGGTTCCCGCCGCAACTCGAGAAAAACCATGAGACTTCCCCCTCGCCGCGAGATGAGGCCCGATTCCCCTGCACTGCGTGCAGAGCAATTCCGTGTTGCACATCACACATGAAAGGAGCCTTGATTTCCTTGATGGCACTCCAGAGAAACCCCAAGAACACTGTTTCAAGGATAGAGGGATCCTGAGGTCACTGTAGCAACAGGAAAGAACTCTGTGGACCAAAAATCAACTCGAAAAGAGAGGTTAGTCCCTGGATTCGTCTCCAGAGGAATACCACCTTACCACAAGCACCTCAAGAGGAGGCTTCTCTCAGCTCTAGGTATGTGAGAGGGACCCTGAGTTTGCGGCCTCAAGTGGAATGGACACCGCGATGCCCTGACTCGAAATAAGGCCGGATATCCCTGCAGTGACTTCAATGCAGGCTCGTCTTGCATCTCCCAGGACGAAAGGATGTCTGAATCCCCTGTGGAAACCACAGAGAAAGACTTAGTTCCCCACCTCATCGCGACCGATAGCCTCACATCCTTTGAAAACTCCAGAGGTACGCGGAGATCAGTTCCTCCAAAGGAGACGATGCCTGACTCCTCGTGAAACTTGATAGGAGTCCCAGGATTCCTGTGGCACTTGGAAAGGGACCCTTGGTCTCCCGCCTCAGCTGGAGAGGCGTTCCAATTGCCCTGCCAAGCCTCGAGGAGAATCCCGAGCTGTGTCTCGCAACTAGGCAGGAGTCCTGACGTGGCTGAACAAACACGTGTGTGGAAGGGCCATCCCCGTCATAACTCGAGAATATACCCCAGGTTCCCGCCGCAACTCGAGCAAAACCATGAGACTTCCCCCTCGATGCGAGATGAGGCCCGATTCCCCTGTACTGCGTGCAGAGCAATTCCGTGTTGCACATCACACATGAAAGGAGCCCTGATTTCCTTGATGGCACTCCAGAGAAACCCCAAGAACACTGTTTCAAGGCTAGAGGGATCCTGAGGTCACTGTAGCAACACGAAAGAACTCTGTGGACCAAAAATCAACTCGAAAAGAGAGGTTAGTCCCTGGATTCGTCTCCAGAGGAATACCACCTTACCACAAGCACCTCAAGAGGAGGCTTCTCTCAGCTCTAGGTATGTGAGAGGGACTCTGAGTTTGCGGCCTCAAGTGGAATGGACACCGCGATGCCCTGACTCGAAATAAGGCCGGATATCCCTGCAGTGACTTCAATTCAGGCTCGTCTTGCATCTCCCAAGAAGAAAGGATGTCTGAATCCCCTGTGGAGACCACAGAGAAAGACCTAGTTCCCCACCTCATCGCGACCGGAGGCCTCACATCCTTTAAAAACTCCAGAGGTACGCGGAGATCAGTGCCTCCAAAGGAGACGATGCCTGACTCCTCGTGAAACTTGATAGGAGTCCCAGGATTCCTGTGGCATGTGGAAAGGGACCCTTGGTCTCCCGCCTCAGCTGGAGAGGCGTCCCAATTGCCTTGCCAAGCCTCGAGGAGAATCCCGAGTTGTGTCTCGCAACTAGGCAAGAGTCCTGACGTGGCTGAACAAACACGTGTGTGGAAGGGCCATCCCCGTCGTAACTCGAGAATATACCCCATGTTCCCGCCGCAACTCGAGAAAAACCATGAGACTTCCCCCTTGCCGCGAGATGAGGCCCGATTCCCCTGCACTGCGTGCAGAGCAATTCTGTGTTGCACATCACACATGAAAGGAGCCTTGATTTCCTTCATGGCACTCCAGAGAAACCCCAAGAACACTGTTTCAAGGCTAGAGGGATCCTGAGATCACTGTAGCAGCACGAAAGAGCTCCGTGGACCAAAAATCAACTCGAGATGAGAGGTTAGTCCCTGGCTTCGACTCCAGAGGAATACCACCTTACCACAAGCACCTCAAGAGGAGGCTTCTCTCAGCTCTAGGTATGTGAGAGGGACCCTGAGTTTGCGGCCTCAAGTGGAATGGACACCGCGATGCCCTGCCTCGAAATAAGGCTGGATATCCCTGCAGTGACTGGAATGCAGGCTCGTCTTGCATCTCCCAAGACGAAAGGGTGTCTGAATCCCCTGTGGAGACCACAGAGAAAGACCTAGTTCCCCACCTCATCGCGACCGGAGGCCTCAAATCCTTTGAAAACACCAGAGGTATGCGGAGATCAGTGCCTCCAAAGGAGACGATGCCTGACTCCTCGTGAAACTTGATAGGAGACCCAGGATTCCTGTGGCACGTGGAAAGGGACCCTTGGTCTCCCGTCTCAGCTGGAGAGGCGTCCCAATTGCCCTGCACAGCCTCGAGGAGAATCCCGAGTTGTCCCTCGCAACTAGGCAGGAGTCCTGACATGGCTGAACACACACGTGTGTGGAAGGGCCATCCCCGTCGTAACTCAAGAATATACCCCAGGTTCCCGCCGCAACTCGAGAAAAACCATGAGACTTCCCCCTCGCCGCGAGATGAGGCCCGATTCCCCTGCACTGCGTGCAGAGCAATTCCGTGTTGCACATCACACATGAAAGGAGCCTTGATTTCCTTGATGGCACTCCAGAGAAACCCCAAGAACACTGTTTCAAGGCTAGAGGGATCCTGAGGTCACTGTAGCAACACGAAAGAGCTCCGTGGACCAAGAATCAACACGAGATGAGAGGTTAGTCCCTGGCTTCGACTCCTGAGGAATACCACCTTACCACAAGCACCTCAAGAGGAGGCTTCTCTCAGCTCTAGGTATGTGAGAGGGATCCTGAATTTGCCGCCTCAAGTGGAATGGACACCGCGATGCCCTGACTCGAAATAAGGCCGGATATCCCTGCAGTGACTTCAATGCAGGCTCGTCTTGCATCTCCCAGGACGAAAGGATGTCTGAATCCCCTGTGGAAAGCACAGAGAAAGACTTAGTTCCCCACCTCATCGCGACCGATAGCCTCACATCCTTTGAAAACTCCAGAGGTACGCGGAGATCAGTGCCTCCAAAGGAGACGATGCCTGACTCCTCGTGAAACTTGATAGGAGTCCCAGGATTCCTGTGGCACGTGGAAAGGGACCCTTGGTCTCCCGCCTCTGCTGGAGAGGCGTCCCAATTGCCCTGCCATGCCTCGAGGAGAATCCAGAGTTGTCCCTCGCAACTAGGCAGGAGTCCTGACGTCGCTGAAGAAACACGTGTGTGGAAGGGCCATCCCCGTCGTAACTCGAGAATATACCCCAGGTTCCCGCCACAACTCGAGAAAAACCATGAGACTTCCCCCTCGATGCGAGATGAGGCCCGATTCCCCTGTACTGCGTGCAGAGCAATTCCGTGTTGCACATCACACATGAAAGGAGCCTTGATTTCCTTGATGGCACTCCAGAGAAACCCCAAGAACACTGTTTCAAGGATAGAGGGATCCTGAGGTCACTGTAGCAACAGGAAAGAACTCTGTGGACCAAAAATCAACTCGAAAAGAGAGGTTAGTCCCTGGATTCGTCTCCAGAGGAATACCACCTTACCACAAGCACCTCAAGAGGAGGCTTCTCTCAGCTCTAGGTATGTGAGAGGGACCCTGAGTTTGCGGCCTCAAGTGGAATGGACACCGCGATGCCCTGACTCGAAATAAGGCCGGATATCCCTGCAGTGACTGGAATGCAGGCTCGTCTTGCATCTCCCAAGACGAAAGGGTGTCTGAATCCCCTGTGGAGACCACAGAGAAAGACCTAGTTCCCCACCTCATCGCGACCGGAGGCCTCAAATCCTTTGAAAACTCCAGAGGTATGCGGAGATCAGTGCCTCCAAAGGAGACGATGCCTGACTCCTCGTGAAACTTGATAGGAGACCCAGGATTCCTGTGGCACTTGGAAAGGGACGCTTGGTCTCCCGTCTCAGCTGGAGAGGCATCCCAATTGCCCTGCAAAGCCTCGAGGAGAATCCCGAGTTGTCCCTCGCAACTAGGCAGGAGTCCTGACATGGCTGAACACACACGTGTGTGGAAGGGCCATCCCCGTCGTAACTCGAGAATATACCCCAGGTTCCCGCCGCAACTCGAGAAAAACCATGAGACTTCCCCCTCGCCGCGAGATGAGGCCCGATTCCCCTGCACTGCGTGCAGAGCAATTCCGTCTTGCACATCACACATGAAAGGAGCCTTGATTTCCTTGATGGCACTCCAGAGAAACCCCAAGAACACTGTTTCAAGGCTAGAGGGATCCTGAGGTCACTGTAGCAACATGAAAGAGCTCCGTGGACCAAGAATCAATACGAGATGAGAGGTTAGTCCCTGGCTTCGACTCCAGAGGAATACCACCTTACCACAAGCACCTCAAGAGGAGGCTTCTCTCAGCTCTAGGTATGTGAGAGGGACCCTGAGTTTGCGGCCTCAAGTGGAATGGACACCGCGATGCCCTGACTCGAAATAAGGCCGGATATCCCTGCAGTGACTTGAATGCAGGCTCCTCTTGCATCTCCCAAGATGAAAGGATGTCTGAATCCCCTGTGGAGACCACAGAGAAAGACCTAGTTCCCCACCTCATCGCGACCGGAGGCCTCACATCCTTTGAAAACTCCAGAGGTACGCGGAGATCAGTGCCTCCAAAGGAGACGATGCCTGACTCCTCGTGAAACTTGATAGGAGTCCCAGGATTCCTGTGGCACGTGGAAAGGGACCCTTGGTTTCCCGCCTCAGCTGGAGAGGCGTCCCAATTGCCTTGCCAAGCCTCGAGGAGAATCCCGAGTTGTGTCTCGCAACTAGGCAAGAGTCCTGACGAGGCTGAACACACACGTGTGTGGAAGGGCCATCCCCGTCGTAACTCGAGAATATACCCCAGGTTCCCGCCGCAACTCGAGAAAAACCATGAGACTTCCCCCTCGCCGCGAGATGAGGCCCGATTCTCCTGCACTGCGTGCAGAGCAATTCTGTGTTGCACATCACACATGAAAGGAGCCTTGATTTTCTTCATGGCACTCCAGAGAAACCCCAAGAACACTGTTTCAAGGCTAGAGGGATCCTGAGGTCACTGTAGCAACACGAAAGAGCTCCGTGGACCAAAAATCAACTCGAGATGAGAGGTTAGTCCCTGGCTTCGACTCCAGAGGAATACCACCTTACCACAAGCACCTCAAGAGGAGGCTTCTCTCAGCTCGAGGTATGTGAGAGGGACCCTGAGTTTGCGCCCTCAAGTGGAATGGACACCGCGATGCCCTGACTCGAAATAAGGCCGGATATCCCTGCAGTGACTGGAATGCAGGCTCGTCTTGCATCTCCCAAGACGAAAGGGTGTCTGAATCCCCTGTGGAGACCACAGAGAAAGACCTAGTTCCCCACCTCATCGCGACAGGAGGCCTCAAGTCCTTTGAAAACTCCAGAGGTATGCGGAGATCAGTGCCTCCAAAGGAGACGATGCCTGACTCCTCGTGAAACTTGATAGGAGACTCAGGATTCCTGTGGCACGTGGAAAGGGACCCTTGGTCTCCCGTCTCAGCTGGAGAGGCGTCCCAATTGCCCTGCAAAGCCTCGAGGAGAATCCCGAGTTGTCCCTCGCAACTAGGCAGGAGTCCTGACATGGCTGAACACACACGTGTGTGGAAGGGCCATCCCCGTCGTAACTCGAGAATATACCCCAGGTTCCCGCCGCAACTCGAGAAAAACCATGAGACTTCCCCCTCGCCGCGAGATGAGGCCCGATTCCACTGCACTGCGTGCAGAGCAATTCCGTGTTGCACATCACACATGAAAGGAGCCTTGATTTCCTTGATGGCACTCCAGAGAAACCCCAAGAACACTGTTTCAAGGCTAGAGGGATCCTGAGGTCACTGTAGCAACACGAAAGAGCTCCGTGGACCAAGAATCAACACGAGATGAGAGGTTAGTCCCTGGCTTCGACTCCTCAGGAATACCACCTTACCACAAGCACCTCAAGAGGAGGCTTCTCTCAGCTCTAGGTATGTGAGAGGGATCCTGAGTTTGCGGCCTCAAGTGGAATGGACACCGCGATGCCCTGACTCGAAATAAGGCCGGATATCCCTGCAGTGACTTGAATGCAGGCTCGTCTTGCATCTCCCAAGAAGAAAGGATGTCTGAATCCCCTGTGGAGACCACAGAGAAAGACCTAGTTGCCCACCTCATTGCGACCGGAGGCCTCACATCCTTTGAAAACTCCAGAGGTACGCGGAGATCAGTGCCTCCAAAGGAGACGATGCCTGACTCCTCGTGAAACTTGATAGGAGTCCCAGGATTCTTGTGGCACGTGGAAAGGGACCCTTGGTCTCCCGCCTCAGCTGGAGAGGCGTTCCAATTGCCCTGCCAAGCCTCGAGGAGAATCCCGAGTTGTCCCTCGCAACTAGGCAGGAGTCCTGACGTCGCTGAAGAAACACGTGGGTGGAAGGGCCATCCCCGTCGTAACTCGAGAATATACCCCAGATTCCCGCCGCAACTCGAGAAAAACCATGAGACTTCCGCCTCGATGCGAGATGAGGCCCGATTCCCCTGTACTGCGTGCAGAGAAATTCCGTCTTGCACATCACACATGAAAGGAGCCTTGATTTCCTTGATGGCACTCCAGAGAAACCCCAAGAACACTGTTTCAAGGATAAAGGGATCCTGAGGTCACTGTAGCAACACGAAAGAACTCTGTGGACCAAAAATCAACTCGAAAAGAGAGGTTAGTCCCTGGATTCGTCTCCAGAGGAATACCACCTTACCACAAGCACCTCAAGAGGAGGCTTCTCTCAGCTCTAGGTATGTGAGAGGGACCCTGAGTTTGCGGCCTCAAGTGGAATGGACACCGCGATGCCCTGACTCAAAATAAGGCCGGATATCCCTGCAGTGACTTCAATGCAGGCTCGTCTTGCATCTCCCAGGACGAAAGAATGTCTGAATCCCCTGTGGAAAGCACAGAGAAAGACTTAGTTCCCCACCTCATCGCGACCGATAGCCTCACATCCTTTGAAAACTCCAGAGGTACGCGGAGATCAGTGCCTCCAAAGGAGACGATGCCTGACTCCTCGTGAAACTTGATAGGAGTCCCAGGATTCCTGTGGCACTTGGAAAGGGACCCTTGGTCTCCCGCCTCAGCTGGAGAGGCGTCCCAATTGCCCTGCCAAGCCTCGAGGAGAATCCAGAGTTGTCCCTCGCAACTAGGCAGGAGTCCTGACATGGCTGAACACACACGTGTGTGGAAGGGCCATCCCCGTCGTAACTCGAGAATATACCCCAGGTTCCCGCCGCAACTCGAGAAAAACCATGAGACTTCCCCCTCGATGCGAGATGAGGCCCGATTCCCCTGCACTGTGTGCAGAGGAATTCCGTCGTGCACATCACACATGAAAGGAGCCTTGATTTCCTTGATGGCACTCCAGAGAAACCCCAAGAACACTGTTTCAAGGCTAGAGGGATCCTGAGGTCACTGTAGCAACACGAAAGAGCTCCGTGGGCCAAAAATCAACTCGAGATGAGAGGTTAGTCCCTGGCTTCGACTCCAGAGGAATACCACCTTACCACAAGCACCTCAAGAGGAGGCTTCTCTCAGCTCTAGGTATGTGAGAGGGACCCTGAGTTTGCGGCCTCAAGTGGAATGGACACCGCGATGCCCTGACGCGAAATAAGCCTGGATATCCCTGCAGTGACTTCAATGCAGGCTCATCTTGCATCTCCCAAGATGAAAGGATGTCTGAATCCCCTGTGGAGACCACAGAGAAAGAACTAGTTCCCCACCTCATCGCGACCGGAGGCCTCACATCCTTTGAAAACTCCAGAGGTACGCGGAGATCAGTGCCTCCAAAGGAGACGATGCCTGACTCCTCGTGAAACCTGATAGGAGTCCCAGGATTCCTGTGGCACGTGGAAAGGGACCCTTGGTCTCCCGCCTCAGCTGGAGAGGCGTCCCAATTGCCTTGCCAAGCCTCGAGGAGAATCCCGAGTTGTGTCTTGCAACTAGGCAAGAGTCCTGAGGTGGCTGAAGAAACCCGTGTGTGGAAGGGCCATCCCCGTCGTAACTCGAGAATATACCCCAGGTTCCCGCCGCAACTCGAGAAAAACCATGAGACTTCCCCCTCGCCGCGAGATGAGGCCCGATTCCCCTGCACTGCGTGCAGAGCAATTCCGTGTTGCACATCACACATGAAAGGAGCCTTGATTTCCTTGATGGCACTCCAGAGAAACCCCAAGAACACTGTTTCAAGGCTAGAGGGATCCTGAGGTCACTGTAGCAACACGAAAGAGCTCCGTGGACCAAAAATCAACTCGAGATGAGAGGATAGTCCCTGGCTTCGACTCCAGAGGAATACCACCTTACCACAAGCACCTTAAGAGGAGGCTTCTCTCAGCTCTAGGTATGTGAGAGGGACCCTGAGTTTGCGGCCTCAAGTGGAATGGACACCGCGATGCCCTGACTCGAAATAAGGCCGGATATCCCTGCAGTGACTGGAATGCAGGCTCGTCTTGCATCTCCCAAGACGAAAGGGTGTCTGAATCCCCTGTGGAGACCACAGAGAAAGACCTAGTTCCCCACCTCATCGCGACAGGAGGCCTCAAATCCTTTGAAAACTCCAGAGGTATGCGGAGATCAGTGCCTCCAAAGGAGACGATGCCTGACTCCTCGTGAAACTTGATAGGAGACCCAGGATTCCTGTGGCACGTGGAAAGGGACCCTTGGTCTCCCGTCTCAGATGGAGAGGCGTCCCAATTGCCCTGCAAAGCCTCGAGGAGAATCCTGAGTTGTCCCTCGCAACTAGGCAGGAGTCCTGACATGGCTGAACAGACACGTGTGTGGAAGGGCCATCCCCGTCGTAACTCGAGAATATACCCCAGGTTCCCGCCGCAACTCGAGAAAAACCATGAGACTTCCCCCTCGCCGCGAGATGAGGCCCGATTCCCCTGCACTGCGTGCAGAGCAATTCCGTGTTGCACATCACACATGAAAGGAGCCTTGATTTCCTTGATGGCACTCCAGAGAAACCCCAAGAACACTGTTTCAAGGATAGAGGGATCCTGAGGTCACTGTAGCAACAGGAAAGAACTCTGTGGACCAAAAATCAGCTCGAGATGAGAGGTTAGTCCCTGGCTTCGACTCCAGAGGGATACCACCTTACCACAAGCACCTCAAGAGGAGGCTTCTCTCAGCTCTAGGTATGTGAGAGGGACCCTGAGTTTGCGGCCTCAAGTGGAATGGACACCGCGATGCCCTGACTCGAAATAAGGCCGGATATCCCTGCAGTGACTGGAATGCAGGCTCGTCTTGCATCTCCCAAGACGAAAGGGTGTCTGAATCCCCTGTGGAGACCACAGAGAAAGACCTAGTTCCCCACCTCATCGCGACAGGAGGCCTCAAATCCTTTGAAAACTCCAGAGGTATGCGGAGATCAGTGCCTCCAAAGGAGACGATGCCTGACTCCTCGTGAAACTTGATAGAGGACTCAGGATTCCTGTGGCACGTGGAAAGGGACCCTTGGTCTCCCGTCTCAGCTGGAGAGGCGTCCCAATTGCCCTGCAAAGCCTCGAGGAGAATCCCGAGTTGTCCCTCACAACTAGGCAGGAGTCCTGACATGGCTGAACACACACGTGTGTGGAAGGGCCATCCCCGTCGTAACTCGAGAATATACCCCAGGTTCCCGCCGCAACTCGAGAAAAACCATGAGACTTCCCCCTCGCCGCGAGATGAGGCCCGATTCCCCTGCACTGCGTGCAGAGCAATTCCGTGTTGCACATCACACATGAAAGGAGCCTTGATTTCCTTGATGGCACTCCAGAGAAACCCCAAGAACACTGTTTCAAGGCTAGAGGGATCCTGAGGTCACTGTAGCAACACGAAAGAGCTCCGAGGGCCAAAAATCAACTCGAGATGAGAGGTTAGTCCCTGGCTTCGACTCCAGAGGAATACCACCTTACCACAAGCACCTCAAGAGGAGGCTTCTCTCAGCTCTAGGTATGTGAGAGGGACCCTGAGTTTGCGGCCTCAAGTGGAATGGACACCGCGATGCCCTGACTCGAAATAAGGCCGGATATCCCTGCAGTGACTTCAATGCAGGCTCGTCTTGCATCTCCCAGGACTAAAGGATGTCTGAATCCCCTGTGGAAAGCACAGAGAAAGACTTAGTTCCCCACCTCATCGCGACCGACAGCCTCACATCCTTTGAAAACTCCAGAGGTACGCGGAGATCAGTGCCTCCAAAGGAGTCGATGCCTGACTCCTCGTGAAACTTGATAGGAGTCCCAGGATTCCTGTGGCACGTGGAAAGGGACCCTTGGTCTCCCGCCTCAGCTGGAGAGGCGTCCCAATTGCCTTGCCAAGCCTCGAGGAGAATCCCGAGTTGTGTCTCGCAACTAGGCAGGAGTCCTGACGTGGCTGAACAAACACGTGTGTGGAAGGGCAATCCCCGTCGTAACTCGAGAATATACCCCAGGTTCCCGCCGCAACTCGAGAAAAACCATGAGACTTCCCCCTCGCCGCGAGATGAGGCCCGATTCCCCTGCACTGCGTGTAGAGCAATTCTGTGTTGCACATCACACATGAAAGGAGCCTTGATTTCCTTCATGGCACTCCAGAGAAACCCCAAGAACACTGTTTCAAGGCTAGAGGGATCCTGAGGTCACTGTAGCAGCACGAAAGAGCTCCGTGGACCAAAAATCAACTCGACATGAGAGGTTAGTCCCTGGCTTCGACTCCAGAGGAATACCACCTTACCACAAGCACCTCAAGAGGAGGCTTCTCTCAGCTCTAGGTATTTGAGAGGGACCCTGAGTTTGCGGCCTCAAGTGGAATGGACACCGCGATGCCCTGACTCGAAATAAGTCCGGATATCCCTGCAGTGACTTGAATGCAGGCTCGTCTTGCATCTCCCAAGACGAAAGGGTGTCTGAATCCCCTGTGGAGACCACAGAGAAAGACCTAGTTCCCCACCTCATCGCGACAGGACGCCTCAAATCCTTTGAAAACACCAGAGGTATGCGGAGATCAGTGCCTCCAAAGGAGACGATGCCTGACTCCTCGTGAAACTTGATAGGAGACCCAGGATTCCTGTGGCACGTGGAAAGGGACCCTTGGTCTCCCGTCTCAGCTGGAGAGGTGTCCCAATTGCCCTGCACAGCCTCGAGGAGAATCCCGAGTTGTCACTCGCAACTAGGCAGGAGTCCTGACATGGCTGAACACACACGTGTGTGGAAGGGCCATCCCCGTCGTAACTCAAGAATATACCCCAGGTTCCCGCCGCAACTCGAGAAAAACCATGAGACTTCCCCCTCGCCGCGAGATGAGGCCCGATTCCCCTGCACTGCGTGCAGAGCAATTCCGTGTTGCACATCACACATGAAAGGAGCCTTGATTTCCATGATGGCACTCCAGAGAAACCCCAAGAACACTGTTTCAAGGCTAGAGGGATCCTGAGGTCACTGTAGCAACAGGAAAGAACTCTGTGGACCAAAAATCAACTCAAAAAGAGAGGTTAGTCCCTGGATTCGTCTCCAGAGGAATACCACCTTACCACAAGCACCTCAAGAGGAGGCTTCTCTCAGCTCTAGGTATGTGAGAGGGACCCTGAGTTTGCGGCCTCAAGTGGAATGGACACCGCGATGCCCTGACTCGAAATAAGGCCGGATATCCCTGCAGTGACTTCAATGCAGGCTCGTCTTGCATCTCCCAGGACGAAAGGATGTCTGAATCCCCTGTGGAAAGCACAGAGAAAGACTTAGTTCCCCACCTCATCGCGACCGATAGCCTCACATCCTTTGAAAACTCCAGAGGTACGCGGAGATCAGTGCCTCCAAAGGAGACGATGCCTGACTCCTCGTGAAACTTGATAGGAGTCCCAGGATTCCTGTGGCACTTGGAAAGGGACCCTTGGTCTCCCGCCTCAGCTGGAGAGGCGTCCCAATTGCCCTGCCAAGCCTCGAGGAGAATCCAGAGTTGTCCCTCGCAACTAGGCAGGAGTCCTGACGTCGCTGAAGAAACACGTGGGTGGAAGGGCCATCCCCGTCGTAACTCGAGAATATACCCCAGGTTCCCGCCGCAACTCGAGAAAAACCATGAGACTTCCCCCTCGCCGCGAGATGAGGCCCGATTCCCCTGCACTGCGTGCAGAGCAATTCCGTGTTGCACATCACACATGAAAGGAGCCTTGATTTCCTTGATGGCACTCCAGAGAAACCCCAAGAACACTGTTTCAAGGCTAGAGGGATCCTGAGGTCACTGTAGAAACACGAAAGAGCTCCGTGGAACAAGAATCAACACGAGATGAGAGGTTAGTCCCTGGCTTCGACTCCAGAGGAATACCACCTTACCACAAGCACCTCAAGAGGAGGCTTCTCTCAGCTCTAGGTATGTGAGAGGGACCCTGAGTTTGCGGCCTCAAGTGGAATGGACACCGCGATGCCCTGACGCGAAATAAGGCTGGATATCCCTGCAGTGACTTGAATGCAGGCTCGTCTTGCATCTCCCAAGAAGAATAGATGTCTGAATCCCCTGTGGAGACCACAGAGAAACACCTAGTTCCCCACCTCATCGCGACCGGAGGCCTCACATCCTTTGAAAACTCCAGAGGTACGCGGAGATCAGTGCCTCCAAAGGAGACGATGCCTGACTCCTCGTGAAACTTGATAGGAGTCCCAGGATTCCTGTGGCACGTGGAAAGGGACACTTGGTCTCCCGCCTCAGCTGGAGAGGCGTTCCAATTGCCCTGCCAAGCCTCGAGGAGAATCCCGAGTTGTCCCTCGCAACTAGGCAGGAGTCCTGACGTGGCTGAACAAACACGTGTGTGGAAGGGCCATCCCCGTCTTAACTCGAGAAGATACCCCAGGTTCCCGCCGCAACTCGAGAAAAACCATGAGACTTCCCCCTCGATGGGAGATGAGGCCCGATTCCCCTGTACTGCGTGCAGAGCAATTCCGTCTTGCACATCACACATGAAAGGAGCCTTGATTTCCTTGATGGCACTCCAGAGAAACCCCAAGAACACTGTTTCAAGGCTAGAGGGATCCTGAGGTCACTGTAGCAACAGGAAAGAACTCTGTGGACCAAAAATCAACTCGAAAAGAGAGGTTAGTCCCTGGATTCGTCTCCAGAGGAATACCACCTTACCACAAGCACCTCAAGAGGAGGCTTCTCTCAGCTCTAGGTATGTGAGAGGGACCCTGAGTTTGCGGCCTCAAGTGGAATGGACACTGCGATGCCCTGACTCGAAATAAGGCCGGATATCCCTGCAGTGACTTCAATGCAGGCTCGTCTTGCATCTCCCAAGAAGAAAGGATGTCTGAATCCCCTGTGGAGACCACAGAGAAAGACCTAGTTCCCCACCTCATCGCGACAGGAGGCCTCACATCCTTTGAAAACTCCAGAGGTACGCGGAGATCAGTGCCTCCAAAGGAGACGATGCCTGACTCCTCGTGAAACTTGATAGGAGTCCCAGGATTCCTGTGGCATGTGGAAAGGGACCCTTGGTCTCCCGCCTCAGCTGGAGAGGCGTCCCAATTGCCTTGCCAAGCCTCGAGGAGAATCCCGAGTTGTGTCTCGCAACTAGGCAAGAGTCCTGACGTGGCTGAACAAACACGTGTGTGGAAGGGCCATCCCCGTCGTAACTCGAGAATATACCCCAGGTTCCCGCCGCAACTCGAGAAAAACCATGAGACTTCCCCCTCGCCGCGAGATGAGGCCCGATTCCCCTGCACTGCGTGCAGAGCAATTCTGTGTTGCACATCACACATGAAAGGAGCCTTGATTTCCTTCATGGCACTCCAGAGAAACCCCAAGAACACTGTTTCAAGGCTAGAGGGATCCTGAGGTCACTGTAGCAGCACGAAAGAGCTCCGTGGACCAAAAATCAACTCGAGATGAGAGGTTAGTCCCTGGCTTCGGCTCCAGAGGAATACCACCTTACCACAAGCACCTCAAGAGGAGGCTTCTCTCAGCTCCAGGTATGTGAGAGGGACCCTGAGTTTGCGGCCTCAAGTGGAATGGACACCGCGATGCCCTGACTCGAAATAAGGCAGGATATCCCTGCAGTGACTGGAATGCAGGCTCGTCTTGCATCTCCCAAGACGAAAGGGTGTCTGAATCCCCTGTGGAGACCACAGAGAAAGACCTAGTTCCCCACCTCATCGCGACAGGAGGCCTCAAATCCTTTGAAAACTCCAGAGGTATGCGGAGATCAGTGCCTCCAAAGGAGACGATGCCTGACTCCTCGTGAAACTTGATAGGAGACCCAGGATTCCTGTTGCACGTGGAAAGGGACCCTTGGTCTCCCGTCTCAGCTGGAGAGGCGTCCCAATTGCCCTGCCATGCCTCGAGGAGAATCCAGAGTTGTCCCTCGCAACTAGGCTGGAGTCCTGACGTGGCTGAACACACACGTGTGTGGAAGGGCCATCCCCGTCGTAACTCGAGAATATACCCCAGGTTCCCGCCACAACTCGAGAAAAACCATGAGACTTCCCCCTCGATGTGAGATGAGGCCCGATTCCCCTGTACTGCGTGCAGAGCAATTCCGTCTTGCACATCACACATGAAAGGAGCCTTGATTTCCTTGATGGCACTCCAGAGAAACCCAAAGAACACTGTTTCAAGGATAGAGGGATCCTGAGGTCACTGTAGCAACACGAAAGAACTCTGTGGACCAAAAATCAACTCGAAAAGAGAGGTTAGTCCCTGGACTCGTCTCCAGAGGAATACCACCTTACCACAAGCACCTCAAGAGGAGGCTTCTCTCAGCTCTAGGTATGTGAGAGGGACCCTGAGTTTGCGGCCTCAAGTGGAATGGACACCGCGATGCCCTGACTCAAAATAAGGCCGGATATCCCTGCAGTGACTTCAATGCAGGCCCGTCTTGCATCTCCCAGGACGAAAGGATGTCTGAATCCCCTGTGGAAAGCACAGAGAAAGACTTAGTTCCCCACCTCATCGCGACCGATAGCCTCACATCCTTTGAAAACTCCAGAGGTACGCGGAGATCAGTGCCTCCAAAGGAGACGATGCCTGACTCCTCGTGAAACTTGATAGGAGTCCCAGGATTCCTGTGGCACGTGGAAAGGGACCCTTGGTCTCCCGCCTCTGCTGGAGAGGCGTTCCAATTGCCCTGCCAAGCCTCGAGGAGAATCCCGAGTTTTCCCTCGCAACTAGGCAGGAGTCCTGACGTGGCTGAACAAACACGTGGGTGGAAGGGCCATCCCCGTCGTAACTCGAGAATATTCCCCAGGTTCCCGCTGCAACTCGAGAAAAACCATGAAACTTCCCCCTCGATGCGAGATGAGGCCCGATTCCCCTGTACTGCGTGCAGAGCAATTCCGTCTTGCATATCACACATGAAAGGAGCCTTGATTTCCTTGATGGCACTCCAGAGAAACCCCAAGAACACTGTTTCAAGGCTAGAGGGATCCTGAGGTCACTGTAGCAACACGAAAGAACTCTGTGGACCAAAAATCAACTCGAAAAGAGAGGTTAGTCCCTGGATTCGTCTCCAGAGGAATACCACCTTACCACAAGCACCTCAAGAGGAGGCTTCTCTCAGCTCTAGGTATGTGAGAGGGATCCTGAGTTTGCGGCCTCAAGTGGAATGGACACCGCGATGCCCTGACTCGAAATAAGGCCGGATATCCCTGCAGTGACTGGAATGCAGGCTCGTCTTGCATCTCCCAGGACGAAAGGATGTCTGAATCCCCTGTGGAGACCACAGAGAAAGACCTAGTTCCCCACCTCATCGCGACTGGAGGCCTCACATCCTTTGAAAACTCCAGAGGTACGCGGATATCAGTGCCTCCAAAAGAGACGATGCCTGACTCCTCGTGAAACTTGGTAGGAGTCCCAGGATACCTGTGGCACGTGGAAAGGGACCCTTGGTCTCCCGCCTCAGCTGGAGAGGCGTCCCAATTGCCTTGCCCAGCCTCGAGGAGAATCACGAGTTGTGTCTCGCAACTAGGCAAGAGTCCTGACGTGGCTGAACAAACACATGTGTGGAAGGGCCATCCCCGTCGTAACTCGAGAATATACCCCAGGTTCCCGCCGCAACTTGAGAAAAACCATGAGACTTCCCCCTCGCCGCGAGATGAGGTCTGATTCCCCTGCACTGCGTGCAGAGCAATTCTGTGTTGCACATCACACATGAAAGGAGCCTTGATTTCCTTCATGGCACTCCAGAAAAACCCCAAGAACACTGTTTCAAGGCTAGAGGGATCCTGAGGTCACTGTAGCAACATGAAAGAGCTCCGTGGACCAAAAATCAACTCGAGATGAGAGGTTAGTCCCTGGCTTCGACTCCAGAGGAATACCACCTTACCGCAAGCACCTCAAGAGGAGGCTTCTCTCAGCTCTAGGTATGTGAGAGGGACCCTGAGTTTGCGGCCTCAAGTGGAATGGACACCGCGATGCCCTGACTCGAAATAAGGCCGGATATCCCTGCAGTGACTGGAATGCAGGCTCGTCTTGCATCTCCCAAGACGAAAGGGTGTCTGAATCCCCTGTGGAGGCCACAGAGAAAGACCTAGTTCCCCACCTCACCGCGACCGGAGTCCTCAAATCCTTTGAAAACTCCAGAGGTATGCGGAGATCAGTGCCTCCAAAGGAGACGATGCCTGACTCCTCGTGAAACTTGATAGGAGTCCCAGGATTCCTGTGGCACGTGGAAAGGGACCCTTGGTCTCCCGCCTCAGCTGGAGAGGCGTCCCAATTGCCCTGCAAAGCCTCGAGGAGAATCCCGAGTTGTCCCTCGCAACTAGGCAGGAGTCCTGACATTGCTGAACACACACCTGTGTGGAAGGGCCATCCCCGTCGTAACTCGAGAATATACCCCAGGTTCCCGCCGCAACTCGAGAAAAACCATGAGACTTCCCCCTCGCCGCGAGATGAGGCCCGATTCCCCTGCACTGCGTGCAGAGCAATTCCGTCTTGCACATCACACATGAAAGGAGCCTTGATTTCCTTGATGGCACTCCAGAGAAACCCCAAGAACACTGTTTCAAGGCTAGAGGGATCCTGAGGTCACTGTAGCAACACGAAAGAGCTCCGTGGACCAAGAATCAACACGAGATGAGAGGTTAGTCCCTGGCTTCGACTCCTCAGGAATACCACCTTACCACAAGCACCTCAAGAGGAGGCTTCTCTCAGCTCTAGGTATGTGAGAGGGATCCTGAGTTTGCGGCCTCAAGTGGAATGGACACCGCGATGCCCTGACTCGAAATAAGGCCGGATATCCCTGCAGTGACTTGAATGAAGGCTCATCTTGCATCTCCCAAGAAGAAAGGATGTCTGAATCCCCTGTGGAGACCACAGAGAAAGACCTAGTTCCCCACCTCTTCGCGACAGGAGGCCTCACATCCTTTGAAAACTCCAGAGGTATGCGGAGATCAGTGCCTCCAAAGGAGAGGATGCCTGACTCCTCGTGAAACTTGATAGGAGTCCCAGGATTCCTGTGGCACGTGGAAAGGGACCCTTGGTCTCCCGTCTCAGCTGGAGAGGCGTCCCAATTGCCCTGCAAAGCCTCGAGGAGAATCCCGAATTGTCCCTCGCAACTAGGCAGGAGTCCTGACATGGCTGAACACACACGTGTGTGGAAGGGCCATCCCCGTCGTAACTCCAGAATATACCCCAGGTTCCCGCCGCAACTCGAGAAAAACCATGAGACTTCCCCCTCGCCGCGAGATGAGGCCCGATTCCCCTGCACTGCGTGCAGAGCAATTCCGTGTTGCACATCACACATGAAAGGAGCCTTGATTTCCTTGATGGCACTCCAGAGAAACCCCAAGAACACTGTTTCAAGGATAGAGGGATCCTGTGGTCACTGTAGCAACACGAAAGAACTCTGTGGACCAAAAATCAACTCGAAAAGAGAGGTTAGTCCCTGGCTTCGTCTCCAGAGGAATACCACCTTACCACAAGCACCTCAAGAGGAGGCTTCTCTCAGCTCTAGGTATGTGAGAGGGACCCTGAGTTTGCGGCCTCAAGTGGAATGGACACCGCGATGCCCTGACTCGAAATAGGGCCGGATATTCCTGCAGTGACTTCAATGCAGGCTCGTCTTGCATCTCCCAGGACGAAAGGATGTCTGAATCCCCTGTGGAAAGCACAGAGAAAGACTTAGTTCCCCACCTCATCGCGACCGATAGCCTCACATCCTTTGAAAACTCCGGAGGTATGAGGAGATCAGTGCCTCCAAAGGAGACGATGCCTGACTCCTCGTGAAACTTGATAGGAGTCCCAGGATTCCTGTGGCACTTGGAAAGGGACCCTTGGTCTCCCGCCTCAGCTGGAGAGGCGTCCCAATTGCCCTGCCAAGCCTCGAGGAGAATCCAGAGTTGTCCCTCGCAACTAGGCAGGAGTCCTGACGTGGCTGATCAAACACGTGGGTGGAAGGGCCATCCCCGTCGTAACTCGAGAATATACCCCAGGTTCCCGCCGCAACTCGAGAAAAACCATGAGACTTCCCCCTCGATGCGAGATGAGGCCCGATTTCCCTGTACTGCGTGCAGAGCAATTCCGTCTTGCACATCACACATGAAAGGAGCCTTGATTTCCTTGATGGCACTCCAGAGAAACCCCAAGAACACTGTTTCAAGGATAGAGGGATCCTGAGGTCACTGTAGCAACACGAAAGAACTCTGTGGACCAAAAATCAACTCGAAAAGAGAGGTTAGTCCCTGGATTCGTCTCCAGAGGAATACCACCTTACCACAAGCACCTCAAGAGGAGGCTTCTCTCAGCTCTAGGTATGTGAGAGGGACCCTGAGTTTGCGGCCTCAAGTGGAATGGACACCGCGATGCCCTGACTCGAAATAAGGCCGGATATCCCTGCAGTGACTTCAATGCAGGCTCGTCTTGCATCTCCCAGGACGAAAGGATGTCTGAATCCCCTGTGGAAAGCACAGAGAAAGACTTAGTTCCCCACCTCATCGCGACCGATAGCCTCACATCCTTTGAAAACTCCAGAGGTACGCGGAGATCAGTGCCTCCAAAGGAGACGATGCCTGACTCCTCGTGAAACTTGATAGGAGTCCCAGGATTCCTGTGGCACTTGGAAAGGGACCCTTGGTCACCCGCCTCAGCTGGAGAGGCCTCCCAATTGCCCTGCCAAGCCTCGAGGAGAATCCAGAGTTGTCCCTCGCAACTAGGCAGGAGTCCTGACGTCGCTGAAGAAACACGTGGGTGGAAGGGCCATCCCCGTCGTAACTCGAGAATATACCCCAGGTTCCCGCCGCAACTCGAGAAAAACCATGAGACTTCCCCCTCGCCGCGAGATGAGGCCCGATTCCCCTGCACTGCGTGCAGAGCAATTCCGTGTTGCACATCACACATGAAAGGAGCCTTGATTTCCTTGATGGCACTCCAGAGAAACCCCAAGAACACTGTTTCAAGGCTAGAGGGATCCTGAGGTCACTGTAGGAACAAGAAAGAGCTCCGTGGGCCAAAAATCAACTCGAGATGAGAGGTTAGTCCCTGGCTTCGACTCCAGAGGAATACCACCTTACCACAAGCACCTCAAGAGGAGGCTTCTCTCAGCTCTAGGTATGTGAGAGGGACCCTGAGTTTGCGGCCTCAAGTGGAATGGACATCGCGATGCCCTGACTCGAAATAAGGCCGGATATCCCTGCAGTGACTGGAATGCAGGCTCGTCTTGCATCTCCCAAGACGAAAGGGTGTCTGAATCCCCTGTGGAGGCCACAGAGAAAGACCTAGTTCCCCACCTCACCGCGACCGGAGGCCTCAAATTCTTTGAAAACTCCAGAGGTATGCGGAGATCAGTGCCTCCAAAGGAGACGATGCCTGACTCCTCGTGAAACTTGATAGGAGACCCAGGATTCCTGTGGCACGTGGAAAGGGACCCTTGGTCTCCCGTCTCAGCTGGAGAGGCGTCCCAATTGCCCTGCAAAGCCTCGAGGAGAATCCCGAGTTGTCCCTCGCAACTAGGCAGGAGTCCTGACATGGCTGAACACACACGTGTGTGGAAGGGCCATCCCCGTCGTAACTCGAGAATATACCCCAGGTTCCCGCCGCAACTCGAGAAAAACCATGAGACTTCCCCCTCGCCGCGAGATGAGGCCCGATTCCCCTGCACTGCGTGCAGAGCAATTCTGTGTTGCACATCACACATGAAAGGAGACTTGATTTCCTTCATGGCACTCCAGAGAAACCCCAAGAACACTGTTTCAAGGCTAGAGGGATCCTGAGGTCACTGTAGCAACACAAAAGAACTCCGTGGACCAGAAATCAACTCGAGATGAGAGGTTAGTCCCTGGCTTCGACTCCAGAGGAATACCACCTTACACAAGCACCTCAAGAGGAGGCTTCTCTCAGCTCTAGGTATGTGAGAGGGACCCTGAGTTTGCGGCCTCAAGTGGAATGGACACTGCGATGCCCTGACTCGAAATAAGGCCGGATATCCCTGCAGTGACTTCAATGCAGGCTCGTCTTGCATCTCCCAAGAAGAAAGGATGTCTGAATCCCCTGTGGAGACCACAGAGAAAGACCTAGTTCCCCACCTCATCGCGACAGGAGGCCTCACATCCTTTGAAAACTCCAGAGGTACGCGGAGATCAGTGCCTCCAAAGGAGACGATGCCTGACTCCTCGTGAAACTTGATAGGAGTCCCAGGATTCCTGTGGCATGTGGAAAGGGACCCTTGGTCTCCCGCCTCAGCTGGAGAGGCGTCCCAATTGCCTTGCCAAGCCTCGAGGAGAATCCCGAGTTGTGTCTCGCAACTAGGCAAGAGTCCTGACGTGGCTGAACAAACACGTGTGTGGAAGGGCCATCCCCGTCGTAACTCGAGAATATACCCCAGGTTCCCGCCGCAACTCGAGAAAAACCATGAGACTTCCCCCTCGCCGCGAGATGAGGCCCGATTCCCCTGCACTGCGTGCAGAGCAATTCTGTGTTGCACATCACACATGAAAGGAGCCTTGATTTCCTTCATGGCACTCCAGAGAAACCCCAAGAACACTGTTTCAAGGCTAGAGGGATCCTGAGGTCACTGTAGCAGCACGAAAGAGCTCCGTGGACCAAAAATCAACTCGAGATGAGAGGTTAGTCCCTGGCTTCGGCTCCAGAGGAATACCACCTTACCACAAGCACCTCAAGAGGAGGCTTCTCTCAGCTCCAGGTATGTGAGAGGGACCCTGAGTTTGCGGCCTCAAGTGGAATGGACACCGCGATGCCCTGACTCGAAATAAGGCAGGATATCCCTGCAGTGACTGGAATGCAGGCTCGTCTTGCATCTCCCAAGACGAAAGGGTGTCTGAATCCCCTGTGGAGACCACAGAGAAAGACCTAGTTCCCCACCTCATCGCGACAGGAGGCCTCAAATCCTTTGAAAACTCCAGAGGTATGCGGAGATCAGTGCCTCCAAAGGAGACGATGCCTGACTCCTCGTGAAACTTGATAGGAGACCCAGGATTCCTGTTGCACGTGGAAAGGGACCCTTGGTCTCCCGTCTCAGCTGGAGAGGCGTCCCAATTGCCCTGCCATGCCTCGAGGAGAATCCAGAGTTGTCCCTCGCAACTAGGCTGGAGTCCTGACGTGGCTGAACACACACGTGTGTGGAAGGGCCATCCCCGTCGTAACTCGAGAATATACCCCAGGTTCCCGCCACAACTCGAGAAAAACCATGAGACTTCCCCCTCGATGTGAGATGAGGCCCGATTCCCCTGTACTGCGTGCAGAGCAATTCCGTCTTGCACATCACACATGAAAGGAGCCTTGATTTCCTTGATGGCACTCCAGAGAAACCCCAAGAACACTGTTTCAAGGATAGAGGGATCCTGATGTCACTGTAGCAACACGAAAGAACTCTGTGGACCAAAAATCAACTCGAAAAGAGAGGTTAGTCCCTGGACTCGTCTCCAGAGGAATACCACCTTACCACAAGCACCTCAAGAGGAGGCTTCTCTCAGCTCTAGGTATGTGAGAGGGACCCTGAGTTTGCGGCCTCAAGTGGAATGGACACCGCGATGCCCTGACTCAAAATAAGGCCGGATATCCCTGCAGTGACTTCAATGCAGGCCCGTCTTGCATCTCCCAGGACGAAAGGATGTCTGAATCCCCTGTGGAAAGCACAGAGAAAGACTTAGTTCCCCACCTCATCGCGACCGATAGCCTCACATCCTTTGAAAACTCCAGAGGTACGCGGAGATCAGTGCCTCCAAAGGAGACGATGCCTGACTCCTCGTGAAACTTGATAGGAGTCCCAGGATTCCTGTGGCACGTGGAAAGGGACCCTTGGTCTCCCGCCTCTGCTGGAGAGGCGTTCCAATTGCCCTGCCAAGCCTCGAGGAGAATCCCGAGTTTTCCCTCGCAACTAGGCAGGAGTCCTGACGTGGCTGAACAAACACGTGGGTGGAAGGGCCATCCCCGTCGTAACTCGAGAATATTCCCCAGGTTCCCGCTGCAACTCGAGAAAAACCATGAAACTTCCCCCTCGATGCGAGATGAGGCCCGATTCCCCTGTACTGCGTGCAGAGCAATTCCGTCTTGCATATCACACATGAAAGGAGCCTTGATTTCCTTGATGGCACTCCAGAGAAACCCCAAGAACACTGTTTCAAGGCTAGAGGGATCCTGAGGTCACTGTAGCAACACGAAAGAACTCTGTGGACCAAAAATCAACTCGAAAAGAGAGGTTAGTCCCTGGATTCGTCTCCAGAGGAATACCACCTTACCACAAGCACCTCAAGAGGAGGCTTCTCTCAGCTCTAGGTATGTGAGAGGGATCCTGAGTTTGCGGCCTCAAGTGGAATGGACACCCCGATGCCCTGACTCGAAATAAGGCCGGATATCCCTGCAGTGACTGGAATGCAGGCTCGTCTTGCATCTCCCAGGACGAAAGGATGTCTGAATCCCCTGTGGAGACCACAGAGAAAGACCTAGTTCCCCACCTCATCGCGACTGGAGGCCTCACATCCTTTGAAAACTCCAGAGGTACGCGGATATCAGTGCCTCCAAAAGAGACGATGCCTGACTCCTCGTGAAACTTGGTAGGAGTCCCAGGATACCTGTGGCACGTGGAAAGGGACCCTTGGTCTCCCGCCTCAGCTGGAGAGGCGTCCCAATTGCCTTCCCAGCCTCGAGGAGAATCACGAGTTGTGTCTCGCAACTAGGCAAGAGTCCTGACGTGGCTGAACAAACACATGTGTGGAAGGGCCATCCCCGTCGTAACTCGAGAATATACCCCAGGTTCCCGCCGCAACTTGAGAAAAACCATGAGACTTCCCCCTCGCCGCGAGATGAGGTCTGATTCCCCTGCACTGCGTGCAGAGCAATTCTGTGTTGCACATCACACATGAAAGGAGCCTTGATTTCCTTCATGGCACTCCAGAAAAACCCCAAGAACACTGTTTCAAGGCTAGAGGGATCCTGAGGTCACTGTAGCAACATGAAAGAGCTCCGTGGACCAAAAATCAACTCGAGATGAGAGGTTAGTCCCTGGCTTCGACTCCAGAGGAATACCACCTTACCGCAAGCACCTCAAGAGGAGGCTTCTCTCAGCTCTAGGTATGTGAGAGGGACCCTGAGTTTGCGGCCTCAAGTGGAATGGACACCGCGATGCCCTGACTCGAAATAAGGCCGGATATCCCTGCAGTGACTGGAATGCAGGCTCGTCTTGCATCTCCCAAGACGAAAGGGTGTCTGAATCCCCTGTGGAGGCCACAGAGAAAGACCTAGTTCCCCACCTCACCGCGACCGGAGTCCTCAAATCCTTTGAAAACTCCAGAGGTATGCGGAGATCAGTGCCTCCAAAGGAGACGATGCCTGACTCCTCGTGAAACTTGATAGGAGACCCAGGATTCCTGTGGCACGTGGAAAGGGACCCTTGGTCTCCCGCCTCAGCTGGAGAGGCGTCCCAATTGCCCTGCAAAGCCTCGAGGAGAATCCCGAGTTGTCCCTCGCAACTAGGCAGGAGTCCTGACATTGCTGAACACACACCTGTGTGGAAGGGCCATCCCCGTCGTAACTCGAGAATATACCCCAGGTTCCCGCCGCAACTCGAGAAAAACCATGAGACTTCCCCCTCGCCGCGAGATGAGGCCCGATTCCCCTGCACTGCGTGCAGAGCAATTCCGTCTTGCACATCACACATGAAAGGAGCCTTGATTTCCTTGATGGCACTCCAGAGAAACCCCAAGAACAGTGTTTCAAGGCTAGAGGGATCCTGAGGTCACTGTAGCAACACGAAAGAGCTCCGTGGACCAAGAATCAACACGAGATGAGAGGTTAGTCCCTGGCTTCGACTCCTCAGGAATACCACCTTACCACAAGCACCTCAAGAGGAGGCTTCTCTCAGCTCTAGGTATGTGAGAGGGATCCTGAGTTTGCGGCCTCAAGTGGAATGGACACCGCGATGCCCTGACTCGAAATAAGGCCGGATATCCCTGCAGTGACTTGAATGAAGGCTCATCTTGCATCTCCCAAGAAGAAAGGATGTCTGAATCCCCTGTGGAGACCACAGAGAAAGACCTAGTTCCCCACCTCTTCGCGACAGGAGGCCTCACATCCTTTGAAAACTCCAGAGGTATGCGGAGATCAGTGCCTCCAAAGGAGAGGATGCCTGACTCCTCGTGAAACTTGATAGGAGTCCCAGGATTCCTGTGGCACGTGGAAAGGGACCCTTGGTCTCCCGTCTCAGCTGGAGAGGCGTCCCAATTGCCCTGCAAAGCCTCGAGGAGAATCCCGAATTGTCCCTCGCAACTAGGCAGGAGTCCTGACATGGCTGAACACACACGTGTGTGGAAGGGCCATCCCCGTCGTAACTCCAGAATATACCCCAGGTTCCCGCCGCAACTCGAGAAAAACCATGAGACTTCCCCCTCGCCGCGAGATGAGGCCCGATTCCCCTGCACTGCGTGCAGAGCAATTCCGTGTTGCACATCACACATGAAAGGAGCCTTGATTTCCTTGATGGCACTCCAGAGAAACCCCAAGAACACTGTTTCAAGGATAGAGGGATCCTGTGGTCACTGTAGCAACACGAAAGAACTCTGTGGACCAAAAATCAACTCGAAAAGAGAGGTTAGTCCCTGGCTTCGTCTCCAGAGGAATACCACCTTACCACAAGCACCTCAAGAGGAGGCTTCTCTCAGCTCTAGGTATGTGAGAGGGACCCTGAGTTTGCGGCCTCAAGTGGAATGGACACCGCGATGCCCTGACTCGAAATAGGGCCGGATATTCCTGCAGTGACTTCAATGCAGGCTCGTCTTGCATCTCCCAGGACGAAAGGATGTCTGAATCCCCTGTGGAAAGCACAGAGAAAGACTTAGTTCCCCACCTCATCGCGACCGATAGCCTCACATCCTTTGAAAACTCCAGAGGTATGAGGAGATCAGTGCCTCCAAAGGAGACGATGCCTGACTCCTCGTGAAACTTGATAGGAGTCCCAGGATTCCTGTGGCACTTGGAAAGGGACCCTTGGTCTCCCGCCTCAGCTGGAGAGGCGTCCCAATTGCCCTGCCAAGCCTCGAGGAGAATCCAGAGTTGTCCCTCGCAACTAGGCAGGAGTCCTGACGTGGCTGATCAAACACGTGGGTGGAAGGGCCATCCCCGTCGTAACTCGAGAATATACCCCAGGTTCCCGCCGCAACTCGAGAAAAACCATGAGACTTCCCCCTCGATGCGAGATGAGGCCCGATTTCCCTGTACTGCGTGCAGAGCAATTCCGTCTTGCACATCACACATGAAAGGAGCCTTGATTTCCTTGATGGCACTCCAGAGAAACCCCAAGAACACTGTTTCAAGGATAGAGGGATCCTGAGGTCACTGTAGCAACACGAAAGAACTCTGTGGACCAAAAATCAACTCGAAAAGAGAGGTTAGTCCCTGGATTCGTCTCCAGAGGAATACCACCTTACCACAAGCACCTCAAGAGGAGGCTTCTCTCAGCTCTAGGTATGTGAGAGGGACCCTGAGTTTGCGGCCTCAAGTGGAATGGACACCGCGATGCCCTGACTCGAAATAAGGCCGGATATCCCTGCAGTGACTTCAATGCAGGCTCGTCTTGCATCTCCCAGGACGAAAGGATGTCTGAATCCCCTGTGGAAAGCACAGAGAAAGACTTAGTTCCCCACCTCATCGCGACCGATAGCCTCACATCCTTTGAAAACTCCAGAGGTACGCGGAGATCAGTGCCTCCAAAGGAGACGATGCCTGACTCCTCGTGAAACTTGATAGGAGTCCCAGGATTCCTGTGGCACTTGGAAAGGGACCCTTGGTCACCCGCCTCAGCTGGAGAGGCCTCCCAATTGCCCTGCCAAGCCTCGAGGAGAATCCAGAGTTGTCCCTCGCAACTAGGCAGGAGTCCTGACGTCGCTGAAGAAACACGTGGGTGGAAGGGCCATCCCCGTCGTAACTCGAGAATATACCCCAGGTTCCCGCCGCAACTCGAGAAAAACCATGAGACTTCCCCCTCGCCGCGAGATGAGGCCCGATTCCCCTGCACTGCGTGCAGAGCAATTCCGTGTTGCACATCACACATGAAAGGAGCCTTGATTTCCTTGATGGCACTCCAGAGAAACCCCAAGAACACTGTTTCAAGGCTAGAGGGATCCTGAGGTCACTGTAGGAACAAGAAAGAGCTCCGTGGGCCAAAAATCAACTCGAGATGAGAGGTTAGTCCCTGGCTTCGACTCCAGAGGAATACCACCTTACCACAAGCACCTCAAGAGGAGGCTTCTCTCAGCTCTAGGTATGTGAGAGGGACCCTGAGTTTGCGGCCTCAAGTGGAATGGACATCGCGATGCCCTGACTCGAAATAAGGCCGGATATCCCTGCAGTGACTGGAATGCAGGCTCGTCTTGCATCTCCCAAGACGAAAGGGTGTCTGAATCCCCTGTGGAGGCCACAGAGAAAGACCTAGTTCCCCACCTCACCGCGACCGGAGGCCTCAAATTCTTTGAAAACTCCAGAGGTATGCGGAGATCAGTGCCTCCAAAGGAGACGATGCCTGACTCCTCGTGAAACTTGATAGGAGACCCAGGATTCCTGTGGCACGTGGAAAGGGACACTTGGTACACCGCCTCAGCTGGAGAGGCGTCTCAATTGCCCTGCAAAGCCTCGAGGAGAATCCCGAGTTGTCCCTCGCAACTAGGCAGGAGTCCTGACATGGCTGAACACACACGTGTGTGGAAGGGCCATCCCCGTCGTAACTCGAGAATATACCCCAGGTTCCCGCCGCAACTCGAGAAAAACCATGAGACTTCCCCCTCGCCGCGAGATGAGGCCCGATTCCCCTGCACTGCGTGCAGAGCAATTCTGTGTTGCACATCACACATGAAAGGAGACTTGATTTCCTTCATGGCACTCCAGAGAAACCCCAAGAACACTGTTTCAAGGCTAGAGGGATCCTGAGGTCACTGTAGCAACACAAAAGAACTCCGTGGGCCAGAAATCAACTCGAGATGAGAGGTTAGTCCCTGGCTTCGACTCCAGAGGAATACCACCTTACACAAGCACCTCAAGAGGAGGCTTCTCTCAGCTCTAGGTATGTGAGAGGGACCCTGAGTTTGCGGCCTCAAGTGGAATGGACACCGCGATGCCCTGACTCGAAATAAGGCCAGATATCCCTGCAGTGACTGGAATGCAGGCTCGTCTTGCATCTCCCAAGACGAAAGGGTGTCTGAATCCCCTGTGGAGACCACAGAGAAAGACCTAGTTCCCCACCTCATCGCGACAGGATGCCTCAAATCCTTTGAAAACTCCAGAGGTATGCGGAGATCAGTGCCTCCAAAGGAGACGATGCCTGATTCCTCGTGAAACTTGATAGGAGACCCAGGATTCCTGTGGCACGTGGAAAGGGACCCTTGGTCTCCCGTCTCAGCTGGAGAGGCGTCCCAATTGCCCTGCAAAGCCTCGAGGAGAATCCCGAGTTGTCCCTCGCAACTAGGCAGGAGTCCTGACATGGCTGAACACACACGTGTGTGGAAGGGCCATCCCCGTCGTAACTCGAGAATATACCCCAGGTTCCCGCCGCAACTCGAGAAAAACCATGAGACTTCCCCCTCGCCGCGAGATGAGGCCCGATTCCCCTGCACTGCGTGCAGAGCAATTCCGTGTTGCACATCACACATGAAAGGAGCCTTGATTTCCTTGATGGCACTCCAGAGAAACCCCAAGAACACTGTTTCAAGGCTAGAGGGATCCTGAGGTCACTATAGCAACACGAAAGAGCTCCGTGGACCAAGAATCAACACGAGATGAGAGGTTAGTCCCTGGCTTCGACTCCTGAGGAATACCACCTTACCACAAGCACCTCAAGAGGAGGCTTCTCTCAGCTCTAGGTATGTGAGAGGGACCCTGAGTTTGCGGCCTCAAGTGGAATGGACACCGCGATGCCCTGACTCGAAATAAGGCTGGATATCCCTGCAGTGACTTCAATGCAGGCTCGTCTTGCATCTCCCAGGATGAAAGGATGTCTGAATCCCGTGTGGAAAGCACAGAGAAAGACTTAGTTCCCCACCTCATCGCGACCGATAGCCTCACATCCTTTGAAAACTCCAGAGGTACGCGGAGATCAGTGCCTCCAAAGGAGACGATGCCTGACTCCTCGTGAAACTTGATAGGAGTCCCAGGATTCCTGTGGCACTTGGAAAGGGACCGTTGGTCTCCCGCCTCAGCTGGAGAGGCGTCCCAATTGCCCTGCCAAGCCTCGAGGAGAATCCCGAGTTGTCCCTCGCAACTAGGCAGGAGTCCTGACGTCGCTGAAGAAACACGTGGGTGGAAGGGCCATCCCCGTCGTAACTCGAGAATATACCCCAGGTTCCCGCCGCAACTCGAGAAAAACCATGAGACTTCCCCCTCGCCGCGAGATGAGGCCCGATTCCCCTGCACTGCGTGCAGAGCAATTCCGTGTTGCACATCACACATGAAAGGAGCCTTGATTTCCTTGATGGCACTCCAGAGAAACCCCAAGAACACTGTTTCAAGGCTAGAGGGATCCTGAGGTCACTGTAGCAACACGAAAGAGCTCCGTGGGCCAAAAGTCAACTCGAGATGAGAGGTTAGTCCCTGGCTTCGACTCTAGAGGAATACCACCTTACCACAAGCACCTCAAGAGGAGGCTTCTCTCAGCTCTAAGTATGTGAGAGGGACCCTGAGTTTGCGGCCTCAAGTGGAATGGACACCGCGATGCCCTGACGCGAAATAAGGCTGGATATCCCTGCAGTGACTTGAATGCAGGCTCGTCTTGCATCTCCCAAGATGATAGGATGTCTGAATCCCCTGTGGAGACCACAGAGAAAGACCTAGTTCCCCACCTCATCGCGACCGGAGGCCTCACATCCTTTGAAAACTCCAGAGGTACGCGGAGATCAGTGCCTGCAAAGGAGACGATGCCTGACTCCTCGTGAAACTTGATAGGAGTCCCAGGATTCCTGTGGCACGTGGAAAGGGACCCTTGGTCTCCCGCCTCAGCTGGAGAGGCGTCCCAATTGCCTTGCCAAGCCTCGAGGAGAATCCCGAGTTGTCCCTCGCAACTAGGCAGGAGTCCTGACGTGGCTGAACACACACGTGGGTGGAAGGGCCATCCCCGTCGTAACTCGAGAATATACCCCAGGTTCCCGCCGCAACTCGAGAAAAACCATGAGACTTCCCCCTCGATGCGAGATGAGGCCCGATTCCCCTGCACTGCGTGCAGAGCAATTCCGTGTTGCACATCACACATGAAAGGAGCCTTGATTTCCTTGATGGCACTCCAGAGAAACCCCAAGAACACTGTTTCAAGGCTAGAGGGATCCTGAGGTCACTGTAGCAACACGAAAGAGCTCTGTGGACCAAGAATCAACACGAGATGAGAGGTTAGTCCCTGGCTTCAACTCCTCAGGAATACCACCTTACCACAAGCACCTCAAGAGGAGGCTTCTCTCAGCTCTATGTATGTGAGAGGGATCCTGAGTTTGCGGCCTCAAGTGGAATGGACACCGCGATGCCCTGACGCGAAATAAGGCGGGTATCCCTGCAGTGACTTGAATGCAGGCTCGTCTTGCATCTCCCAAGAAGAAAGGATGTCTGAATCCCCTGTGAAGACCACAGAGAAACACCTAGTTCCCCACCTCATCGCGACCGGAGGCCTCACATCCTTTGAAAACTCCAGAGGTACGCGGAGATCAGTGCCTCCAAAGGAGACGATGCCTGACTCCTCGTGAAACTTGATAGGAGTCCCAGGATTCTTGTGGCACGTGGAAAGGCACCCTTGGTCTCCCGCCTCAGCTGGAGAGGCGTTCCAATTGCCCTGCCAAGCCTCGAGGAGAATCCCGAATTGTCCCTCGCAACTAGGCAGGAGTCCTGACGTGGCTGAACAAACACGTGTGTGGAAGGGCCATCCCCGTCGTAACTCGAGAATATACCCCAGGTTCCCACCGCAACTCGAGAAAAACCATGAGACTTCCCCCTCGCCGCGAGATGAGGCCCGATTCCCCTGCACTGCGTGCAGAGCAATTCTGTGTTGCACATCACACATGAAAGGAGCCTTGATTTCCTTGATGGCACTCCAGAGAAACCCCAAGAACACTGTTTCAAGGCTAGAGGGATCCTGAGGTCACTGTAGCAACACGAAAGAGCTCCGTGGGCCAAAAATCAACTCGAGATGAGAGGTTAGTCCCTGGCTTCGACTCCAGAGGAATACCACCTTACCACAAGCACCTCAAGAGGAGGCTTCTCTCAGCTCTAGGTATGTGAGAGGGACCCTGAGTTTGCGGCCTCAAGTGGAATGGACACCGCGATGCCCTGACGCGAAATAAGGCTGGATATCCCTGCAGTGACTTGAATGCAGGCTCATCTTGCATCTCCCAAGATGAAAGGATGTCTGAATCCCCTGTGGAGACCACAGAGAAAGACCTAGTTCCCCACCTCATCGCGACCGGAGGCCTCACATCCTTTGAAAACTCCAGAGGTACGCGGAAATCAGTGCCTCCAAAGAGACGATGCCTGACTCCTCGTGAAACTTGATAGGAGTCCCAGGATTCCTGTGGCACGTGGAAAGGGACCCTTGGTCTCCCGCCTCAGCTGGAGAGGCGTCCCAATTGCCTTGCCAAGCCTCGTGGAGAATCCCGAGTTGTGTCTCGCAACTAGGCAAGAGTCCTGACGTGGCTGAACAAACACGTGTGTGGAAGGGCCATCCCCGTCGTAACTCGAGAATATACCCCAGGTTCCCGCCGCAACTCGAGAAAAACCATGAGACTTCCCCCTTGCCGCGAGATGAGGCCCGATTCCCCTGCACTGCGTGCAGAGCATTTCTGTGTTGCACATCACACATGAAAGGAGCCTTGATTTCCTTCATGGCACTCCAGAGAAACCCCAAGAACACTGTTTCAAGGATAGAGGGATCCTGAGGTCACTGTAGCAACACGAAAGAGCTCCGTGGACCAAAAATCAACTCGAGATGAGAGGTTAGTCCCTGGCTTCGACTCCAGAGGAATACCACCTTACCACAAGCACCTCAAGAGGAGGCTTCTCTCAGCTCTAGGTATGTGAGAGGGACCCTGAGTTTGCGGCCTCAAGTGGAATGGACACCGCGATGCCCTGACTCGAAATAAGGCCGGATATCCCAGCAGTGACTGGAATGCAGGCTCGTCTTGCATCTCCCAAGACGAAAGGGTGTCTGAATCCCCTGTGGAGACCACAGAGAAAGACCTAGTTCCCCACCTCATCGCGACAGGAGGCCTCAAATCCTTTGAAAACTCCAGAGGTATGCGGAGATCAGTGCCTCCAAAGGAGACGATGCCTGACTCCTCGTGAAACATGATAGGAGACCCAGGATTCCTGTGGCACGTGGAAAGTGACCCTTGGTCTCCCGTCTCAGCTGGAGAGGCGTCCCAATTGCCCTGCCATTCCTCGAGGAGAATCCAGAGTTGTCCCTCGCAACTAGGCAGGAGTCCTGACGTCGCTGAAGAAACACGTGGGTGGAAGGGCCATCCCCGTCGTAACTCGAGAATATACCCCAGGTTCCCGCCGCAACTCGAGAAAAACCATGAGACTTCCCCCTCGCCGCGAGATGGGGCCCGATTCCCCTGCACTGCGTGCAGAGCAATTCCGTGTTGCACATCACACATGAAAGGAGCCTTGATTTCCTTGATGGCACTCCAGAGAAACCCCAAGAACACTGTTTCAAGGCTAGAGGGATCCTGAGGTCACTGTAGCAACACGAAAGAGCTCCGTGGGCCAAAAATCAACTCGAGATGTGAGGTTAGTCCCTGGCTTCGACTCCAGAGGAATACCACCTTACCACAAGCACCTCAAGAGGAGGCTTCTCTCAGCTCTAGGTATGTGAGAGGGACCCTGAGTTTGCGGCCTCAAGTGGAATGGACACCGCGATGCCCTGACTCGAAATAAGGCCGGATATCCCTGCAGTGACTGGAATGCAGGCTCGTCTTGCATCTCCCAAGAAGAAAGGGTGTCTGAATCCCCTGTGGAGACCACAGAGAAAGACCTAGTTCCCCACCTCATCGCGACAGGAGGCCTCACATCCTTTGAAAACTCCAGAGGTATGCGGAGATCAGTGCCTCCAAAGGAGACGATGCCTGACTCCTCGTGAAACTTGATAGGAGTCCCAGGATTCCTGTGGCACGTGGAAAGGGACCCTTCGTCTCCCGTCTCAGCTGGAGAGGCGTCCCAATTGCCCTGCAAAGCCTCGAGGAGAATCCCGAGTTGTCCCTCGCAACTAGGCAGGAGTCCTGACATGGCTGAACACACACGTGTGTGGAAGGGCCATCCCCGTCGTAACTCGAGAATATACCCCAGGTTCCCGCCGCAACTCGAGAAAAACCATGAGACTTCCCCCTCGCCGCGAGATGAGGCCCGATTCCCCTGCACTGCGTGCAGAGCAATTCCGTGTTGCACATCACACATGAAAGGAGCCTTGATTTCCTTGATGGCACTCCAGAGAAACCCCAAGAACACTGTTTCAAGGCTAGAGGGATCCTGAGGTCACTGTAGCAACACGAAAGAGCTCCGTGGACAAAGAATCAACTCGAAATGAGAGGTTAGTCCCTGGCTTCGACTCCTGAGGAATACCAAATTACCACAAGCACCTCAAGAGGAGGCTTCTCTCAGCTCTAGGTATGTGAGAGGGATCCTGAGTTTGCGGCCTCAAGTGGAATGGACACCGCGATGCCCTGACTCGAAATAAGGCCGGATATCCCTGCAGTGACTTGAATGCAGGCTCGTCTTGCATCTCCCAAGAAGAAAGGATGTCTGAATCCCCTGTGGAGACCACAGAGAAACACCTAGTTCCCCACCTCATCGCGACCGGAGGCCTCACATCCTTTGAAAACTCCAGAGGTACGCGGAGATCAGTGCCTCCAAAGGAGACGATGCCTGACTCCTCGTGAAACTTGATAGGAGTCCCAGGATTCTTGTGGCACGTGGAAAGGGACCCTTGGTCTCCCGCCTCAGCTGGAGAGGCGTTCCAATTGCCCTGCCAAGCCTCGAGGAGAATCCCGAGTTGTCCCTCGCAACTAGGCAGGAGTCCTGACGTGGCTGAACAAACACGTGGGTGGAAGGGCCATCCCCGTCGAAACTCGAGAGTATACCCCAGGTTCCCGCCGCAACTCGAGAAAAACCATGAGACTTCCCCCTCGATGCGAGATGAGGCCCGATTCCCCTGTACTGCGTGCAGAGCAATTCCGTCTTGCACATCACACATGAAAGGAGTCTTGATTTCCTTGATGGCACTCCAGAGAAACCCCAAGAACACTGTTTCAAGGATAGAGGGATCCTGAGGTCACTGTAGCAACACGAAAAAACTCTGTGGACCAAAAATCAACTGGAAAAGAGAGGTTAGTCCCTGGATTCCTCTCCAGAGGAATACCACCTTACCACAAGCACCTCAAGAGGAGGCTTCTCTCAGCTCTAGGTATGTGAGAGGGACCCTGAGTTTGCGGCCTCAAGTGGAATGGACACCGTGATGCCCTGACTCGAAATAAGGCCGGATATCCCTGCAGTGACTTCAATGCAGGCTCGTCTTGCATCTCCCAGGACGAAAGGATGTCTGAATCCCCTGTGGAAAGCACAGAGAAAGACTTAGTTCCCCACCTCATCGCGACCGATAGCCTCACATCCTTTGAAAACTCCAGAGGTACGCGGAGATCAGTGCCTCCAAAGGAGACGATGCCTGACTCCTCGTGAAACTTGATAGGAGTCCCAGGATTCCTGTGGCACTTGGAAAGGGACCCTTGGTCTCCCGCCTCAGCTGGAGAGGCGTCCCAATTGCCCTGCCAAGCCTCGAGGATAATCCCGAGTTGTCCCTCGCAACTAGGCAGGAGTCCTGACGTGGCTGAACAAACACGTGGCTGGAAGGGCCATCCCCGTTGTAACTCGAGAATAAACCCCAGGTTCCCGCCGCAACTCGAGAAAAACCATGAGACTTCCCCCTCGCCGCGAGATGAGGCCCGATTCCCCTGCACTGCGTGCAGAGCAATTCCGTGTTGCACATCACACATGAAAGGAGCCTTGATTTCCTTGATGGCACTCCAGAGAAACCCCAAGAACACTGTTTCAAGGCTAGAGGGATCCTGAGGTCACTGTAGCAACACTAAAGAGCTCCGAGGGCCAAAAATCAACTCGAGATGAGAGGTTAGTCCCTGGCTTCGACTCCAGAACAATACCACCTTACCACAAGCACCTCAAGAGTAGGCTTCTCTCAGCTCTAGGTATGTGAGAGGGACCCTGAGTTTGCGGCCTCAAGTGGAATGGACACCGCGATGCCCTGACTCGAAATAAGGCCGGATATCCCTGCAGTGACTTCAATGCAGGCTCGTCTTGCATCTCCCAAGAAGAAAGGATGTCTGAATCCCCTGTGGAGACCACAGAGAAACACCTAGTTCCCCACCTCATCGTGACCGGAGGCCTCACATCCTTTGAAAACTCCAGAGGTACGCGGAGATCAGTGCCTCCAAAGGAGACGATGCCTGACTCCTCGTGAAACTTGATAGGAGTCCCAGGATTCTTGTGGCACGTGGAAAGGGACACTTGGTCTCCCGCCTCAGCTGGAGAGGCGTCCCAATTGCCCTGCAAAGCCTCGAGGAGAATCCCGAGTTGTCCCTCGCAACTAGGCAGGAGTCCTGACGTGGCTGAACAAACACTTGGGTGGAAGGGCCATCCCCGTCGTAACTCGAGAATATACCCCAGGTTCCCGCCGCAACTCGAGAAAAACCATGAGACTTCCCCCTCGCCGCGAGATGAGGCCCGATTCCCCTGCACTGCGTGCAGAGCAATTCCGTGTTCCACATCACACATGAAAGGAGCCTTGATTTCCTTGATGGCACTCCAGAGAAACCCCAAGAACACTGTTTCAAGGCTAGAGGGATCCTGAGGTCACTGTAGGAACACGAAAGAGCTCCGTGGGCCAAAAATCAACTCGAGATGAGAGGTTAGTCCCTGGCTTCGACTCCAGAGGAATACCACCTTACCACAAGCACCTCAAGAGGAGGCTTATCTCAGCTCTAGGTATGTGAGAGGGACCCTGAGTTTGCAGCCTCAAGTGGAATGGACACCGCGATGCCCTGACTCGAAATAAGGCCGGATATCCCTGCAGTGACTTCAATGCAGGCTCGTCTTGCATCTCCCAGGACGAAAGGATGTCTGAATCCCCTGTGGAAAGCACAGAGAAAGACTTAGTTCCCCACCTCATCGCGACCGACAGCCTCACATCCTTTGAAAACTCCAGAGGTACGCGGAGATCAGTGCCTCCAAAGGAGACGATGCCTGACTCCTCGTGAAACTTGATAGGAGTCCCAGGATTCCTGTGGCACTTGGAAAGGGACCCTTGGACTCCCGCCTCAGCTGGAGAGGCGTCCCAATTGCCCTGCCTAGCCTCGAGGAGAATCCAGAGTTGTCCCTCGCAACTAGGCAGGAGTCCTGACGTGGCTGAAGAAACACGTGTGTGGAAGGGCCATCCCCGTTGTAACTCGAGAATATACCCCAGGTTCCCGCCGCAACTCGAGAAAAACCATGAGCCTTCCCCCTCGCCGCGAGATGAGGCCCGATTCCCCTGCACTGCGTGCAGAGCAATTCCGTGTTGCACATCACACATGAAAGGATCCTTGATTTCCTTGATGGCACTCCAGAGAAAACCCAAGAACACTGTTTCAAGGCTAGAGGGATCCTGAGGTCACTGTAGCAACACGAAAGAGCTCCGAGGGCCAAAAATCAACTCGAGATGAGAGGTTAGTCCCTGGCTTCGACTCCAGAGAAATACCACCTTACCACAAGCACCTCAAGAGGAGGCTTCTCTCAGCTCTAGGTATGTGAGAGGGACCCTGAGTTTGCGGCCTCAAGTGGAATGGACACCGCGATGCCCTGACTCGAAATAAGGCCGGATATCCCTGCAGTGACTTCAATGCAGGCTCGTCTTGCATCTCCCAAGAAGAAGGGATGTCTGAATCCCCTGTGGAGACCACAGAGAAAGACCTAGTTCCCCACCTCATCGCGACCGGAGGCCTCACATCCTTTGAAAACTCCAGAGGTACGCGGAGATCAGTGCCTCCAAAGGAGACGATGCCTGACTCCTCGTGAAACTTGATAGGAGTCCCAGGATTCTTGTGGCACGTGGAAAGGGACACTTGGTCTCCCGCCTCAGCTGGAGAGACATTCCAATTGCCCTGCCAATCCTCGAGGAGAATCCCGAGTTGTCCCTCGCAACTAGGCAGGAGTCCTGACGTGGCTGAACAAACACGTGTGTGGAAGGGCCATCCCCGTCGTAACTCGAGAATATACCCCAGGTTCCCGCCGCAACTCGAGAAAAACCATGAGACTTCCCCCTCGCCGCGAGATGAAGCCCGATTCCCCTGCACTGCGTGCAGAGCAATTCTGTGTTGCACATCACACATGAAAGGAGCCTTGATTTCCTTCATGGCACTCCAGAGAAAACCCAAGAACACTGTTTCAAGGATAGAGGGATCCTGAGGTCACTGTAGCAACACGAAAGTACTCTGTGGACCAAAAATCAACTCGAAAAGAGAGGTTAGTCCCTGGCTTCGTCTCCAGAGGAATACCACCTTACCACAAGCACCTCAAGAGGAGGCTTCTCTCAGCTCTAGGTATGTGCGAGGGACCCTGAGTTTGCGGCCTCAAGTGGAATGGACACCGCGATGCCCTGACGCGAAATGAGGCCGGATATCCCTGCAGTGACTGGAATGCAGGCTCGTCTTGCATCTCCCAGGACGAAAGGATGTCTGAATCCCCTGTGGAAAGCACAGAGAAAGACTTAGTTCCCCACCTCATCGCGACCGATAGACTCACATCCTTTGAAAACTCCAGAGGTACGCGGAGATCAGTGCCTCCAAAGGAGACGATGCCTGACTCCTCGTGAAAGTTGATAGGAGTCCCAGGATTCCTGTGGCACTTGGAAAGGGACCCTTGGTCTCCCGCCTCAGCTGGAGAGGCGTCCCAATTGCCCTGCCAAGCCTCGAGGAGAATCCAGAGTTGTCCCTCGCAACTAGGCAGGAGTCCTGACGTCGCTGAAGAAACACGTGGGTGGAAGGGCCATCCCCGTCGTAACTCGAGAATATACCCCAGGTTCCCGCCGCAACTCGAGAAAAACCATGAGACTTCCCCCTCGCCGCGAGATGAGGCCCGATTCCCCTGCACTGCGTGCAGAGCAATTCCGTGTTGCACATCACACATGAAAGGAGCCTTGATTTCCTTGATGGCACTCCAGAGAAACCCCAAGAACACTGTTTCAAGGCTAGAGGGATCCTGAGGTCACTGTAGCAACACGAAAGTGCTCCGTGGGCCAAAAATCAACTCGAGATGAGAGGTTAGTCCCTGGTTTCGACTCCAGAGTAATACCACCTTACCCCAAGCACCTCAAGAGGAGGCTTCTCTCAGCTCTAGGTATGTGAGAGGGACCCTGAGTTTGCGGCCTCAAGTGGAATGGACACCGCGATGCCCTGACGCGAAATAAGGCTGGATATCCCTGCAGTGACTTGAATGCAGGCTCGTCTTGCATCTCCCAAGATGAAAGGATGTCTGAATCCCCTGTGGAGACCACAGAGAAAGACCTAGTTCCCCACCTCATCGCGACCGGAGGCCTCACATCCTTTGAAACCTCCAGAGGTACGCGGAGATCAGTGCCTCCAAAGGAGACGATGCCTGACTCCTCGTGAAACTTGATAGGAGTCCCAGGATTTCTGTGGCACGTGGAAAGGGACCCTTGGTCTCCCGCCTCAGCTGGAGAGGCGTCCCAATTGCCTTGCCAAGCTTCGAGGAGAATTCCGAGTTGTGTCTCGCAACTAGGCAAGAGTCCTGAGGTGGCTGAACAAACACGTGGGTGGAAGGGCCATCCCCGTCGTAACTCGAGAATATACCCCAGGTTCCCGCCGCAACTCGAGAAAAACCATGAGACTTCCCCCTCGCCTCGAGATGAGGCCCGATTCCCCTGCACTGCGTGCAGAGCAATTCTGTGTTGCACATCACACATGAAAGGAGCCTTGATTTCCTTCATGGCACTCCAGAGAAACCCCAAGAACACTGTTTCAAGGCTAGAGGGATCCTGAGGTCACTGTAGCAACACGAAAGAGCTCCGTGGACCAAGAATCAACTCGAGATGAGAGGTTAGTCCCTGGCTTCGACTCCTGAGGAATACCACCTTACCACAAGCACCTCAAGAGGAGGCGTCTCTCAGCTCTAGGTATGTGAGAGGGATCCTGAGTTTGCGGCCTCACGTGGAATGGACACCGTGATGCCCTGACTCGAAATAAGGCCGGATATCCCTGCAGTGACTTGAATGCAGGCTCGTCTTGCATCTCCCAAGAAGAAAGGATGTCTGAATCCCCTGTGGAGACCACAGAGAAAGAACTAGTTCCCCACCTCATCGCGACCGGAGGCCTCACATCCTTTGAAAACTCCAGAGGTACGCGGAGATCAGTGCCTCCAAAGGAGACGATGCCTGACTCCTCGTGAAACTTGATAGGAGTCCCAGGATTCTTGTGGCACGTGGAAAGGGACCCTTGGTCTCCCGCCTCAGCTGGAGAGGCGTTCCAATTGCCCTGCCAAGCCTCGAGGAGAATCCCGAGTTGTCCCTCGCAACTAGGCAGGAGTCCTGACGTGGCTGAACAAACACGTGGCTGGAAGGGCCATCCCCGTCGTAACTCGAGAATATAACCCAGGTTCCCGCCGCAACTCGAGAAAAACCATGAGACTTCCCCCTCGCCGCGAGATGAGGTCCGATTCCCCTGTACTGCGTGCAGAGCAATTCCGTCTTGCACATCACACATGAAAGGAGCCTTGATTTCCTTGATGGCACTCCAGAGAAACCCCAAGAACACTGTTTCAAGGATAGAGGGATCCTGAGGTCACTGTAGCAACACGAAAGAACTCTGTGGACCAAAAATCAACTCGAAAAGAGAGGTTAGTCCCTGGATTCGTCTCCAGAGGAATACCACCTTACCACAAGCACCTCAAGAGGAGGCTTCTCTCAGCTCTAGGTATGTGAGAGGGACCCTGAGTTTGCGGCCTCAAGTGGAATGGACACCGCGATGCCCTGACGCGAAATAAGGCCGGATATCCCTGCAGTGACTGGAATGCAGGCTCGTCTTGCATCTCCCAGGACGAAAGGATGTCTGAATCCCCTGTGGAAAGCACAGAGAAAGACTTAGTTCCCCACCTCATCGCGACCGATAGACTCACATCCTTTGAAAACTCCAGAGGTACGCGGAGATCAGTGCCTCCAAAGGAGACGATGCCTGACTCCTCGTGAAAGTTGATAGGAGTCCCAGGATTCCTGTGGCACTTGGAAAGGGACCCTTGGTCTCCCGCCTCAGCTGGAGAGGCGTCCCAATTGCCCTGCCAAGCCTCGAGGAGAATCCAGAGTTGTCCCTCGCAACTAGGCAGGAGTCCTGACGTCGCTGAAGAAACACGTGTGTGGAAGGGCCATCCCCGTCGTAACTCGAGAATATACCCCAGGTTCCCGCCGCAACTCGAGAAAAACCATGAGACTTCCCCCTCGCCGCGAGATGAGGCCCGATTCCCCTGCACTGCGTGCAGAGCAATTCCGTGTTGCACATCACACATGAAAGGAGCCTTGATTTCCTTGATGGCACTCCAGAGAAACCCCAAGAACACTGTTTCAAGGCTAGAGGATTCCTGAGGTCACTGTAGCAACACGAAAGAGCTCCGTGGGCCAAAAATCAACTCGAGATGAGAGGTTAGTCCCTGGCTTCGACTCCAGAGGAATATCACCTTACCACAAGCACCTCAAGAGGAGGCTTCTCTCAGCTCTAGGTATGTGAGAGGGACCCTGAGTTTGCGGCCTCAAGTGGAATGGACACCGCGATGCCCTGACGCGAAATAAGGCTGGATATCCCTGCAGTGACTTGAATGCAGGCTCGTCTTGCATCTCCCAAGATGAAAGGATGTCTGAATCCCCTGTGGAGACCACAGAGAAAGACCTAGTTCCCCACCTCATCGCGACCGGAGGCCTCACATCCTTTGAAAACTCCAGAGGTACGCGGAGATCAGTGCCTCCAAAGGAAACGATGCCTGACTCCTCGTGAAACTTGATAGGAGTCCGAGGATTCCTGTGGCACGTGGAAAGGGACTCTTGGTCTCCCGCCTCAGCTGGAGAGGCGTCCCAATTGCCTTGCCAAGCCTCGAGGAGAATCCCGAGTTGTGTCTCGCAACTAGGCAAGAGTCCTGACGTGGCTGAACAAACACGTGTGTGGAAGGGCCATCCCCGTCGTAACTCGAGAATATACCCCAGGTTCCCGCCGCAACTCGAGAAAAACCATGAGACTTCCCCCTCGCCGCGAGATGAGGCCCGATTCCCCTGCACTGCGTGCAGAGCAATTCTGTGTTGCACATCACACATGAAAGGAGCCTTGATTTCCTTGATGGCACTCCAGAGAAACCCCAAGAACACTGGTTCAAGGATAGAGGGATCCTGAGGTCACTGTAGCAACACGAAAGAGCTCCGTGGACCAAAAATCAACTCGAGATGAGAGGTTAGTCCCTGGCTTCGACTCCAGAGGAATACCACCTTACCACAAGCACCTCAAGAGGAGGCTTCTCTCAGCTCTAGGTATGTGAGAGGGACCCTGAGTTTGCGGCCTCAAGTGGAATGGACACCGCGATGCCCTGACTCGAAATAAGGCCGGATATCCCTGCAGTGACTTCAATGCAGGCTCGTCTTGCATCTCCCAGGACGAAAGGATGTCTGAATCCCATGTGGAAAGCACAGAGAAAGACTTAGTTCCCCACCTCATCGCGACCGACAGCCTCACATCCTTTGAAAACTCCAGAGGTACGCGGAGATCAGTGCCTCCAAAGGAGACGATGCCTGACTCCTCGTGAAAGTTGATAGGAGTCCCAGGATTCCTGTGGCACTTGGAAAGGGACACTTGGTCTCCCGCCTCAGCTGGAGAGGCATCCCAATTGCCCTGCCAAGCCTCGAGGAGAATCCAGAGTTGTCCCTCGCAACTAGGCAGGAGTCCTGACGTCGCTGAAGAAACACGTGTGTGGAAGGGCCATCCCCGTCGTAACTCGAGAATATACCCCAGGTTCCCGCCGCAACTCGAGAAAAACCATGAGACTTCCCCCTCGCCGCGAGATGAGGCCCGATTCCCCTGCACTGCGTGCAGAGCAATTCCGTGTTGCACATCACACATGAAAGGAGCCTTGATTTCCTTGATGGCACTCCAGAGAAACCCCAAGAACACTGTTTCAAGGCTAGAGGGATCCTGAGGTCACTGTAGCAACACGAAAGAGCTCCGAGGGCCAAAAATCAACTCGAGATGAGAGGTTAGTCCCTGGCTTCGACTCCAGAGGAATACCACCTTACCACAAGCACCTCAAGAGGAGGCTTCTCTCAGCTCTAGGTATGTGAGAGGGACCCTGAGTTTGCGGCCTCAAGGGGAATGGACACCGCGATGCCCTGACTCGAAATAAGGCCGGATATCCCTGCAGTGACTTCAATGCAGGCTCGTCTTGCATCTCCCATGAAGAAAGGATGTCTGAATCCCCTGTGGAGACCACAGAGAAAGACCTAGTTCCCCACCTCATCGCGACCGGAGGCCTCACATCCTTTGAAAACTCCAGAGGTACGCGGAGATCAGTGCCTCCAAAGGAGACGATGCCTGACTCCTCGTGAAACTTGATAGGAGTCCCAGGATTCTTGTGGCACGTGGAATGGGACCCTTGGTCTCCCGCCTCAGCTGGAGAGACATTCCAATTGCCCTGCCAAGCCTCGAGGAGAATCCCGAGTTGTCCCTCGCAACTAGGCAGGAGTCCTGACGTGGCTGAACAAACACGTGGGTGGAAGGGCCATCCCCGTCGTAACTCGAGAATATACCCCAGGTTCCCGCCGCAACTCGAGAAAAACCATGAGACTTCCCCCTCGATGCGAGATGAGGCCCGATTCCCCTGTACTGCGTGCAGAGCAATTCCGTCTTGCGCATCACACATGAAAGGAGCCTTGATTTCCTTGATGGCACTCCAGAGAAAACCCAAGAACACTGTTTCAAGGATAGAGGGATCCTGAGGTCACTGTAGCAACACGAAAGTACTCTGTGGACCAAAAATCAACTCGAAAAGAGAGGTTAGTCCCTGGCTTCGTCTCCAGAGGAATACCACCTTACCACAAGCACCTCAAGAGGAGGCTTCTCTCAGCTCTAGGTATGTGAGAGGGACCCTGAGTTTGCGGCCTCAAGTGGAATGGATACCGCGATGCCCTGACTCGAAATAAGGCCGGATATCCCTGCAGTGACTTGAATGCAGGCTCGTTTTGCATCTCCCAGGATGAAAGGTTGTCTGAATCCCCTGTGGACAGCACAGAGAAAGACTTAGTTCCCCACCTCATCGCGACCGATAGCCTCACATCCTTTGAAAACTCCAGAGGTACGCGGAGATCAGTGCCTCCAAAGGAGACGATGCCTGACTCCTCGTGAAACTTGATAGGAGTCCCAGGATTCCTGTGGCACTTGGAAAGGGACACTTGGTCTCCCGCCTCAGCTGGAGAGGCGTCCCAATTGCCCTGCCAAGCCTCGAGGAGAATCCAGAGTGGTCCCTCGCAACAAGGCAGGAGTCCTGACGTCGATGAAGAAACACGTGGGTGGAAGGGCCATCCCCGTCGTAACTCGAGAATATATCCCAGGTTCCTGCCGCAACTCGAGAAAAACCATGAGACTTCCCCCTCGCCGCGAGATGAGGCCCGATTCCCCTGCACGGCGTGCAGAGCAATTCCGTGTTGTACATCACACATGAAAGGAGCCTTGATTTCCTTGATGGCACTCCAGAGAAACCCCAAGAACACTGTTTCAATGCTAGAGGGATCCTGAGGTCACTGTAGCAACACGAAAGAGCTCCGTGGGCCAAAAATCAACTCAAGATGAGAGGTTAGTCCCTGGCTTCGACTCCAGAGGAATACCACCTTACCACAAGCACCTCAAGAGGAGGCTTCTCTCAGCTCTAGGTATGTGAGAGGGACCCTGAGTTTGCGGCCTCAAGTGGAATGGACACCGCGATGCCCTGACGCGAAATAAGGCTGGATATCCCTGCAGTGACTTGAATGCAGGCTCGTCTTGCATCTCCCAAGATGAAAGCATGTCTGAATCCCCTGTGGAGACCACAGAGAAACACCTAGTTCCCCACCTCATCGTGACCGGAGGCCTCACATCCTTTGAAAACTCCAGAGGTACGCGGAGATCAGTGCCTCCAAAGGAGACGATGCCTGACTCCTCGTGAAACTTGATAGGAGTCCCAGGATTCTTGTGGCACGTGGAAAGGGACCCTTGGTCTCCCGCCTCAGCTGGAGAGGCGTCCCAATTGCCTTGCCAAGCCTCGAGGAGAATCCCGAGTTGTGTCTCGCAACTAGGCAAGAGTCCTGACGTGGCTGAACAAACACGAGTGTGGAAGGGCCATCCCCGTCGTAACTCGAGAATATACCCCAGGTTCCCGCCGCAACTCGAGAAAAACCATGAGACTTCCCCCTCGCCGCGAGATGAGGCCCGATTCCCCTGCACTGCGTGCAGAGCAATTCCGTGTTGCACATCACACATGAAAGGAGCCTTGATTTCCTTGATGGCACTCCAGAGAAACCCCAAGAACACTGTTTCAAGGCTAGAGGGATCCTGAGGTCACTGTAGCAACACGAAAGAGCTCCGTGGACCAAAAATCAACTCGAGATGAGAGGTTAGTCCCTGGCTTCGACTCCAGAGGAATACCACCTTACCACAAGCACCTCAAGAGGAGGCTTCTCTCAACTCTAGGTATGTGAGAGGGACCCTGAGTTTGCGGCCTCAAGTGGAATGGACACCGCGATGCCCTGACTCGAAATAAGGCCGGATATGCCTGCAGTGACTGGAATGCAGGATCGTCTTGCATCTCCCAAGACGAAAGGGTGTCTGAATCCCCTGTGGAGACCACAGAGAAAGACCTAGTTCCCCACCTCATCGCGACAGGAGGCCTCAAATCCTTTGAAAACTCCAGAGGTATGCGGAGATCAGTGCCTCCAAAGGAGACGATGCCTGACTCCTCGTGAAACTTGATAGGAGACCCAGGATTCCTGTGGCACGTGGAAAGGGACCCTTGGTCTCCCGCCTCAGCTGGAGAGGCGTTCCAATTGCCCTGCCAAGCCTCGAGGAGAATACCGAGTTGTCGCTCGCAACCAAGCAGGAGTCCTGACGTGGCTGAACAAAAACGTGGGTGGAAGGGCCATCCCCGTCGTAACTCGAGAATATACCCCACGTTCCCACCGCAACTCGAGAAAAACCATGAGACTTCCCCCTCGATGCGAGATGAGGCCCGATTCTCCTGTACTGCGTGCAGAGCAATTCCGTCTTGCACATCACACATGAAAAGAGCCTTGATTTCCTTGATGGCACTCCAGAGAAACCCCAAGAACACTGTTTCAAGGATAGAGGGATCCTGAGGTCACTGTAGCAACACGAAAGAACTCTGTGGACCAAAAATCAACTCGAAAAGAGAGGTTAGTCCCTGGATTCGTCTCCAGAGGAATACCACCTTACCACAAGCACCTCAAGAGGAGGCTTCTCTCAGCTCTAGGTATGTGAGAGGGACCCTGAGTTTGCGGCCTCAAGTGGAATGGACACCGCGATGCCCTGACGCGAAATAAGGCCGGATATCCCTGCAGTGACTGGAATTCAGGCTCGTCTTGCATCTCCCAGGACGAAAGGATGTCTGAATCCCCTGTGGAAAGCACAGAGAAAGACTTAGTTCCCCACCTCATCGTGACCGATAGACTCACATCCTTTGAAAACTCCAGAGGTAGGCGGAGATCAGTGCCTCCAAAGGAGACGATGCCTGACTCCTCGTGAAAGTTGATAGGAGTCCCAGGATTCCTGTGGCACTTGGAAAGGGACACTTGGTCTCCCGCCTCAGCTGGAGAGGCGTCCCAATTGCCCTGCCAAGCCTCGAGGAGAATCCAGAGTTGTCCCTCGCAACTAGGCAGGAGTCCTGACGTCGCTGAAGAAACACGTGTGTGGAAGGGCCATCCCCGTCGTAACTCGAGAATATACCCCAGGTTCCCGCCGCAACTCGAGAAAAACCATGAGACTTCCCCCTCGCCGCGAGATGAGGCCCGATTCCCCTGCACTGCGTGCAGAGCAATTCCGTGTTGCACATCACACATGAAAGGAGCCTTGATTTCCTTGATGGCACTCCAGAGAAACCCCAAGAACACTGTTTCAAGGCTAGAGGGATCCTGAGGTCACTGTAGCAACACGAAAGAGCTCCGTGGACCAAAAATCAACTCGAGATGAGAGGTTAGTCCCTGGCTTCGACTCCAGAGGAATATCACCTTACCACAAGCACCTCAAGAGGAGGCTTCTCTCAGCTCTAGGTATGTGAGAGGGACCCTGAGTTTGCGGCCTCAAGTGGAATGGACACCGCGATGCCCTGACGCGAAATAAGGCTGGATATCCCTGCAGTGACTTGAATGCAGGCTCGTCTTGCATCTCCCAAGATGAAAGGATGTCTGAATCCCCTGTGGAGACCACAGAGAAAGACCTAGTTCCCCACCTCATCGCGACCGGAGGCCTCACATCCTTTGAAAACTCCAGAGGTACGCGGAGATCAGTGCCTCCAAAGGAGACGATGCCTGACTCCTCGTGAAACTTGATAGGAGTCCGAGGATTCCTGTGGCACGTGGAAAGGGACTCTTGGTCTCCCGCCTCAGCTGGAGAGGCGTCCCAATTGCCTTGCCAAGCCTCGAGGAGAATCCCGAGTTGTGTCTCGCAACTAGGCAAGAGTCCTGACGTGGCTGAACAAACACGTGTGTGGAAGGGCCATCCCCGTCGTAACTCGAGAATATACCCCAGGTTCCCGCCGCAACTCGAGAAAAACCATGAGACTTCCCCCTCGCCGCGAGATGAGGCCCGATTCCCCTGCACTGCGTGCAGAGCAATTCTGTGTTGCACATCACACATGAAAGGAGCCTTGATTTCCTTGATGGCACTCCAGAGAAACCCCAAGAACACTTGTTCAAGGATAGAGGGATCCTGAGGTCACTGTAGCAACACGAAAGAGCTCCGTGGACCAAAAATCAACTCGAGATGAGAGGTTAGTCCCTGGCTTCGACTCCAGAGGAATACCACCTTACCACAAGCACCTCAAGAGGAGGCTTCTCTCAGCTCTAGGTATGTGAGAGGGACCCTGAGTTTGCGGCCTCAAGTGGAATGGACACCGCGATGCCCTGACTCGAAATAAGGCTGGATATCCCTGCAGTGACTTCAATGCAGGCTCGTCTTGCATCTCCCAGGACGAAAGGATGTCTGAATCCCCTGTGGAAAGCACAGAGAAAGACTTAGTTCCCCACCTCATCGCGACCGACAGCCTCACATCCTTTGAAAACTCCAGAGGTACGCGGAGATCAGTGCCTCCAAAGGAGACGATGCCTGACTCCTCGTGAAAGTTGATAGGAGTCCCAGGATTCCTGTGGCACTTGGAAAGGGACCCTTGGTCTCCCGCCTCAGCTGGAGAGGCATCCCAATTGCCCTGCCAAGCCTCGAGGAGAATCCAGAGTTGTCCCTCGCAACTAGGCAGGAGTCCTGACGTCGCTGAAGAAACACGTGTGTGGAAGGGCCATCCCCGTCGTAACTCGAGAATATACCCCAGGTTCCCGCCGCAACTCGAGAAAAACCATGAGACTTCCCCCTCGTCGCGAGATGAGGCCCGATTCCCCTGCACTGCGTGCAGAGCAATTCCGTGTTGCACATCACACATGAAAGGAGCCTTGATTTCCTTGATGGCACTCCAGAGAAACCCCAAGAACACTGTTTCAAGGCTAGAGGGATCCTGAGGTCACTGTAGCAACACGAAAGAGCTCCGAGGGCCAAAAATCAACTCGAGATGAGAGGTTAGTCCCTGGCTTCGACTCCAGAGGAATACCACCTTACCACAAGCACCTCAAGAGGAGGCTTCTCTCAGCTTTAGGTATGTGAGAGGGACCCTGAGTTTGCGGCCTCAAGGGGAATGGACACCGCGATGCCCTGACTCGAAATAAGGCTGGATATCCCTGCAGTGACTTCAATGCAGGCTCGTCTTGCATCTCCCAAGAAGAAAGGATGTCTGAATCCCCTGTGGAGACCACAGAGAAAGACCTAGTTCCCCACCTCATCGCGACCGGAGGCCTCACATCCTTTGAAAACTCCAGAGGTACGCGGAGATCAGTGCCTCCAAAGGAGACGATGCCTGACTCCTCGTGAAACTTGATAGGAGTCCCAGGATTCTTGTGGCACGTGGAATGGGACCCTTGGTCTCCCGCCTCAGCTGGAGAGACATTCCAATTGCCCTGCCAAGCCTCGAGGAGAATCCCGAGTTGTCCCTCGCAACTAGGCAGGAGTCCTGACGTGGCTGAACAAACACGTGGGTGGAAGGGCCATCCCCGTTGTAACTCGAGAATATACCCCAGGTTCCCGCCGCAACTCGAGAAAAACCATGAGACTTCCCCCTCGATGCGAGATGAGGCCCGATTCCCCTGTACTGCGTGCAGAGCAATTCCGTCTTGCGCATCACACATGAAAGGAGCCTTGATTTCCTTGATGGCACTCCAGAGAAAACCCAAGAACACTGTTTCAAGGATAGAGGGATCCTGAGGTCACTGTAGCAACACGAAAGTACTCTGTGGACCAAAAATCAACTCGAAAAGAGAGGTTAGTCCCTGGCTTCGTCTCCAGAGGAATACCACCTTACCACAAGCACCTCAAGAGGAGGCTTCTCTCAGCTCTAGGTATGTGAGAGGGACCCTGAGTTTGCGGCCTCAAGTGGAATGGATACCGCGATGCCCTGACTCGAAATAAGGCCGGATATCCCTGCAGTGACTTGAATGCAGGCTCGTTTTGCATCTCCCAGGATGAAAGGTTGTCTGAATCCCCTGTGGACAGCACAGAGAAAGACTTAGTTCCCCACCTCATCGCGACCGATAGCCTCACATCCTTTGAAAACTCCAGAGGTACGCGGAGATCAGTGCCTCCAAAGGAGACGATGCCTGACTCCTCGTGAAACTTGATAGGAGTCCCAGGATTCCTGTGGCACTTGGAAAGGGACACTTGGTCTCCCGCCTCAGCTGGAGAGGCGTCCCAATTGCCCTGCCAAGCCTCGAGGAGAATCCAGAGTGGTCCCTCGCAACAAGGCAGGAGTCCTGACGTCGCTGAAGAAACACGTGGGTGGAAGGGCCATCCCCGTCGTAACTCGAGAATATATCCCAGGTTCCTGCCGCAACTCGAGAAAAACCATGAGACTTCCCCCTCGCCGCGAGATGAGGCCCGATTCCCCTGCACTGCGTGCAGAGCAATTCCGTGTTGTACATCACACATGAAAGGAGCCTTGATTTCCTTGATGGCACTCCAGAGAAACCCCAAGAACACTGTTTCAATGCTAGAGGGATCCTGAGGTCACTGTAGCAACACGAAAGAGCTCCGTGGGCCAAAAATCAACTCGAGATGAGAGGTTAGTCCCTGGCTTCGACTCCAGAGGAATACCACCTTACCACAAGCACCTCAAGAGGAGGCTTCTCTCAGCTCTAGGTATGTGAGAGGGACCCTGAGTTTGCGGCCTCAAGTGGAATGGACACCGCGATGCCCTGACTCGAAATAAGGCTGGATATCCCTGCAGTGACTTCAATGCAGGCTCGTCTTGCATCTCCCAGGACGAAAGGATGTCTGAATCCCCTGTGGAAAGCACAGAGAAAGACTTAGTTCCCCACCTCATCGCGACCGACAGCCTCACATCCTTTGAAAACTCCAGAGGTACGCGGAGATCAGTGCCTCCAAAGGAGACGATGCCTGACTCCTCGTGAAAGTTGATAGGAGTCCCAGGATTCCTGTGGCACGTGGAAAGGGACCCTTGGTCTCCCGCCTCAGCTGGAGAGGCATCCCAATTGCCCTGCCAAGCCTCGAGGAGAATCCAGAGTTGTCCCTCGCAACTAGGCAGGAGTCCTGACGTCGCTGAAGAAACACGTGTGTGGAAGGGCCATCCCCGTCGTAACTCGAGAATATACCCCAGGTTCCCGCCGCAACTCGAGAAAAACCATGAGACTTCCCCCTCGCCGCGAGATGAGGCCCGATTCCCCTGCACTGCGTGCAGAGCAATTCCGTGTTGCACATCACACATGAAAGGAGCCTTGATTTCCTTGATGGCACTCCAGAGAAACCCCAAGAACACTGTTTCAAGGCTAGAGGGATCCTGAGGTCACTGTAGCAACACGAAAGAGCTCCGAGGGCCAAAAATCAACTCGAGATGAGAGGTTAGTCCCTGGCTTCGACTCCAGAGGAATACCACCTTACCACAAGCACCTCAAGAGGAGGCTTCTCTCAGCTTTAGGTATGTGAGAGGGACCCTGAGTTTGCGGCCTCAAGGGGAATGGACACCGCGATGCCCTGACTCGAAATAAGGCCGGATATCCCTGCAGTGACTTCAATGCAGGCTCGTCTTGCATCTCCCAAGAAGAAAGGATGTCTGAATCCCCTGTGGAGACCACAGAGAAAGACCTAGTTCCCCACCTCATCGCGACCGGAGGCCTCACATCCTTTGAAAACTCCAGAGGTACGCGGAGATCAGTGCCTCCAAAGGAGACGATGCCTGACTCCTCGTGAAACTTGATAGGAGTCCCAGGATTCTTGTGGCACGTGGAATGGGACCCTTGGTCTCCCGCCTCAGCTGGAGAGACATTCCAATTGCCCTGCCAAGCCTCGAGGAGAATCCCGAGTTGTCCCTCGCAACTAGGCAGGAGTCCTGACGTGGCTGAACAAACACGTGGGTGGAAGGGCCATCCCCGTTGTAACTCGAGAATATACCCCAGGTTCCCGCCGCAACTCGAGAAAAACCATGAGACTTCCCCCTCGATGCGAGATGAGGCCCGATTCCCCTGTACTGCGTGCAGAGCAATTCCGTCTTGCGCATCACACATGAAAGGAGCCTTGATTTCCTTGATGGCACTCCAGAGAAAACCCAAGAACACTGTTTCAAGGATAGAGGGATCCTGAGGTCACTGTAGCAACACGAAAGTACTCTGTGGACCAAAAATCAACTCGAAAAGAGAGGTTAGTCCCTGGCTTCGTCTCCAGAGGAATACCACCTTACCACAAGCACCTCAAGAGGAGGCTTCTCTCAGCTCTAGGTATGTGAGAGGGACCCTGAGTTTGCGGCCTCAAGTGGAATGGATACCGCGATGCCCTGACTCGAAATAAGGCCGGATATCCCTGCAGTGACTTGAATGCAGGCTCGTTTTGCATCTCCCAGGATGAAAGGTTGTCTGAATCCCCTGTGGACAGCACAGAGAAAGACTTAGTTCCCCACCTCATCGCGACCGATAGCCTCACATCCTTTGAAAACTCCAGAGGTACGCGGAGATCAGTGCCTCCAAAGGAGACGATGCCTGACTCCTCGTGAAACTTGATAGGAGTCCCAGGATTCCTGTGGCACTTGGAAAGGGACACTTGGTCTCCCGCCTCAGCTGGAGAGGCGTCCCAATTGCCCTGCCAAGCCTCGAGGAGAATCCAGAGTGGTCCCTCGCAACAAGGCAGGAGTCCTGACGTCGCTGAAGAAACACGTGGGTGGAAGGGCCATCCCCGTCGTAACTCGAGAATATATCCCAGGTTCCTGCCGCAACTCGAGAAAAACCATGAGACTTCCCCCTCGCCGCGAGATGAGGCCCGATTCCCCTGCACTGCGTGCAGAGCAATTCCGTGTTGTACATCACACATGAAAGGAGCCTTGATTTCCTTGATGGCACTCGAGAGAAACCCCAAGAACACTGTTTCAATGCTAGAGGGATCCTGAGGTCACTGTAGCAACACGAAAGAGCTCCGTGGGCCAAAAATCAACTCGAGATGAGAGGTTAGTCCCTGGCTTCGACTCCAGAGGAATACCACCTTACCACAAGCACCTCAAGAGGAGGCTTCTCTCAGCTCTAGGTATGTGAGAGGGACCCTGAGTTTGCGGCCTCAAGTGGAATGGACACCGCGATGCCCTGACGCGAAATAAGGCTGGATATCCCTGCAGTGACTTGAATGCAGGCTCGTCTTGCATCTCCCAAGATGAAAGCATGTCTGAATCCCCTGTGGAGACCACAGAGAAACACCTAGTTCCCCACCTCATCGTGACCGGAGGCCTCACATCCTTTGAAAACTCCAGAGGTACGCGGAGATCAGTGCCTCCAAAGGAGACGATGCCTGACTCCTCGTGAAACTTGATAGGAGTCCCAGGATTCTTGTGGCACGTGGAAAGGGACCCTTGGTCTCCCGCCTCAGCTGGAGAGGCGTCCCAATTGCCTTGCCAAGCCTCGAGGAGAATCCCGAGTTGTGTCTCGCAACTAGGCAAGAGTCCTGACGTGGCTGAACAAACACGAGTGTGGAAGGGCCATCCCCGTCGTAACTCGAGAATATACCCCAGGTTCCCGCCGCAACTCGAGAAAAACCATGAGACTTCCCCCTCGCCGCGAGATGAGGCCCGATTCCCCTGCACTGCGTGCAGAGCAATTCCGTGTTGCACATCACACATGAAAGGAGCCTTGATTTCCTTGATGGCACTCCAGAGAAACCCCAAGAACACTGTTTCAAGGCTAGAGGGATCCTGAGGTCACTGTAGCAACACGAAAGAGCTCCGTGGACCAAAAATCAACTCGAGATGAGAGGTTAGTCCCTGGCTTCGACTCCAGAGGAATACCACCTTACCACAAGCACCTCAAGAGGAGGCTTCTCTCAACTCTAGGTATGTGAGAGGGACCCTGAGTTTGCAGCCTCAAGTGGAATGGACACCGCGATGCCCTGACTCGAAATAAGGCCGGATATGCCTGCAGTGACTGGAATGCAGGATCGTCTTGCATCTCCCAAGACGAAAGGGTGTCTGAATCCCCTGTGGAGACCACAGAGAAAGACCTAGTTCCCCACCTCTTCGCGACAGGAGGCCTCAAATCCTTTGAAAACTCCAAAGGTATGCGGAGATCAGTGCCTCCAAAGGAGACGATGCCTGACTCCTCGTGAAACTTGATAGGAGACCCAGGATTCCTGTGGCACGTGGAAAGGGACCCTTGGTCTCCCGTCTCAGCTGGAGAGGCGTCCTAATTGCCCTGCAAAGCCTCGAGGAGAATCCCGAGTTGTCCCTCGCAACTAGGCAGGAGTCCTGACATGGCTGAACACACACGTGTGTGGAAGGGCCATCCCCGTCGTAACTCGAGAATATACCCCAGGTTCCCGCCGCAACTCGAGAAAAACCATGAGACTTCCCCCTCGCCGCGAGATGAGGCCCAATTCCCCTGCACTGCGTGCAGAGCAATTCCGTGTTGCACATCACACATGAAAGGAGCCTTGATTTCCTTGATGGCACTCCAGAGAAACCCCAAGAACACTGTTTCAAGGCTAGAGGGATCCTGAGGTCACTGTAGCAACAGGAAAGAGCTCCGTGGACGAAGAATCAACACGAGATGAGAGGTTAGTCCCTGGCTTCGACTCCTGAGGAATACCACCTTACCACAAGCACCTCAAGAAGAGGCTTCTCTCAGCTCTAGGTATGTGAGAGGGATCCTGAGTTTGCGGCCTCAAGTGGAATGGACACCGCGATGCCCTGACTCGAAATAAACCCGGATATCCCTGCAGTGACTTGAATGCAGGCTCGTCTTGCATCTCCCAAGAAGAAAGGATGTCTGAATCCCCTGTGGAGACCACAGAGAAACACCTAGTTCCCCACCTCATCGCGACCGGAGGCCTCCCATCCTTTGAAAACTACAGAGGTACGTGGAGATCAGTGCCTCCAAAGGAGACGATGCCTGACTCCTCGTGAAACTTGATAGGAGTCCCAGGATTCTTGTGGCACGTGGAAAGGGACCCTTGGTCTCCCGCCTCAGCTGGAGAGGCGTTCCAATTGCCCTGCCAAGCCTCGAGGAGAATACCGAGTTGTCGCTCGCAACCAAGCAGGAGTCCTGACGTGGCTGAACAAAAACGTGGGTGGAAGGGCCATCCCCGTCGTAACTCGAGAATATACCCCACGTTCCCACCGCAACTCGAGAAAAACCATGAGACTTCCCCCTCGATGCGAGATGAGGCCCGATTCTCCTGTACTGCGTGCAGAGCAATTCCGTCTTGCACATCACACATGAAAAGAGCCTTGATTTCCTTGATGGCACTCCAGAGAAACCCCAAGAACACTGTTTCAAGGATAGAGGGATCCTGAGGTCACTGTAGCAACACGAAAGAACTCTGTGGACCAAAAATCAACTCGAAAAGAGAGGTTAGTCCCTGGATTCGTCTCCAGAGGAATACCACCTTACCACAAGCACCTCAAGAGGAGGCTTCTCTCAGCTCTAGGTATGTGAGAGGGACCCTGAGTTTGCAGCCTCAAGTGGAATGGACACCGCGATGCCCTGACGCGAAATAAGGCCGGATATCCCTGCAGTGACTGGAATGCAGGCTCGTCTTGCATCTCCCAGGACGAAAGGATGTCTGAATCCCCTGTGGAAAGCACAGAGAAAGACTTAGTTCCCCACCTCATCGCGACCGATAGACTCACATCCTTTGAAAACTCCAGAGGTACGCGGAGATCAGTGCCTCCAAAGGAGACGATGCCTGACTCCTCGTGAAAGTTGATAGGAGTCCCAGGATTCCTGTGGCACTTGGAAAGGGACCCTTGGTCTCCCGCCTCAGCTGGAGAGGCGTCCCAATTGCCCTGCCAAGCCTCGAGGAGAATCCAGAGTTGTCCCTCGCAACTAGGCAGGAGTCCTGACGTCGCTGAAGAAACACGTGGGTGGAAGGCCATCCCCGTCGTAACTCGAGAATATACCCCAGGTTCCCGCCGCAACTCGAGAAAAACCATGAGACTTCCCCCTCGCCGCGAGATGAGGCCCGATTCCCCTGCACTGCGTGCAGAGCAATTCCGTGTTGCACATCACACATGAAAGGAGCCTTGATTTCCTTGATGGCACTCCAGAGAAACCCCAAGAACACTGTTTCAAGGCTAGAGGGATCCTGAGGTCACTGTAGCAACACGAAAGAGCTCCGTGGGCCAAAAATCAACTCGAGATGAGAGGTTAGTCCCTGGCTTCGACTCCAGAGGAATACCACCTTACCACAAGCACCTCAAGAGGAGGCTTCTCTCAGCTCTAGGTATGTGAGAGGGACCCTGAGTTTGCGGCCTCAAGTGGAATGGACACCGCGATGCCCTGACGCGAAATAAGGCTGGATATCCCTGCAGTGACTTGAATGCAGGCTCGTCTTGCATCTCCCAAGATGAAAGGATGTCTGAATCCCCTGTGGAGACCACAGAGAAAGACCTAGTTCCCCACCTCATCGCGACCGGAGGCCTCACATCCTTTGAAAACTCCAGAGGTACGCGGAGATCAGTGCCTCCAAAGGAGACGATGCCTGACTCCTCGTGAAACTTGATAGGAGTCCCAGGATTCCTGTGGCACGTGGAAAGGGACTCTTGGTCTCCCGCCTCAGCTGGAGAGGCGTCCCAATTGCCTTGCCAAGCCTCGAGGAGAATCCCGAGTTGTGTCTCGCAACTAGGCAAGAGTCCTGACGTGGCTGAACCAACACGTGTGTGGAAGGGCCATCCCCGTCGTAACTCGAGAATATAACCCAGGTTCCCGCCGCAACTCGAGAAAAACCATGAGACTTCCCCCTCGCCGCGAGATGAGGCCCGATTCCCCTGCACTGCGTGCAGAGCAATTCTGTGTTACACATCACACATGAAAGGAGCCTTGATTTCCTTGATGGCACTCCAGAGAAACCCCAAGAACACTGTTTCAAGGATAGAGGCATCCTGAGGTCACTGTAGCAACACGAAAGAGCTCCGTGGACCAAAAATCAACTCGAGATGAGAGGTTAGTCCCAGGCTTCGACTCCAGAGGAATACCACCTTACCACAAGCACCTCAAGAGGAGGCTTCTCTCAGCTCTAGGTATGTGAGAGGGACCCTGAGTTTGCGGCCTCAAGTGGAATGGATACCGCGATGCCCTGACTCGAAATAAGGCCGGATATCCCTGCAGTGACTGGAATGCAGGCCACTTTTGCATCTCCCAGGATGAAAGGTTGTCTGAATCCCCTGTGGACAGCACAGAGAAAGACTTAGTTCCCCACCTCATCGCGACCGATAGCCTCACATCCTTTGAAAACTCCAGAGGTACGTGGAGATCAGTGCCTCCAAAGGAGACGATGCCTGACTCCTCGTGAAACTTGATAGGAGTCCCAGGATTCCTGTGGCACTTGGAAAGGGACACTTGGTCTCCCGCCTCAGCTGGAGAGGCGTCCCAATTGCCCTGCCAAGCCTCGAGAAGAATCCAGAGTGGTCCCTCGCAACTAGGCAGGAGTCCTGACGTCGCTGAAGAAACACGTGGGTGGAAGGGCCATCCCCGTCGTAACTCGAGAATATATCCCAGGTTCCTGCCGCAACTCGAGAAAAACCATGAGACTTCCCCCTCGCCGCGAGATGAGGCCCGATTCCCCTGCACTGCGTGCAGAGCAATTCCGTGTTGTACATCACACATGAAAGGAGCCTTGATTTCCTTGATGGCACTCCAGAGAAACCCCAAGAACACTGTTTCAATGCTAGAGGGATCCTGAGGTCACTGTAGCAACACGAAAGAGCTCCGTGGGCCAAAAATCAACTCGAGATGAGAGGTTAGTCACTGGCTTCGACTCCAGAGGAATACCACCTTACCACAAGCACCTCAAGAGGAGGCTTCTCTCAGCTCTAGGTATGTGAGAGGGACCCTGAGTTTGCGGCCTCAAGTGGAATGGACACCGCGATGCCCTGACGCGAAATAAGGCTGGATATCCCTGCAGTGACTTGAATGCAGGCTCGTCTTGCATCTCCCAAGATGAAAGGATGTCTGAATCCCCTGTGGAGACCACAGAGAAACACCTAGTTCCCCACCTCATCGTGACCGGAGGCCTCACATCCTTTGAAAACTCCAGAGGTACGCGGAGATCAGTGCCTCCAAAGGAGACGATGCCTGACTCCTCGTGAAACTTGATAGGAGTCCCAGGATTCTTGTGGCACGTGGAAAGGGACCCTTGGTCTCCCGCCTCAGCTGGAGAGGCGTCCCAATTGCCTTGCCAAGCCTCGAGGAGAATCCCGAGTTGTGTCTCGCAACTAGGCAAGAGTCCTGACGTGGCTGAACAAACACGAGTGTGGAAGGGCCATCCCCGTCGTAACTCGAGAATATACCCCAGGTTCCCGCCGCAACTCGAGAAAAACCATGAGACTTCCCCCTCGCCGCGAGATGAGGCCCGATTCCCCTGCACTGCGTGCAGAGCAATTCCGTGTTGCACATCACACATGAAAGGAGCCTTGATTTCCTTGATGGCACTCCAGAGAAACCCCAAGAACACTGTTTCAAGGCTAGAGGGATCCTGAGGTCACTGTAGCAACACGAAAGAGCTCCGTGGACCAAAAATCAACTCGAGATGAGAGGTTAGTCCCTGGCTTCGACTCCAGAGGAATACCACCTTACCACAAGCACCTCAAGAGGAGGCTTCTCTCAACTCTAGGTATGTGAGAGGGACCCTGAGTTTGCAGCCTCAAGTGGAATGGACACCGCGATGCCCTGACTCGAAATAAGGCCGGATATCCCTGCAGTGACTGGAATGCAGGATCGTCTTGCATCTCCCAAGACGAAAGGGTGTCTGAATCCCCTGTGGAGACCACAGAGAAAGACCTAGTTCCCCACCTCATCGCGACAGGAGGCCTCAAATCCTTTGAAAACTCCAGAGGTATGCGGAGATCAGTGCCTCCAAAGGAGACGATGCCTGACTCCTCGTGAAACTTGATAGGAGACCCAGGATTCCTGTGGCACGTGGAAAGGGACCCTTGGTCTCCCGTCTCAGCTGGAGAGGCGTCCCAATTGCCCTGCAAAGCCTCGAGGAGAATCCAGAGTTGTCCCTCGCAACTAGGCAGGAGTCCTGACATGGCTGAACACACACGTGTGTGGAAGGGCCATCCCCGTCGTAACTCGAGAATATACCCCAGGTTCCCGCCGCAACTCGAGAAAAACCATGAGACTTCCCCCTCGCCGCGAGATGAGGCCCGATTCCCCTGCACTGCGTGCAGAGCAATTCCGTGTTGCACATCACACATGAAAGGAGCCTTGATTTCCTTGATGGCACTCCAGAGAAACCCCAAGAACACTGTTTCAAGGCTAGAGGGATCCTGAGGTCACTGTAGCAACACGAAAGAACTCCGTGGACCAAGAATCAACTCGAGATGAGAGGTTAGTCCCTGGCTTCCACTCCAGAGGAATACCACCTTACCACAAGCACCTCAAGAGGAGGCTTCTCTCAGCTCTCGGTATGTGAGAGGGACCCTGAGTTTGCGGCCTCAAGTGGAATGGACACCGCGATGCCCTGACGTGAAATAAGGCTGGATATCCCTGCAGTGACTTGAATGCAGGCTCGTCTTGCATCTCCCAAGAAGAAAGGATGTCTGAATCCCCTGTGGAGACCACAGAGAAACACCTAGTTCCCCACCTCATCGCGACCGGAGGCCTCCCATCCTTTGAAAACTACAGAGGTACGTGGAGATCAGTGCCTCCAAAGGAGACGATGCCTGACTCCTCGTGAAACTTGATAGGAGTCCCAGGATTCTTGTGGCACGTGGAAAGGGACCCTTGGTCTCCCGCCTCAGCTGGAGAGGCGTTCCAATTGCCCTGCCAAGCCTCGAGGAGAATACCGAGTTGTCGCTCGCAACCAAGCAGGAGTCCTGACGTGGCTGAACAAACACGTGGGTGGAAGGGCCATCCCCGTCGTAACTCGAGAATATACCCCACGTTCCCACCGCAACTCGAGAAAAACCATGAGACTTCCCCCTCGATGCGAGATGAGGCCCGATTCCCCTGTACTGCGTGCAGAGCAATTCCGTCTTGCACATCACACATGAAAGGAGCCTTGATTTCCTTGATGGCACTCCAGAGAAACCCCAAGAACACTGTTTCAAGGATAGAGGGATCCTGAGGTCACTGTAGCAACACGAAAGAACTCTGTGGACCAAAAATCAACTCGAAAAGAGAGGTTAGTCCCTGGATTCGTCTCCAGAGGAATACCACCTTACCACAAGCACCTCAAGAGGAGGCTTCTCTCAGCTCTAGGTATGTGAGAGGGACCCTGAGTTTGCGGCCTCAAGTGGAATGGACACCGCGATGCCCTGACTCGAAATAAGGCCGGATATCCCTGCAGTGACTTCAATGCAGGCTCGTCTTGCATCTCCCAGGACGAAAGGATGTCTGAATCCCCTGTGGAAAGCACAGAGAAAGACCTAGTTCCCCACCTCATCGCGACCGATAGCCTCACATCTTTTGAAAACTCCAGAGGTATGCGGAGATCAGTGCCTCCAAAGGAGACGATGCCTGACTCCTCGTGAAACTTGATAGGAGTCCCAGGATTCCTGTGGCACTTGGAAAGGGACACTTGGTCTCCCGCCTCAGCTGGAGAGGCGTCCCAATTGCCCTGCCAAGCCTCGAGGAGAATCCAGAGTTGTCCCTCGCAACTAGGCAGGATTCCTGACGTCGCTGAAGAAACACGTGGGTGGAAGGGCCATCCCCGTCGTAACTCGAGATTATACCCCAGGTTCCCGCCGCAACTCGAGAAAAACCATGAGACTTCCCCCTCGCCGCGAGATGAGGCCCAATTCCCCTGCACTGCGTGCAGAGCAATTCCGTGTTGCACATCACACATGAAAGGAGCCTTGATTTCCTTGATGGCACTCCAGAGAAACCCCAAGAACACTGTTTCAAGGCTAGAGGGATCCTGAGGTCACTGTAGCAACAGGAAAGAGCTCCGTGGACCAAGAATCAACACGAGATGAGAGGTTAGTCCCTGGCTTCGACTCCTGAGGAATACCACCTTACCACAAGCACCTCAAGAGGAGGCTTCTCTCAGCTCTAGGTATGTGAGAGGGACCCTGAGTTTGCGGCCTCAAGTGGAATGGACACCGCGATGCCCTGACTCGAAATAAGGCCGGATATCCCTGCAGTGACTGGAATGCAGGCTCGTCTTGCATCTCCCAAGACGAAAGGATGTCTGAATCCCCTGTGGAGACCACAGAGAAAGACCAAGTTCCCCACCTCATCGCGACAGGAGGCCTCAAATCCTTTGAAAACTCCAGAGGTATGCGGAGATCAGTGCCTCCAAAGGAGACGATGCCTGACTCCTCGTGAAACTTGATAGGAGACCCAGGATTCCTGTGGCACGTGGAAAGGGACCCTTGGTCTCCTGCCTCAGCTGGAGAGGCGTTCCAATTGCCCTGCCAAGCCTCGAGGGGAATCCCGAGTTGTCCCTCGCAACTAGGCAGGAGTCCTGACGTGGCTGAACAAACACGTGTGTGGAAGGGCCATCCCCGTCGTAACTCGAGAATATACCCCAGGTTCCCGCCGCAACTCGAGAAAAACCATGAGACTTCCCCCTCGCCGCGAGATGAGGCCCGATTCCCCTGCACTGCGTGCAGAGCAATTCTGTGTTGCACATCACACATGAAAGGAGCCTTGATTTCCTTGATGGCACTCCAGAGAAACCCCAAGAACACTGTTTCAAGGCTAGAGGGATCCTGAGGTCACTGTAGCAACACGAAAGCGCTCCGTGGACCAAAACTCAACTCGAGATGAGAGGTTAGTCCCTGGCTTCGACTCCAGAACAATACCACCTTACCACAAGCACCTCAAGAGGAGGCTTCTCTCAGCTCTAGGTATGTGAGAGGGACCCTGAGTTTGCGGCCTCAAGTGGAATGGACACCGCGATGCCCTGACTCGAAATAAGGCCGGATATCCCTGCAGTGACTGGAATGCTGGCTCGTCTTGCATCTCCCAAGACGAAACGGTGTCTGAATCCCCTGTGGAGACCACAGAGAAAGACCTAGTTCCCCACCTCATCGCGACAGGAGGCCTCAAATCCTTTGAAAACTCCAGAGGTATGCGGAGATCAGTGCCTCCAAAGGAGACGATGCCTGACTCCTCGTGAAACTTGATAGGAGACCCAGGATTCCTGTGGCACGTGGAAAGGGACCCTTGGTCTCCCGTCTCAGCTGGAGAGGCGTCCCAATTGCCCTGCAAAGCCTCGAGGAGAATCCCGAGTTGTCCCTCGCAACTAGGCAGGAGTCCTGACATGGCTGAACACACACGTGTGTGGAAGGGCCATCCCCGTCGTAACTCGAGAATATACCCCAGGTTCCCGCCGCAACTCGAGAAAAACCATGAGACTTCCCCCTCGCCGCGAGATGAGGCCCAATTCCCCTGCACTGCGTGCAGAGCAATTCCGTGTTGCACATCACACATGAAAGGAGCCTTGATTTCCTTGATGGCACTCCAGAGAATCCCCAAGAACACTGTTTCAAGGCTAGAGGGATCCTGAGGTCACTGTAGCAACAGGAAAGAGCTGCGTGGACCAAGAATCAACACGAGATGAGAGGTTAGTCCCTGACTTCGACTCCTGAGGAATACCACCTTACCACAAGCACCTCAAGAAGAGGCTTCTCTCAGCTCTAGGTATGTGAGAGGGATCCTGAGTTTGCGGCCTCAAGTGGAATGGACACCGCGATGCCCTGACTCGAAATAAGGCCGGATATCCCTGCAGTGACTTGAATGCAGGCTCGTCTTGCATCTCCCAAGAAGAAAGGATGTCTGAATCCCCTCTGGAGACCACAGAGAAACACCTAGTTCCCCACCTCATCGCGACCGGAGGCCTCCCATCCTTTGAAAACTACAGAGGTACGTGGAGATCAGTGCCTCCAAAGGAGACGATGCCTGACTCCTCGTGAAACTTGATAGGAGTCCCAGGATTCTTGTGGCACGTGGAAAGGGACCCTTGGTCTCCCGCCTCAGCTGGAGAGGCGTTCCAATTGCCCTGCCAAGCCTCGAGGAGAATACCGAGTTGTCCCTCGCAACCAAGCAGGAGTCCTGACGTCGCTGAAGAAACACGTGGGTGGAAGGGCCATCCCCGTCGTAACTCGAGATTATACCCCAGGTTCCCGCCGCAACTCGAGAAAACCCATGAGACTTCCCCCTCGCCGCGAGATGAGGCCCAATTCCCCTGCACTGCGTGCAGAGCAATTCCGTGTTGCACATCACACATGAAAGGAGCCTTGATTTCCTTGATGGCACTCCAGAGAAACCCCAAGAACACTGTTTCAAGGCTAGAGGGATCCTGAGGTCACTGTAGCAACACGAAAGAGCTCCGTGGACCAAGAATCAACACGAGATGAGAGGTTAGTCCCTGGCTTCGACTCCTGAGGAATAATACCTTACCACAAGCACCTCAAGAGGAGGCTTCTCTCAGCTCTAGGTATGTGAGAGGGACCCTGAGTTTGCGGCCTCAAGTGGAATGGACACCGCGATGCCCTGACGCGAAATAAGGCCGGATATCCCTGCAGTGACTGGAATGCAGGCTCGTCTTGCATCTCCCAAGAAGAAAGGATGTCTGAATCCCCTGTGGAGACCACAGAGAAAGACCTAGTTCCCCACCTCATCGCGACCGGAGGCCTCACATCCTTTGAAAACTCCAGAGGTACGCGGAGATCAGTGCCTCCAAAGGAGACGATGCCTGACTCCTCGTGAAACTTGATAGGAGTCCCAGGATTCTTGTGGCACGTGGAAAGGGACCCTTGGTCTCCCGCCTCAGCTGGAGAGGCGTCCCAATTGCCCTGCCAAGCCTCGAGGAGAATCCCGAGTTGTCCCTCGCAACTAGGCAGGAGTCCTGACGTGGCTGAACAAACACGTGGGTGGAAGGGCTATCCCCGTCGTAACTCGAGAATATACCCCAGGTTCCCGCCGCAATTCGAGAAAAACCATGAGACTTCCCCCTCGATGCGAGATGAGGCCCGATTCCCCTGTACTGTGTGCAGAGCAATTCCGTCTTGCACATCACACATGAAAGGAGCCTTGATTTCCTTGATGGCACTCCAGAGAAACCCCAAGAACACTGTTTCAAGGATAGAGGGATCCTGAGGTCACTGTAGCAACACGAAAGAACTCTGTGGACCAAAAATCAACTCGAAAAGAGGGGTTAGTCCCTGGATTCGTCTCCAGAGGAATACCACCTTACCACAAGCACCTCAAGAGGAGGCTTCTCTCAGCTCTAGGTATGTGAGAGGGACCCTGAGTTTGCGGCCTGAAGTGGAATGGACACCGCGATGCCCTGACTCGAAATAAGGCCGGATATCCCTGCAGTGACTTCAATGCAGGCTCTTCTTGCATCTCACAGGACGAAAGGATGTCTGAATCCCCTGTGGAAAGCACAGAGAAAGACTTAGTTCCCCACCTCATCGCGACCGATAGCCTCACATCCTTTGAAAACTCCAGAGGTACGCGGAGATCAGTGCCTCCAAAGGAGACGATGCCTGACTCCTCGTGAAACTTGATAGGAGTCCCAGGATTCCTGTGGCACTTGGAAAGGGACACTTGGTCTCCCGCCTCAGCTGGAGAGGCGTCCCAATTGCCCTGCCAAGCCTCGAGGAGAATCCAGAGTTGTCCCTCGCAACTAGGCAGGAGTCCTGACGTAACTGAACAAACACGTGTGTGGAAGGGCCATCCCCGTCGTAACTCGAGAATATACCCCAGGTTCCCGCCGCAACTCGAGAAAAACCATGAGACTTCCCCCTCGCCGCGAGATGAGGCCCGATTCCCCTGCACTGCGTGCAGAGCAATTCTGTGTTGCACATCACACATGAAAGGAGCCTTGATTTCCTTCATGGCACTCCAGAGAAACCCCAAGAACACTGTTTCAAGGCTAGAGGGATCCTGAGGTCACTGTAGCAACACGAAAGACCTCCGTGGGCCAAAAATCAACTCGAGATGAGAGGTTAGTCCCTGGCTTCGACTCCAGAACAATACCACTTTACCACAAGCACCTCAAGAGGAGGCTTCTCTCAGCTCTAGGTATGTGAGAGGGACCCTGAGTTTGCGGCCTCAAGTGGAATGGACACCGCGATGCCCTGACTCGAAATAAGGCCGGATATCCCTGCAGTGACTGGAATGCAGGCTCGTCTTACATCTCCCAAGACGAAAGGGTGTCTGAATCCCCTGTGGAGACCACAGAGAAAGACCTAGTTCCCCACCTCATCGCGACAGGAGGCCTCAAATCCTTTGAAAACTCCAGAGGTATGCGGAGTTCAGTGCCTCCAAAGGAGACGATGCCTGACTCCTCGTGAAACTTGATAGGAGACCCAGGATTCCTGTGGCACGTGGAAAGGGACTCTTGGTCTCCCGTCTCAGCTGGAGAGCCGTCCCAATTGCCCTGCAAAGCCTCGAGGAGAATCCCGAGTTGTCCCTCGCAACTAGGCAGGAGTCCTGACATGGCTGAACACACACTTGTGTGGAAGGGCCATCCCCGTCGTAACTCGAGAATATACCCCAGGTTCCCGCCGCAACTCGAGAAAAACCATGAGACTTCCCCCTCGCCGCGAGATGAGGCCCAATTCCCCTGCACTGCGTGCAGAGCAATTCCGTGTTGCACATCACACATGAAAGGAGCCTTGATTTCCTTGATGGCACTCCAGAGAAACCCCAAGAACACTGTTTCAAGGCTAGAGGGATCCTGAGGTCACTGTAGCAACACGAAAGAGCTCCGTGGACCAAGAATCAACACGAGATGAGAGGTTAGTCCCTGGCTTCGACTCCTGAGGAATACCACCTTACCACAAGCACCTCAAGAAGAGGCTTCTCTCAGCTCTAGGTATGTGAGAGGGATCCTGAGTTTGCGGCCTCAAGTGGAATGGACACCGCGATGCCCTGACTCGAAATAAGGCCGGATATCCCTGCAGTGACTTGAATGCAGGCTCGTCTTGCATCTCCCAAGAAGAAAGGATGTCTGAATGCCCTGTGGAGACCACAGAGAAACACCTAGTTCCCCACCTCATCGCGACCGGAGGCCTCCCATCCTTTGAAAACTACAGAGGTACGTGGAGATCAGTGCCTCCAAAGGAGACGATGCCTGACTCCTCGTGAAACTTGATAGGAGTCCCAGGATTCTTGTGGCACGTGGAAAGGGACCCTTGGTCTCCCGCCTCAGCTGGAGAGGCGTCCCAATTGCCCTGCCAAGCCTCGAGGAGAATCCAGAGTTGTCCCTCGCAACTAGGCAGGATTCCTGACGTCGCTGAAGAAACACGTGGGTGGAAGGGCCATCCCCGTCGTAACTCGAGAATATACCCCAGGTTCCCGCCGCAACTCGAGAAAAACCATGAGACTTCCCCCTCGCTGCGAGATGAGGCCCGATTCCCCTGTACTGCGTGCAGAGCAATTCCGTCTTGCACATCACACATGAAAGGAGCCTTGATTTCCTTGATGGCACTCCAGAGAAACCCCAAGAACACTGTTTCAAGGATAGAGGGATCCTGAGGTCACTGTAGCAACACGAAAGAACTCTGTGGACCAAAAATCAACTCGAAAAGAGGGGTTAGTCCCTGGATTCGTCTCCAGAGGAATACCACCTTACCACAAGCACCTCAAGAGGAGGCTTCTCTCAGCTCTAGGTATGTGAGAGGGACCCTGAGTTTGCGGCCTGAAGTGGAATGGACACCGCGATGCCCTGACTCGAAATAAGGCCGGATATCCCTGCAGTGACTTCAATGCAGGCTCGTCTTGCATCTCCCAGGACGAAAGGATGTCTGAATCCCCTGTGGAGACCACAGAGAAAGACTTAGTTCCCCACCTCATCGCGACCGATAGCCTCACATCCTTTGAAAACTCCAGAGGTACGCGGAGATCAGTGCCTCCAAAGGAGACGATGCCTGACTCATCGTGAAACTTGATAGGAGTCCCAGGATTCCTGTGGCACTTGGAAAGGGACACTTGGTCTCCCGCCTCAGCTGGAGAGGCGTCCCAATTGCCCTGCCAAGCCTCGAGGAGAATCCAGAGTTGTCCCTCGCAACTAGGCAGGAGTCCTGACGTCGCTGAAGAAACACGTGGTTGGAAGGGCCATCCCCGTCGTAACTCGAGAATATACCGCAGGTTCCCGCCGCAACTCGAGAAAAACCATGAGACTTCCCCCTCGCCGCGAGATGAGGCCCGATTCCCCTGCACTGCGTGCAGAGCAATTCCGTGTTGCACATCACACATGAAAGGAGCATTGATTTCCTTGATGGCACTCCAGAGAAACCCCAAGAACACTGTTTCAAGGCTAGAGGGATCCTGAGGTCACTGTAGCAACACGAAAGAGCTCCGTGGGCCAAAAATCAACTCGAGATGAGAGGTTAGTCCCTGGCTTCGACTCCAGAACAATACCACCTTACCACAAGCACCTCAAGAGGAGGCTTCTCTCAGCTCTAGGTATGTGAGAGGGACCCTGAGTTTGCGGCCTCAAGTGGAATGGACACCGCGATGCCCTGACGCGAAATAAGGCTGGATATCCCTGCAGTGACTTGAATGCAGGCTCGTCTTGCATCTCCCAAGATGAAAGGATGTCTGAATCCCCTGTGGAGACCACAGAGAAAGTGCTAGTACCCCACCTCATCGCGACCGGAGGCCTCACATCCTTTGAAAACTCCAGAGGTACGCGGAGATCAGTGCCTCCAAAGGAGACGATGCCTGACTCCTCGTGAAACTTGATAGGAGTCCCAGGATTCCTGTGGCACGTGGAAAGGGACCCTTGGTCTCCCGCCTCAGCTGGAGAGGCGACCCAATTGCCTTGCCAAGCCTCGAGGAGAATCCCGAGTTGTGTCTCGCAACTAGGCAAGAGTCCTGACGTGGCTGAACAAACACGTGTGTGGAAGGGCCATCCCCGTCGTAACTCGAGAATATACCCCAGGTTCCCGCCGCAACTCGAGAAAAACCATGAGACTTCCCCCTCGCCGCGAGATCAGGCCCGATTCCCCTGCACTGCGTGCAGAGCTATTCTGTCTTGCACATCACACATGAAAGGAGCCTTGATTTCCTTCATGGCACTCCAGAGAAACCCCAAGAACACTGTTTCAAGGCTAGAGGGATCCTGAGGTCACTGTAGCAACACGAAAGCGCTCCGTGGACCAAAAATCAACTCGAGATGAGAGGTTAGTCCCTGGCTTCGACTCCAGAACAATACCACCTTACCACAAGCTCCTCAAGAGGAGGCTTCTCTCAGCTCTAGGTATGTGAGAGGGACCCTCAGTTTGCGGCCTCAATTGGAATGGACACCGCGATGCCCTGACTCGAAATAAGGCCGGATATCCCTGCAGTGACTGGAATGCAGGCTCGTCTTGCATCTCCCAAGACGAAAGGGTGTCTGAATCCCCTGTGGAGACCACAGAGAAAGACCTAGTTCCCCACCTCATCGCGACAGGAGGCCTCAAATCCTTTGAAAACTCCAGAGGTATGCGGAGATCAGTGCCTCCAAAGGAGACGATGCCTGACTCCTCGTGAAACTTGATAGGAGACCCAGGATTCCTGTGGCACGTGGAAAGGGACCCTTGGTCTCACGTCTCAGCTGGAGAGGCGTCCCAATTGCCCTGCAAAGCCTCGAGGAGAATCCCGAGTTGTCCCTCGCAACTAGGCAGGAGTCCTGACATGGCTGAACACACACGTGTGTGGAAGGGCCATCCCCGTCGTAACTCGAGAATATACCCCAGGTTCCCGCCGCAACTCGCGAAAAACCATGAGACTTCCCACTCGCCGCGAGATGAGGCCCGATTCCCCTGCACTGCGTGCAGAGCAATTCCGTGTTGCACATCACACATGAAAGGAGCCTTGATTTCCTTGATGGCACTCCAGAGAAACCCCAAGAACACTGTTTCAAGGCTAGAGGGATCCTGAGGTCACTGTAGCAACAGGAAAGAGCTCCGTGGACCAAGAATCAACACGAGATGAGAAGTTAGTCCCTGGCTTCGACTCCTGAGGAATACCACCTTACCACAAGCACCTCAAGAAGAGGCTTCTCTCAGCTCTAGGTATGTGAGAGGGATCCTGAGTTTGCGGCCTCAAGTGGAATGGACACCGCGATGCCCTGACTCGAAATAAGGCCGGATATCCCTGCAGTGACTTGAATGAAGGCTCGTCTTGCATCTCCCAAGAAGAAAGGATGTCTGAATCCCCTGTGGAGACCACAGAGAAACACCTAGTTCCCCACCTCATCGCGACCGGAGGCCTCCCATCCTTTGAAAACTCCAGAGGTACGTGGAGATCAGTGCCTCCAAAGGAGACGATGCCTGACTCCTCGTGAAACTTGATAGGAGTCCCAGGATTCTTGTGGCACGTAGAAAGGGACCCTTGGTCTCCCGCCTCAGCTGGAGAGGCGTTCCAATTGCCCTGCCAAGCCTCGAGGAGAATACCGAGTTGTCCCTCGCAACCAAGCAGGAGTCCTGACGTGGCTGAACAAACACGTGGGTGGAAGGGCCATCCCCGTCGTAACTCGAGATTATACCCCACGTTCCCACCGCAACTCGAGAAAAACCATGAGACTTCCCCCTCGATGCGAGATGAGGCCCGATTCCCCTGTACTGCGTGCAGAGCAATTCCGTGTTGCACATCACACATGAAAGGAGCCTTGATTTCCTTGATGGCACTCCAGAGAAACCCCAAGAACACTGTTTCAAGGATAGAGGGATCCTGAGGTCACTGTAGCAACTCGAAAGAACTCTCTGGACCAAAAATCAACTCGAAAAGAGAGGTTAGTCCCTGGATTCGTCTCCAGAGGAATACCACCTTACCACAAGCACCTCAAGAGGAGGCTTCTCTCAGCTCTAGGTATGTGAGAGGGACCCTGAGTTTGCGGCCTCAAGTGGAATGGACACCGCGATGCCCTGACTCGAAATAAGGCCGGATATCCCTGCAGTGACTTCAATGCAGGCTCGTCTTGTATCTCCCAGGATGAAAGGATGTCTGAATCCCGTGTGGAAAGGACAGAGAAAGACTTAGTTCCCCACCTCATCGCGACCGATAGCCTCACATGCTTTGAAAACTCCAGAGGTACGCGGAGATCAGTGCCTCCAAAGGAGACGATGCCTGACTCCTCGTGAAACTTGATAGGAGTCCCAGGATTCCTGTGGCACTTGGAAAGGGACACTTGGTCTCCCGCCTCAGCTGGAGAGGCGTCCCAATTGCCCTGCCAAGCCTCGAGGATAATCCAGAGTTGTCCCTCGCAACTAGGCAGGAGTCCTGACGTCGCTGAAGAAACACGTGGGTGGAAGGGCCATCCCCGTCGTACCTCGAGAATATACCCCAGGTTCCCGCCGCAACTCGAGAAAAACCATGAGACTTCCCCCTCGCCGCGAGATGAGGCCCGATTCCCCTGCACTGCGTGCAGAGCAATTCCGTGTTGCACATCACACATGAAAGGAGCCTTGATTTCCTTGATGGCACTCCAGAGAAACCCCAAGAACACTGTTTCAAGGCTAGAGGGATCCTGAGGTCACTGTAGCAACACGAAAGAGCTCCGTGGGCCAAAAATCAACTCTAGATGAGAGGTTAGTCCCTGGCTTCGACTCCAGAGGAATACCACCTTACCACAAGCACCTCAAGAGGAGGCTTCTCTCAGCTCTAGGTATGTGAGAGGGACCCTGAGTTTGCGGCCTCAAGTGGAATGGACACCGCGATGCCCTGACGCGAAATAAGGCCGGATATCCCTGCAGTGACTTGAATGCAGGCTCGTCTTGCATCTCCCAAGATGAAAGGATGTCTGAATCCCCTGTGGAGACCACAGAGAAACACCTAGTTCCCCACCTCATCGCGACCGGAGGCCTCACATCCTTTGAAAACTCCAGAGGTACACGGAGATCAGTGCCTCCAAAGGAGACGATGCCTGACTCCTCGTGAAACTTGATAGGAGTCCCAGGATTCTTGTGGCACGTGGAAAGGGACCCTTGGTCTCCCGCCTCAGCTGGAGAGGCGTTCCAATTGCCCTGCCAAGCCTCGAGGAGAATCCCGAGTTGTCCCTCGCAACTAGGCAGGAGTCCTGACGTGGCTGAACAAACAGGTGGGTGGAAGGGCCATCCCCGTCGTAACTCGAGAATATACCCCAGGTTCCCGCCGCAACTCGAGAAAAACAATGAGACTTCCCCCTCGATGCGAGATGAGGCCCGATTCCCCTGTACTGCGTGCAGAGCAATTCCGTCTTGCACATCACACATGAAATGAGCCTTGATTTCCTTGAGGGCACTCCAGAGAAACCCCAAGAACACTGTTTCAAGGATAGAGGGATCCTGAGGTCACTGTAGCAACACGAAAGAACTCTGTAGACCAAAAATCAACTCGAAAAGAGAGGTTAGTCCCTGGATTCGTCTCCTGAGGAATACCACCTTACCACAAGCACCTCAAGAGGAGGCTTCTCTCAGCTCTAGGTATGGGAGAGGGACCCTGAGTTTGCGGCCTCAAGTGGAATGGACACCGCAATGCCCTGACTCGAAATAAGGCCGGATATCCCTGCAGTGACTTCAATGCAGGCTCGTCTTGCATCTCCCAGGACGAAAGGATGTCTGAATCCCCTGTGGAAAGCACAGAGACAGACTTAGTTCCCCACCTCATCGCGACCGATAGCCTCACATCCTTTGAAAACTCCAGAGGTACGCGGAGATCAGTGCCTCCAAAGGAGACGATGCCTGACTCCTCGTGAAACTTGATAGGAGTCCCAGGATTCCTGTGGCACGTGGAAAGGGACCCTTGGTCTCACGTCTCAGCTGGAGAGGCGTCCCAATTACCCTGCCAAGCCTCGAGGAGAATCTAGAGTTGTCCCTCGCAACTAGGCAGGATTCCTGACGTCGCTGAAGAAACACGTGGGTGGAAGGGCCATCCCCGTCGAACCTCGAGAATATACCCCAGGTTCCCGCCGCAACTCGAGAAAAACCATGAGACTTCCCCCTCACCGCGAGATGAGGCCCGATTCCCCTGCACTGCGTGCAGAGCAATTCCGTGTTGCACATCACACATGAAAGGAGCCTTGATTTCCTTGATGGCACTCCAGAGAAACCCCAAGAACACTGTTTCAAGGCTAGACGGATCCTGAGGTCACTGTAGCAACACGAAAGAGCTCCATGGGCCAAAAATCAACTCGAGATGAGAGGTTATTCCCTGGCTTCGACTCCAGAGGAATACCACCTTACCACAAGCACCTCAAGAGGAGGCTTCTCTCAGCTCTAGATATGTGAGAGGGACCCTGAGTTTGCGGCCTCAAGTGGAATGGACACCGCGATGCCCTGACGCGAAATAAGGCTGGATATCCCTGCAGTGACTTGAATGCAGGCTCGTCTTGCATCTCCCAAGATGAAAGGATGTCTGAATCCCCTGTGGAGACCACAGAGAAAGAGCTAGTTCCCCACCTCATCGCGACCGGAGGCCTCACATCCTTTGAAAACTCCAGAGGTACGCGGAGATCAGTGCCTCCAAAGGAGACGATGCCTGACTCCTCGTGAAACTTGATAGGAGACCCAGGATTCCTGTGGCACGTGGAAAGGGACCCTTGGTCTCCCGCCTCAGCTGTAGAGGCGTCCCAATTGCCTTGCCAAGCCTCGAGGAGAATCCCGAGTTGTGTCTCGCAACTAGGCAAGAGTCCTGACGTGGCTGAACAAACACGTGTGTGGAAGGGCCATCCCCGTCGTAACTCGAGAATATACCCCAGGTTACCGCCGCAACTCGAGAAAAACCATGAGACTTCCCCCTCGCCGCGAGATGAGGCCCGATTCCCCTGCACTGCGTGCAGAACAATTCTGTGTTGCACATCACACATGAAAGGAGCCTTGATTTCCTTCATGGCACTCCAGAGAAACCCCAAGAACACTGTTTCAAGGCTAGAGGGATCCTGAGGTCACTGAAGCAACACGAAAGAGCTCCGTGGACCAAAAATCAACTCGAGATGAGAGGTTAGTCCCTGGCTTCGACTCCAGAGGAATACCACCTTACCACAAGCAACTCAAGAGGAGGCTTCTCTCAGCTCTAGGTATGTGAGAGGGACCCTGAGTTTGCGGCCTCAAGTGGAATGGACACCGCGATGCCCTGACTCGAAATAAGGCCGGATATCCCTGCAGTGACTGGAATGCAGGCTCATCTTGCATCTCCCAAGACGAAAGGGTGTCTGAATCCCCTGTGGAGACCACAGAGAAAGACCTAGTTCCCCACCTCATCGCGACAGGAGGCCTCAAATCCTTTGAAAACTCCAGAGGTATGCGGAGATCAGTGCCTCCAAAGGAGACGATGCCTGACTCCTCGTGAAACTTGATAGGAGACCCAGGATTCCTGTGGCACGTGGAAAGGGACCCTTGGTCTCCCGTCTCAGCTGGAGAGGCGTCCCAATTGCCCTGCAAAGCCTCAAGGAGAATCCCGAGTTGTCCCTTGCAACTAGGCAGGAGTCCTGACATGGCTGAACACACACGTGTGTGGAAGGGCCATCCCCGTCGTAACTCGAGAATATAACCCAGGTTCCCGCCGCAACTCGAGAAAAACCATGAGACTTCCCCCTCGCCGCGAGAAGAGGCCCGATTCCCCTGCACTGCGTGCAGAGCAATTCCGTGTTGCACATCACACATGAAAGGAGCCTTGATTTCCTTGATGGCACTCCAGAGAAACCCCAAGAACACTGTTTCAAGGCTAGAGGGATCCTGAGGTCACTGTAGCAACACGAAAGAGCTCCGTGGACCAAGAATCAACTCGAGATGAGAGGTTAGTCCCTGGCTTCGACTCCTGAGGAATACCACCTTACCACAAGCACCTCAAGAGGAGGCTTCTCTCAGCTCTAGGTATGTGAGAGGGACCCTGAGTTTGCGGCCTCAAGTGGAATGGACACCGCGATGCCCTGACTCGAAATAAGGCCGGATATTCCTGCAGTGACTGGAATGCAGGCTCGTCTTGCATCTCCCAAGACGAAAGGGTGTCTGAATCCCCTGTGGAGAGCACAGAGAAAGACTTAGTTCCCCACCTCATCGCGACCGATAGCCTCACATCCTTTGAAAACTCCAGAGGTATGCGGAGATCAGTGCCTCCAAAGGAGACGATGCCTGACTCCTCGTGAAACTTGATAGGAGACCCAGGATTCCTGTGGCACGTGGAAAGGGACCCTTGGTCTCCCGCCTCAGCTGGAGAGGCGTCCCAATTGCCTTGCCAAGCCTCGAGGAGAATCCCGAGTTGTGTCTCGCAACTAGGCAGGAGTCCTGACGTGGCTGAACAAACACGTGTGTGGAAGGGCCATCCCCGTCGTAACTCGAGAATATAACGCAGGTTCCCGCTGCAACTCGCGAAAAACCATGAGACTTCCCCCTCGCCGCTAGATGAGGCCCGATTCCTCTGCACTGCGTGCAGAGCAATTCTGTGTTGCACATCACACATGAAAGGAGCCTTGATTTCCTTCATGGCACTCCAGAGAAACCCCAAGAACACTGTTTCAAGGATAGAGGGATCCTGAGGTCACTGTAGCAACACGAAAGAGCTCCGTGGACCAAAAATCAACTCGAGATGAGAGGTTAGTCCCTGGCTTCGACTCCAGAGGAATACCACCTTACCACAAGCACCTCAAGAGGAGGCTTCTCTCAGCTCTAGGTATGTGAGAGGGACCCTGAGTTTGCGGCCTCAAGTTGAATGGACACCACGATTCCCTGACTCGAAATAAGGCCGGATATCTCTGCAGTGACTGGAATGCAGGCTCGTCTTGCATCTCCCAAGACGAAAGGGTGTCTGAATGCCCTGTGGAGACCACAGAGAAAGACCTAATTCCCCACCTCATCGCGACAGGAGGCCTCAAATCCTTCGAAAACTCCAGAGGTATGCGGAGATCAGTGCCTCCAAAGGAGAGGATGCCTGACTCCTCGTGAAACTTGATAGGAGACCCAGGATTCCTGTGGCACGTGGAAAGGGACCCTTGGTCTCCCGGCTCAGCTGGAGAGGCGTCCCAATTGCCCTGCAAAGCCTCGAGGAGAATCCCGAGATGTCCCTCGCAACTAGGCAGGAGTCCTGACATGGCTGAACACACACGTGTGTGGAAGGGCCATCCCCGTCGTAACTCGAGAATATACCCCAGGTTCCCGCTGCAACTCGAGAAAAACCATGAGACTTCCCCCTCGCCGCGAGATGAGGCCCGATTCCCCTGCACTGTGTGCAGAGCAATTCCGTGTTGCACATCACACATGAAAGGAGCCTTGATTTCCTTGATGGCACTCCAGAGAAACCCCAAGAACACTGTTTCAAGGCTAGAAGGATCCTGATGTCACTGTAGCAACACAAAAGAGCTCCGTGGACCAAGAATCAACACGAGATGAGAGGTTAGTCCCTGGCTTCGACTCCTGAGGAATACCACCTTACCACAAGCACCTCAAGAGGAGGCTTCTCTCAGCTCCAGGTATGTGAGAGGGACCCTGAGTTTGCGGCCCTAAGTGGAATGGACACCGCGATGCCCTGACTCGAAATAAGGCCGGATATCCCTGCAGTGACTTCAATGCAGGCTCGTCTTGCATCTCCCAGAACGAAAGGATGTCTGAATCCCCTGTGGAAAGCACAGAGAAAGACTTAGTTCCCCTCCTCATCGCGACAGGAGGCCTCAAATCCTTTGAAAACTCCAGAGGTACGCGGAGATCAGTGCCTCCAAAGGAGACGATGCCTGACTCCTCGTGAAACTTGATAGGAGTCCCAGGATTCCTGTGGCACTTGGAAAGGGACACTTGGTCTCACGCCTCAGCTGGAGAGGCGTCCCAATTGCCCTGGCAAGCCTCGAGGAGAATCCAGAGTTGTCCCTCGCAACTAGGCAGGAGTCCTGACGTCGCTGAAGAAACACGTGGGTGGAAGGGCCATCCCCGTCGTAACTCGAGAATATACCCCAGGTTCCCGCCGCAACTCGAGAAAAACCATGAGACTTCCCCCTCGCCGCGAGATGAGGCCCGATTCCCCTGCACTGCGTTCAGAGCAATTCCGTGTTGCACATCACACATGAAAGGAGCCTTGATTTCCTTGATGGCACTCCAGAGAAATCCCAAGAACACTGTTTCAAGGATAGAGGGATCCTGAGGTCACTGTAGCAACACGAAAGAACTCTGTGGACCAAAAATCAACTTGAAAAGAGGAGTTAGTCCCTGGATTCGCCTCCAGAGGAATACTACCTTACCACAAGCACCTCAAGAGGAGTCTTCTCTCAGCTCTAGGTATGTGAGAGGGACCCTGAGTTTGCGGCCTCAAGTGGAATGGACAACGCGATGCCCTGACTCGAAATAAGGCCGGATATCCCTGCAGTGACTTCAATGCAGGCTCGTCTTGCATCTCCCAGAACGAAAGGATGTCTGAATCCCCTGTGGAAAGCACAGAGAAAGACTTAGTTCCCCTCCTCATCGCGACAGGAGGCCTCAAATCCTTTGAAAACTCCAGAGGTACGCGGAGATCAGTGCCTCCAAAGGAGACGATGCCTGACTCCTCGTGAAACTTGATAGGAGTCCCAGGATTCCTGTGGCACGTGGAAAGGGACCCTTGGTCTCCCGCCTCAGCTGTAGAGGCGTCCCAATTGCCTTGCCAAGCCTCGAGGAGAATCCCGAGTTGTGTCTCGCAACTAGGCAAGAGTCCTGACGTGGCTGAACAAACACGTGTGTGGAAGGGCCATCCCCGTCGTAACTCGAGAATATACCCCAGGTTCCCGCCGCAACTCGAGAAAAACCATGAGACTTCCCCCTCGCCGCGAGATGAGGCCCGATTCCCCTGCACTGCGTGCAGAGCAATTCTGTGTTGCACATCACACATGAAAGGAGCCTTGATTTCCTTCATGGCACTCCAGAGAAACCCCAAGAACACTGTTTCAAGGCTAGAGGGATCCTGAGGTCACTGAAGCAACACGAAAGAGCTCCGTGGACCAAAAATCAACTCGAGATGAGAGGTTAGTCCCTGGCTTCGACTCCAGAGGAATACCACCTTACCACAAGCAACTCAAGAGGAGGCTTCTCTCAGCTCTAGGTATGTGAGAGGGACCCTGAGTTTGCGGCCTCAAGTGGAATGGACACCGCGATGCCCTGACTCGAAATAAGGCCGGATATCCCTGCAGTGACTGGAATGCAGGCTCGTCTTGCATCTCCCAAGACGAAAGGGTGTCTGAATCCCCTGTGGAGACCACAGAGAAAGACCTAGTTCCCCACCTCATCGCGACAGGAGGCCTCAAATCCTTTGAAAACTCCAGAGGTATGCGGAGATCAGTGCCTCCAAAGGAGACGATGCCTGACTCCTCGTGAAACTTGATAGGAGACCCAGGATTCCTGTGGCACGTGGAAAGGGACCCTTGGTCTCCCGTCTCAGCTGGAGAGGCGTCCCAATTGCCCTGCAAAGCCTCAAGGAGAATCCCGAGTTGTCCCTTGCAACTAGGCAGGAGTCCTGACATGGCTGAACACACACGTGTGTGGAAGGGCCATCCCCGTCGTAACTCGAGAATATAACCCAGGTTCCCGCCGCAACTCGAGAAAAACCATGAGACTTCCCCCTCGCCGCGAGATGAGGCCCGATTCTCCTGCACTGCGTGCAGAGCAATTCCGTGTTGCACATCACACATGAAAGGAGCCTTGATTTCCTTGATGGCACTCCAGAGAAACCCCAAGAACACTGTTTCAAGGCTAGAGGGATCCTGAGGTCACTGTAGCAACACGAAAGAGCTCCGTGGACCAAGAATCAACTCGAGATGAGAGGTTAGTCCCTGGCTTCGACTCCTGAGGAATACCACCTTACCACAAGCACCTCAAGAGGAGGCTTCTCTCAGCTCTAGGTATGTGAGAGGGACCCTGAGTTTGCGGCCTCAAGTGGAATGGACACCGCGATGCCCTGACTCGAAATAAGGCCGGATATTCCTGCAGTGACTGGAAAGCAGGCTCGTCTTGCATCTCCCAAGACGAAAGGGTGTCTGAATCCCCTGTGGAGAGCACAGAGAAAGACTTAGTTCCCCACCTCATCGCGACCGGAGGCCTCACATCCTTTGAAAACTCCAGAGGTATGCGGAGATCAGTGCCTCCAAAGGAGACGATGCCTGACTCCTCGTGAAACTTGATAGGAGTCCCAGGATTCCTGTGGCACGTGGAAATGGACCCTTGGTCTCCCGCCTCAGCTGGAGAGGCGTCCCAATTGCCTTGCCAAGCCTCGAGGAGAATCCCGAGTTGTGTCTCGCAACTAGGCAGGAGTCCTGACGTGGCTGAACAAACACGTGTGTGGAAGGGCCATCCCCGTCGTAACTCTAGAATATACCGCAGGTTCCCGCCGCAACTCGAGAAAAACCATGAGACTTCCCCCTCGCCGCGAGATGAGGCCCGATTCCTCTGCACTGCGTGCAGAGCAATTCTGTGTTGCACATCACACATGAAAGGAGCCTTGATTTCCTTCATGGCACTCCAGAGAAACCCCAAGAACACTGTTTCAAGGCTAGAGGGATCCTGAGGTCACTGTAGCAACACGAAAGAGCTCCGTGGACCAAAAATCAACTCGAGATGAGAGGTTAGTCCCTGGCTTCGACTCCAGAGGAATACCACCTTACCACAAGCACCTCAAGAGGAGGCTTCTCTCAGCTCTAGGTATGTGAGAGGGACCCTGAGTTTGCGGCCTCAAGTTGAATGGACACCACGATTCCCTGACTCGAAATAAGGCCGGATATCTCTGCAGTGACTGGAATGCAGGCTCGTCTTGCATCTCCCAAGACGAAAGGGTGTCTGAATCCCCTGTGGAGACCACAGAGAAAGACCTAGTTCCCCACCTCATCGCGACAGGAGGCCTCACATCCTTTGAAAACTCCAGAGGTACGCGGAGATCAGTGCCTCCAAAGGAGACGATGCCTGACTCCTCGTGAAACTTGATAGGAGTCCCAGGATTCCTGTGGCACGTGGAAAGGGACCCTTGGTCTCCCGCCTCAGCTGGAGAGGCGTCCCAATTGCCTTGCCAAGCCTCGAGGAGAATCCCGAGTTGTGTCTCGCAACTAGGCAGGAGTCCTGACGTGGCTGAACACACACGTGTGTGGAAGGGCCATCCCCGTCGTAACTCGAGAATATACCCCAGGTTCCCGCCGCAACTCGAGAAAAACCATGAGACTTCCCCCTCGCCGCGAGATGAGGCCCGATTCCCCTGCACTGCGTGCAAAGCAATTCCGTGTTGCACATCACACATGAAAGGAGCCTTGATTTCCTTGATGGCACTCCAGAGAAACCCCAAGAACACTGTTTCAAGGCTAGAGGGATCCTGAGGTCACTGTAGCAACACGAAAGAGCTCCGTGGACCAAAAATCAACTCGAGATGAGAGGTTAGTCCCTGGTTTCGACTCCAGAGGAATACCACCTTACCACAAGCACCTCAAAGGGAGGCTTCTCTCAGCTCTAGGTATGTGAGAGGGACCCTGATTTTGCGGCCTCAAGTGGAATGGACACTGCGATGCCGTGACGCGAAATTAGGCCGGATATCCCTGCAGTGACTTGAATGCAGGCTCGTCTTGCATCTCCCAAGATGAAAGGATGTCTGAATCCCCTGTGGAGACCACAGGAAAAGACCTAGTTCCCCACCTCATCGCGAACGGAGGCCTCACATCCTTTGAAAACTCCAGAGGTACGCGGAGATCAGTGCCTCCAAAGGAGACGATGCCTGACTCCTCGTGAAACTTGATAGGAGTCACAGGATTCCTCTGGCACGTGGAAAGGGACACTTGGTCTCCCGCCTCAGCTGGAGAGGCCTCCCAATTGCCCTGCCAAGCCTCGAGGAGAATCCCGAGTTGTCCCTCGCAGCTAGGCAGGAGTCCTGACGTCGCTGAACAAACACATGGGTGGAAGGGCTATCACCGTCATAACTCGAGAATATACCCCAGGTTCCCGCCGCAACTCGAGAAAAACCATGAGACTTCCCCCTCGCCGCGAGATGAGGCCGGATTCCCCTGCACTGCATGCAGAGCAATTCCGTGTTGCACATCACACATGAAAGGAGCCTTGATTTCCTTGATGGCACTCCAGAGAAACCCCAAGAACACTGTTTCAAGGCTGGAGGGATCCTGAGGTCCCTGTAGCAGCACGAAAGAGCTCCGTGGACCATGAATCAACACGAGATTAGAGGTTAGTCCCTGGCTTCGACTCCAGAGGAATACCACCTTATCACAAGCACCTCAAGAGGAGGCTTCTCTCAGCTCTAGGTATGTGAGAGGGACCCTGAGTTTGCGGCCTCAAGTGGAATGGACACCGCGATGCCCTGACTCGAAATAAGGCCGGATATTCCTGCAGTGACTGGAATGCAGGCTCGTCTTGCATCTCCCAAGACGAAAGGGTGTCTGAATCCCCTGTGGAGAGCACAGAGAAAGACTTAGTTCCCCACCTCATCGCGACCGATAGCCTCACATCCTTTGAAAACTCCAGAGGTATGCGGAGATCAGTGCCTCCAAAGGAGACGATGCCTGACTCCTCGTGAAACTTGATAGGAGTCCCAGGATTCCTGTGGCACGTGGAAATGGACCCTTGGTCTCCCGCCTCAGCTGGAGAGGCGTCCCAATTGCCTTGCCAAGCCTCGAGGAGAATCCCGAGTTGTGTCTCGCAACTAGGCAGGAGTCCTGACGTGGCTGAACAAACACGTGTGTGGAAGGGCCATCCCCGTCGTAACTCGAGAATATACCGCAGGTTCCCGCCGCAACTCGAGAAAAACCATGAGACTTCCCCCTCGCCGCGAGATGAGGCCCGATTCCTCTGCACTGCGTGCAGAGCAATTCTGTGTTGCACATCACACATGAAAGGAGCCTTGATTTCCTTCATGGCACTCCAGAGAAACCCCAAGAACACTGTTTCAAGGCTAGAGGGATCCTGAGGTCACTGTAGCAACACGAAAGAGCTCCGTGGACCAAAAATCAACTCGAGATGAGAGGTTAGTCCCTGGCTTCGACTCCAGAGGAATACCACCTTACCACAAGCACCTCAAGAGGAGGCTTCTCTCAGCTCTAGGTATGTGAGAGGGACCCTGAGTTTGCGGCCTCAAGTTGAATGGACACCACGATTCCCTGACTCGAAATAAGGCCGGATATCTCTGCAGTGACTGGAATGCAGGCTCGTCTTGCATCTCCCAAGACGAAAGGGTGTCTGAATCCCCTGTGGAGACCACAGAGAAAGACCTAGTTCCCCACCTCATCGCGACAGGAGGCCTCACATCCTTTGAAAACTCCAGAGGTATGCGGAGATCAGTGCCTCCAAAGGAGACGATGCCTGACTCCTCGTGAAACTTGATAGGAGACCCAGGATTCCTGTGGCACGTGGAAAGGGACCCTTGGTCTCCCGTCTCAGCTGGAGAGGCGTCCCAATTGCCCTGCAAAGCCTCGAGGAGAATCCCGAGATGTCCCTCGCAACTAGGCAGGAGTCCTGACATGGCTGAACACACACGTGTGTGGAAGGGCCATCCCCGTCGTAACTCGAGAATATACCCCAGGTTCCCGCCGCAACTCGAGAAAAACCATGAGACTTCCCCCTCGCCGCGAGATGAGGCCCGATTCCCCTGCACTGCGTGCAGAGCAATTCCGTGTTGCACATCACACATGAAAGGAGCCTTGATTTCCTTGATGGCACTCCAGAGAAACCCCAAGAACACTGTTTCAAGGCTAGAGGGATCCTGAGGTCACTGTAGCAACACGAAAGAGCTCCGTGGACCAAGAATCAACACGAGATGAGAGGTTAGTCCCTGGCTTCGACTCCAGAGGAATACCACCTTACCACAAGCACCTCAAGAGGAGGCTTCTCTCAGCTCTAGGTATGTGAGAGGGACCCTGAGTTTGCGTCCTCCAGTGGAATGGACACCGCGATGCCCTGACGCGAAATAAGGCCGGATATCCCTGCAGTGACTTGAATGCAGGCTCGTCTTGCATCTCCCAAGATGAAAGGATGTTTGAATCCCCTGTGGAGAGCACAGAGAAAGACCTAGTTCCCCACCTCATCGCGACCGGAGGCCTCACATCCTTTGAAAACTCCAGAGGTATGCGGAGATCAGTGCCTCCAAAGGACACGATGCCTGACTCCTCGTGAAACTTGATAGGAGTCCCAGGATTCCTGTGGCACGTGGAAAGGGACCCTTGGTCTCCCGCCTCAGCTGGAGAGGCGTCCTAATTGCCTTGCCAAGCCTCGAGGAGAATCCCGAGTTGTGTCTCGCAACTAGGCAAGAGTCCTGACGTGGCTGAACAAACACGTGGGTGGAAGGGCCATCCCCGTCGTAACTCGAGAATATACCCCAGGTTCCCGCCGCAACTCGAGAAAAACCATGAGACTTCCCCCTCGCCGCGAGATGAGGCCCGATTCCCCTGCACTGCGTGCAGAGCAATTCTGTGTTGCAAATCACACATGAAAGCAGCCTTGATTTCCTTCATGGCACTCCAGAGAATCCCCAAGAACACTGTTTCAAGGCTAGAGGGATCCTGAGGTCACTGTAGCAACACGAAAGAGCTCCGTGGACCAAAAATCAACTCGAGATGAGAGGTTAGTCCCTGGCTTCGACTCCAGAGGAATACCACCTTACCACAAGCACCTCAAGAGGAGGCTTCTCTCAGCTCTAGGTATGTGAGAGGGACCCTGAGTTTGCGGCCTCAAGTGGAATGGACACCGCGATGCCCTGACGCGAAATAAGGCTGGATATCCCTGCAGTGACTTGAATGCAGGCTCGTCTTGCATCTCCCAAGATGAAAGGATGTCTGAATCCCCTGTGGAGACCACAGAGAAAGACCTAGTTCCCCACCTCATCGCGACCGGAGGCCTCACATCCTTTGAAAACTCCAGAGGTACGCGGAGATCAGTGCCTCCAAAGGAGACGATGCCTGACTCCTCGTGAAACTTGATAGGAGTCCCAGGATTCCTGTGGCACGTGGAAAGGGACCCTTGGTCTCCCGCCTCAGCTGGAGAGGCGTCCCAATTGCCTTGCCAAGCCTCGAGGAGAATCCCGAGTTGTGTCTCGCAACTAGGCAGGAGTCCTGACGTGGCTGAACACACACGTGTGTGGAAGGGCCATCCCCGTCGTAACTCGAGAATATACCCCAGGTTCCCGCCGCAACTCGAGAAAAACCATGAGACTTCCCCCTCGCCGCGAGATGAGGCCCGATTCCCCTGCACTGCGTGCAAAGCAATTCCGTGTTGCACATCACACATGAAAGGAGCCTTGATTTCCTTGATGGCACTCCAGAGAAACCCCAAGAACACTGTTTCAAGGCTAGAGGGATCCTGAGGTCACTGTAGCAACACGAAAGAGCTCCGTGGACCAAAAATCAACTCGAGATGAGAGGTTAGTCCCTGGTTTCGACTCCAGAGGAATACCACCTTACCACAAGCACCTCAAAAGGAGGCTTCTCTCAGCTCTAGGTATGTGAGAGGGACCCTGATTTTGCGGCCTCAAGTGGAATGGACACTGCGATGCCGTGACGCGAAATTAGGCCGGATATCCCTGCAGTGACTTGAATGCAGGCTCGTCTTGCATCTCCCAAGATGAAAGGATGTCTGAATCCCCTGTGGAGACCACAGGAAAAGACCTAGTTCCCCACCTCATCGCGAACGGAGGCCTCACATCCTTTGAAAACTCCAGAGGTACGCGGAGATCAGTGCCTCCAAAGGAGACGATGCCTGACTCCTCGTGAAACTTGATAGGAGTCACAGGATTCCTCTGGCACGTGGAAAGGGACACTTGGTCTCCCGCCTCAGCTGGAGAGGCCTCCCAATTGCCCTGCCAAGCCTCGAGGAGAATCCCGAGTTGTCCCTCGCAGCTAGGCAGGAGTCCTGACGTCGCTGAACAAACACATGGGTGGAAGGGCTATCACCGTCATAACTCGAGAATATACCCCAGGTTCCCGCCGCAACTCGAGAAAAACCATGAGACTTCCCCCTCGCCGCGAGATGAGGCCGGATTCCCCTGCACTGCATGCAGAGCAATTCCGTGTTGCACATCACACATGAAAGGAGCCTTGATTTCCTTGATGGCACTCCAGAAAAACCCCAAGAACACTGTTTCAAGGCTGGAGGGATCCTGAGGTCCCTGTAGCAGCACGAAAGAGCTCCGTGGACCATGAATCAACACGAGATTAGAGGTTAGTCCCTGGCTTCGACTCCAGAGGAATACCACCTTATCACAAGCACCTCAAGAGGAGGCTTCTCTCAGCTCTAGGTATGTGAGAGGGACCCTGAGTTTGCGGCCTCAAGTGGAATGGACACCGAGATGCCCTGATGCGAAATAAGGCCGGATATCCCTGCAGTGATTTGAATGCAGGCTCGTCTTGCATCTCCCAAGACGAAAGGATGTCTGAATCCCCTGTGGAGACCACAGAGAAAGACCTAGTTCCCCACCTCATCGCGACCGGAGGCCTCACATCCTTTGAAAACTCCAGAGGTACGCGGAGATCAGTGCCTCCAAAGGAGACGATGCCTGAGTCCTCGTGAAACTTGATAGGAGTCCCAGGATTCCTGTGGCACGTGGAAAGGGACTCTTGGTCTCCCGCCTCAGCTGGAGAGGCGTCCCAATTGCCCTGCCAAGCCTCGAGGAGAATCCAGAGTTGTCCCTCGCAACTAGGCAGGAGTCCTGACGTCGCTGAACAAACATGTGGGTGGAAGGGCTTTCCCCGTCGCAACTCGAGAATATACCCCAGGTTCCCGACGCAACTCGAGAAAAACCATGAGACTTCCCCCTCGCCGCGAGATGAGGCCCGATTCCCCTGCACTGCGTGCAGAGCAATTCCGTGTTGCACATCACAAATGAAAGGAGCCTTGATTTCCTTGATGGCACTCCAGAGAAACCCCAAGAACACTGTTTCAAGGCTAGAGGGATCCTGAGGTCACTGTAGCAACACGAAAGAGCTCCGTGGACCAAAAATCAACTCGAGATGACAGGTTAGTCCCTGGCTTCGACTCCAGAGGAATACCACCTTACCACAAGCACCTCAAGAGGAGGCTTCTCTCAGGTCTAGGTATGTGAGAGGGACCCTGAGTTTGCGGCCTCAAGTGGAATTGACACCGCGATGCCCTGACTCGAAATAAGCCCGGATATTCCTGCAGTGACTTGAATGCAGGCTCGTCTTGCATCTCCCAAGACGAAAGGATGACTGAATCCCCTGTGGAGACCACAGAGAAAGACCTAGTTCCCCACCTCATCGCGACCGGAGGCCTCACATCCTTTGAAAACTCCAGAGGTACGCGGAGATCAGTGCCTCCAAAGGAGACGATGCCTGACTCCTCGTGAAACTTGATAGGATTCCCAGGATTCCTGTGGCACGTGGAAAGGGACCCTTGGTCTCCCGCCTCAGCTGGAGAGGCGTCCCAATTGCACTGCCAAGCCTCGAGGAGAATCCCGAGTTGTCCCTCCCAACTAGGCAGGAGTCCTGACGTCACTGAAGAAACACGTGTGTGGAAGGGCCATCCCCGTCGTAACTTGAGAATATACCCCAGGTTCCCGCCGCAACTCGAGGAAAACCATGAGACTTCCCCCTCGCCGCGAGAAGAGGCCCGATTCCCCTGCACTGCGTGCACAGCAATTCTGTGTTGCACATCACACATGAAAGGAGCCTTGATTTCCTTCATGGCACTCCAGAGAAACCCCAAGAACACTTATTCCAGGCTAGAGGGATCCCGAGGTGACTGTAGCAACACGAAAGAGCTCCGTGGACCAAAAATCAACTCGAGATGAGAGGTTAGTCCCTGGCTTCGACTCCAGAGGAATACCACCTTACCACAAGCACCCCAAGAGGAGGCTTCTCTCAGCTCTAGCTATGTGAGAGGGACCCTGAGTTTGCGGCCTCAAGTGGAATGGACACCGCGATGCCCTGACTCGAAATAAGGCCGGATATCCCGGCAGTGACTTGAATGCAGGCTCGTCTTGCATCTCCCAAGACGAAAGGATGTCTGAATCCCCTGTGGAGACCACAGAGAAAGACCTAGTTCCCCACCTCATCGCGACCGGAGGCCTCACATCCCTTGAAAATTCCAGAGGTCCGCGGAGATCAGTGCCTCCAAAGGAGACGATGCCTGACTCCTCGTGAAACTTGATAGGAGACCCAGGATTCCTGTGGCACGTGGAAAGGGACACTTGGTCTCCCGCCTCGGCTTGAGAGGCGTCCCAATTGCCCTGCCAAGCCTCGAGGAGAATCCCGAGTTGTCCCTCGCAACTAGGCAGGAGTCCTGACGTCGCTGAAAAAACACGTGGGTGGAAGGGCCATCCCCGTCGTAACTCGAGAATATACCCCAGGTTCCCGCCGCAACTCGAGAAAAACCATGAGACTTCCCCCTCGCCGCGAGATGAGGCCCGATTCCGCTGCACTGCGTGCAGAGCATTTCCGTGTTGCACATCACACATGAAAGGAGCATTGATTTCCTTGATGGCACTCCAGAGAAACCCCAAGAACACTGTTTCAAGGCTAGAGGGATCCTGAGGTCACTGTAGCAACACGAAAGAGCTCCGTGGACCAAAAATCAACTCGAGATGAGAGGTTAGTCCCTGGCTTCGACTCCAGAGGAATACCACCTTACCACAAGCACCTCAAGAGGAGGCTTCTCTCAGCTCTAGCTATGTGAGAGGGACCCTGAGTTTGCGGCCTCAAGTGGAATGGACACCGCGATGCCCTGACTCGAAATAAGGCCGGATATCCCTGCAGTGACTTGAATTCAGGCTTGTCTTGCATCTCCAAGACGAAAGGATGACTGAGTCCCCTGTGGAGACCACAGAGAAAGACATAGTTCCCCACCTCATCGCGACCGGAGGCCTCACATCCTTTGAAAACTCCAGAGGTACGCGGAGATCAGTGCCTCCAAAGGAGACGATGCCTGACTCCTCGTGAAACTTGATAGGAGTCCCAGGATTCCTGTGGCACGTGGAAAGGGACCCATGGTCTCCCGCCTCAGCTGGAGTGGCGTCCCAATTGCCCTGCCAAGCCTTGAGGAGAATCCCGAGTTGTCCCTCGCAACTAGGCAGGAGTCCTGACGTCGCTGAACAAACACGTGGGTGGAAGGGCCATCCCCGTCGTAACTCGAGAATATACCCCAGGTTCCCGCCGCAACTCGAGAAAAACCATGAGACTTCCCCCTCGCCGCGAGATGAGGCCCGATTCCCCTGCACTGCGTGCAGAGCAATTCCGTGTTGCACATCACAAATGAAAGGAGCCTTGATTTCCTTGATGGCACTCCAGAGAAACCCCAAGAACACTGTTTGAAGGCTAGACGGATCCTGAGGTCACTGTAGCAACACGAAAGAGCTCCGTGGACCAAAAATCAACTCGAGATGACAGGTTGGTCCCTGGCTTCGACTCCAGAGGAATACCACCTTACCACAAGCACCTCAAGAGGAGGCTTCTCTCAGCTCTAGGTATGTGAGAGGGACCCTGAGTTTGCGGCCTCAAGTGGAATTGACACCGCGATGCCCTGACTCGAAATAAGGCCGGATATTCCTGCAGTGACTTGAATGCAGGCTCGTCTTGCATCTCCCAAGACGAAAGGATGACTGAATCCCCTGTGGAGACCACAGAGAAAGACCTAGTTCCCCACCTCATCGCGACCGGAGGCCTCACATCCTTTGAAAACTCCAGAGGTACGCGGAGATCAGTGCCTCCAAAGGAGACGATGCCTGACTCCTCGTGAAACTTGATAGGAGACCCAGGATTCCTGTGGCACGTGGAAAGGGACCCTTGGTCTCCCGCCTCAGCTGGAGAGGCGTCCCAATTGCACTGCCAAGCCTCGAGGAGAATCCCGAGTTGTCCCTCCCAACTAGGCAGGAGTCCTGACGTCGCTGAAGAAACACGTGTGTGGAAGGGCCATCCCCGTCGTAACTCGAGAATATACCCCAGGTTCCCGCCGCAACTCGAGGAAAACCATGAGACTTCCCCCTCGCCGCGAGATGAGGCCCGATTCCCCTGCACTGCGTGCAGAGCATTACCGTGTTGCACATCACACATGAAAGGAGCCTTGATTTCCTTGATGGCACTCCAGAGAAACCCCAAGAACACTTATTCCAGGCTAGAGGGATCCCGAGGTGACTGTAGCAACACGAAAGAGCTCCGTGGACCAAAAATCAACTCGAGATGAGAGGTTAGTCCCTGGCTTCGACTCCAGAGGAATACCACCTTACCACAAGCACCTCAAGAGGAGGTTTCTCTCAGCTCTAGCTATGTGAGAGGGACCCTGAGTTTGCGGCCTCAAGAGGAATGGACACCGCGATGCCCTGACTCGAAATAAGGCCGGATATCCCGGCAGTGACTTGAATGCAGGCTCGTCTTGCATCTCCCAAGACGAAAGGATGTCTGAATCCCCTGTGGAGACCACAGAGAAAGACCTAGTTCCCCACCTCATCGCGACTGGAGGCCTCACATCCTTTGAAAACTCCAGAGGTACGCGGAGATCAGTGCCTCCAAAGGAGACGATGCCTGACTCCTCGTGAAACTTGATAGGAGTCCCAGGATTCCTGTGGCACGTGGAAAGGGACCCTTGGTCTCCCGCCTCAACTGGAGAGGCGTCCCAATTGCCCTGCCAAGCCTCGAGGAGAATCCCGAGTTGTCCCTCGCAACTAGGCAGGAGTCCTGCCGTCGCTGAACAAACACGTGGGTGGAAGGGCCATCCCCGTCGTAACTCGAGAATATACCCCAGGTTCCCGCCGCACCTCGAGAAAAACCATGAGACTTCCCCCTCGCCGCGAGATGAGGCCCGATTCCCCTGCACTGCATGCAGAGCAATTCCGTGTTGCACATCAGACATGAAAGGAGCCTTGATTTCCTTGATGGCACTCCAGAGAAACCCCAAGAACACTGTTTCAAGGCTAGAGGGATCCTGAGGTCACTGTAGCAACACGAAAGAGCTCCGTGGACCAACAATCAACTCGAGATGAGAGGTTAGTCCCTAGCTTCGACTCCAGAGGAATACCACCTTACCACAAGCACCTCAAGAGGAGGCTTCTCTCAGCTCTAGGTATCTGAGAGGGACTCTGAGTTTGCGGCCTCAAGTGGAATGGACACCGCGATGCCCTGACTCGAAATAAGGCCGGATATCCCTGCAGTGACTTGAATGCAGGCTCGTCTTGCATCTCCCAAGACGAAAGGATGTCTGAATCCCCTGTGGAGACCACAGAGAAAGACCTAGTTCCCCAAATCATGGCGACCGGAGGCCTCACATCCTTTGAAAACTCCAGAGGTACGCGGAGATCAGTGCCTCCAAAGGAGACGATGCCTGACTCCTCGTGAAACTTGATAGGAGTGCCAGGATTCCTGTGGCACGTGGAAAGGGACACTTGGTCTCCCCCCTCAGCTTGAGAGGCGTCCCAATTGCCCTGCCAAGCCTCGAGGAGAATCGCGAGTTGTCCCTCGCAACTAGGCAGGAGTCCTGACGTCGCTGAACAAACATGTGGGTGAAGGGCCATCCCCGTCGTAACTCGAGAATATACCCCAGGTTCCCGCCGCAACTCGAGAAAAACCATGAGACTTCCCCCTCGCCACGAGATGAGGCCCGATTCCCCTGCACTGCGTGCAGAGCAATTCCGTGTTGCACATCACACATGACAGGAGCCTTGATTTCCTTGATGGCACTCGAGAGAAACCCCAAGAACACTGTTTCAAGGCTAGAGGGATCCTGAGGTCACTGTAGCAACACGAAAGAGCTCCGTGGACCAAAAATCAACTCGAGATGAGAGGTTAGTCCCTGGCTTCGACTCCAGAGGAATACCACCTTACCACAAGCACCTCAAGAGGAGGCTTCTCTCAGCTCTAGGTATGTGAGAGGGACCCTGATTTTGCGGCCTCAAGTGGAATGGACACTGCGATGCCCTGACGCGAAATAAGGCCGGATATCCCTGCAGTGACTTGAATGCAGGCTCATCTTGCATCTCCCAAGATGAAAGGATGTCTGAATCCCCTGTGGAGACCACAGAGAAAGACCTAGTTCCCCACCTCATGGCGACCGGAGGCCTCACATCCTTTGAAAACTCCAGAGGTACGCGGAGATCAGTGCCTCCAAAGGAGACGATGCCTGATTCCTCGTGAAACTTGATAGGAGTCCCAGGATTCCTGTGGCACGTGGATAGAGGCCCTTGGTTTCCCGCCTCAGCTGGAGAGGCGTCGCAATTGCCCTGCCAAGCCTCGAGGAGAATCTCGAGTTGTCCCTCGCAACTAGGCAGGAGTCCTGACGTCGCTGAAGAAACACGTGTGTGGAAGGGCCATTCCCGTCGTAACTCGAGAATATACCCCAGGTTCCCGCCGCAACTCGAGAAAAACCATGAGACTTCCCCCTCGCCGCGAGATGAGGCCCGATTCCGCTGCACTGCGTGCAGAGCATTTCCGTGTTGCACATCACACATGAAAGGAGCCTTGATTTCCTTGATGGCACTCCAGAGAAACCCCAAGAACACTGTTTCAAGGCTAGAGGGATCCCGAGGTGACTGTAGCAACACGAAAGAGCTCCGTGGACCAAAAATCAACTCGAGATGAGAGGTTAGTCCCTGGCTTCGACTCCAGAGGAATACCACCTTACCACAAGCACCTCAAGAGGAGGCTTCTCTCAGCTCTAGGTATGTGAGAGGGACCCTGAGTTTGCGGCCTCAAGTGGAATGGACACCGCGATGCCCTGACTCGAAATAAGGCCGGATATCCCTGCAGTGACTTGAATGCAGGCTTGTCTTGCATCTCCAAGACGAAAGGATGTCTGAGTCCCCTGTGGAGACCACAGAGAAAGACCTAGTTCCCCACCTCATCGCGACCGGAGGCCTCACATCCTTTGAAAACTCCAGAGGTACGCGGAGATCAGTGCCTCCAAAGGAGACGATGCCTGACTCCTCGTGATACTTGATAGGAGTCCCAGGATTCCTGTGGCACGTGGAAAGGGACACTTGGTCTCCCGCCTCAGCTGGAGAGGCGTCCCAATTGCCCTGCCAAGCCTCGAGGAGAATCCCGAGTTGTCCCTCGCAACTAGGCAGGAGTCCTGCCGTCGCTGAACAAACACGTGGGTGGAAGGGCCATCCCCGTCGTAACTCGAGAATATACCCCAGGTTCCCGCCGCACCTCGAGAAAAACCATGAGACTTCCCCCTCGATGCGAGATGAGGCCCGATTCCCCTGCACTGCATGCAGAGCAATTCCGTGTTGCACATCAGACATGAAAGGAGCCTTGATTTCCTTGATGGCACTCCAGAGAAACCCCAAGAACACTGTTTCAAGGCTAGAGGGATCCTGAGGTCACTGTAGCAACACGAAAGAGCTCCGTGGACCAACAATCAACTCGAGATGAGAGGTTAGTCCCTGGCTTCGACTCCAGAGGAATACCACCTTACCACAAGCACCTCAAGAGGAGGCTTCTCTCAGCTCTAGGTATGTGAGAGGGACCCTGAGTTTGTGGCCTCGAGTGGAATGGACACCGCGATGCCCTGACTTGAAATAAGGCCGGATATCCCTGCAGTGACTTGAATGCAGGCTCGTCTTGCATCTCCCAAGACGAAAGGATGTCTGAATCCCCTGTGGAGACCACAGAGAAAGACCTAGTTCCCCAACTCATGGCGACCGGAGGCCTCACATCCTTTGAAAACTCCAGAGGTACGCGGAGATCAGTGCCTCCAAAGGAGACGATGCCTGACTCCTCGTGAAACTTGATAGGAGTGCCAGGATTCCTGTGGCACGTGGAAAGGGACACTTGGTCTCCCCCATCAGCTTGAGAGGCGTCCCAATTGCCCTGCCAAGCCTCGAGGAGAATCGCGAGTTGTCCCTCGCAACTAGGCAGGAGTCCTGACGTCGCTGAACAAACATGTGGGTGAAGGGCCATCCCCGTCGTAACTCGAGAATATACCCCAGGTTTCCGCCGCAACTCGAGAAAAACCATGAGACTTCCCCCTCGCCACGAGATGAGGCCCGATTCCCCTGCACTGCGTGCAGAGCAATTCCGTGTTGCACATCACACATGACAGGAGCCTTGATTTCCTTGATGGCACTCGAGAGAAACCCCAAGAACGCTGTTTCAAGGCTAGAGGGATCCTGAGGTCACTGTAGCAACACGAAAGAGCTCCGTGGACCAAAAATCAACTCGAGATGAGAGGTTAGTGCCTGGCTTCGACTCCAGAGGAATACCACCTTACCACAAGCACCTCAAGAGGAGGCTTCTCTCAGCTCTAGGTATGTGAGAGGGACCCTGATTTTGCGGCCTCAAGTGGAATGGACACTGCGATGCCCTGACGCGAAATAAGGCCGGATATCCCTGCAGTGACTTGAATGCAGGCTCGTCTTGCATCTCCCAAGATGAAAGGATGTCTGAATCCCCTGTGGAGACCACAGAGAAAGACCTAGTTCCCCACCTCATGGCGACCGGAGGCCTCACATCCTTTGAAAACTCCAGAGGTACGCGGAGATCAGTGCCTCCAAAGGAGACGATGCCTGACTCCTCGTGAAACTTGATAGGAGTCCCAGGATTCCTGTGGCACGTGGATAGAGGCCCTTGGTTTCCCGCCTCAGCTGGAGAGGCGTCCCAATTGCCCTGCCAAGCCTCGAGGAGAATCCCGAGTTGTCCCTCGCAACTAGGCAGGAGTCCTGACGTCGCTGAAGAAACACGTGTGTGGAAGGGCCATCCCCGTCGTAACTCGAGAATATACCCCAGGTTCCCACCGCAACTCGAGAAAAACCATGAGACTTCCCCCTCGCCGCGAGATGAGGCCCGATTCCGCTGCACTGCGTGCAGAGCATTTCCGTGTTGCACATCACACATGAAAGGAGCCTTGATTTCCTTGATGGCACTCCAGAGAAACCCCAAGAACACTGTTTCAAGGCTAGAGGGATCCCGAGGTGACTGTAGCAACACGAAAGAGCCCCGTGGACCAAAAATCAACTCGAGATGAGAGGTTAGTCCCTGGCTTCGACTCCAGAGGAATACCACCTTACCACAAGCACCTCAAGAGGAGGCTTCTCTCAGCTCTAGGTATGTGAGAGGGACCCTGAGTTTGCGGCCTCAAGTGGAATGGACACCGCGATGCCCTGACTCGAAATAAGGCCGGATATCCCTGCAGTGACTTGAATGCAGGCTTGTCTTGCATCTCCAAGACGAAAGGATGTCTGAGTCCCCTGTGGAGACCACAGAGAAAGACATAGTTCCCCACCTCATCGCGACCGGAGGCCTCACATCCTTTGAAAACTCCAGGGGTACGCGGAGATCAGTGCCTCCAAAGGAGTCGATGCCTGACTCCTCGTGAAACTTGATAGAAGTCCCAAGATTCCTGTGGCACGTGGAAAGGGACACTTGGTCTCCCCCCTCAGCTGGAGAGGCGTCCCAATTGCCCTGCCAAGCCTCGAGGAGAATCCCGAGTTGTCCCTCGCAACTAGGCAGGAGTCCTGACGTGGCTGAACAAACACGTGTGTGGAAGGGCCATCCCCGTCGTAACTCGAGAATATACCCCAGGTTCCCGCCGCAACTCGAGAAAAACCATGAGACTTCCCCCTCGCCGCGATATGAGGCCCGATTCCCCTGCACTGCGTGCAGAGCAATTCCGTGTTGCACATCACACATGAAAGGAGCCTTGATTTCCTTGATGGCACTCCAGAGAAACCCCAAGAACACTGTTTCAAGGCTAGAGGGATCCTGAAGTCACTGTAGCAACACGAAAGAGCTCCGTGGACCAAAAATCAACTTGAGATGAGAGGTTAGTCCCTGGCTTCGACTCCAGAGGAATACCACCTCACCACAAGCAACTCTAGAGGAGGCTTCTCTAAGCTCTAGGTATGTGAGAGGGACCCTGAGTTTGCGGCCTCAATGGGAATGGACACCGCGTTGCCCTGACTCGAAATAAGGCCGGATATCCCTGCAGTGACTTGAATGCAGGCTCGTCTTGCATCTCCCAAGACGAAAGGATGTCTGAATCCCCTGTGGAGACCACAGAGAAAGACCTAGTTCCCCACCTCATCGCGACCGGAGGCCTCACATCCTTTGAAAACTCCAGAGGTACGCGGAGATCAGTGCCTCCAAAGGAGACGATGCCTGACTCCTCGTGATACTTGATAGGAGTCCCAGGATTCCTGTGGCACGTGGAAAGGGACACTTGGTCTCCCGCCTCAGCTGGAGAGGCGTCCCAATTGCCCTGCCAAGCCTCGAGGAGAATCCCGAGTTGTCCCTCCCAACTAGGCAGGAGTCCTGACGTCGCTGAACAAACACGTGGGTGGAAGGGCCATCCCCGTCGTAACACGAGAATATACCCCAGGTTCCCGCCGCAACTCGAGAAAAACCATGAGTCTTCCCCCTCGCTGCGAGATGAGGCCCGATTCCCCTGCACTGCATGCAAAGCAATTCCGAGTTGCACATCAAACATGAAAGGAGCCTTGATTTCCTTGATGGCACTCCAGAGAAACCCCAAGAACACTGTTTCAAGGCCAGAGGGATCCTGAGGTCACTTTACCAACACGAAAGAGCTCCGTGGACCAAAAATCAACTCGAGATGAGAGGTTAGTCCCTGGCTTCGACTCCAGAGGAACACCACCTTACCACAAGCACCTCAAGAGGAGGCTTCTCTCAGCTCTAGGTATGTGAGAGGAACCCTGAGTTTGCGGCCTCAAGTTGAACGGACACCGCGATACCCTGGCTCGAAATAAGGCCGGATATCCCTGCAGTGACTTGAATGCAGGCTCGTCTTACATCTCCCAAGATGAAAGGATGTCTGAATCCCCTGTGGAGACCACAGAGAAAGACGTAGTTCCCGACCTCATCGCGACCGGAGGCCTCACATCCTTTGAAAACTCCACAGGTACGCGGAGATTAGAGCCTCCAAAGGAGACGATGCCTGACTCCTCGTGAAACTTGATAGGAGTCCCAGGATTCCTGTGGCACGTGGAAAGGGACCCTTGGTCTCCCGCCTCAGCTGGAGAGGCGTCCCAATTGCCCTGCCAAGCCTCGAGGAGAATCCCGAGTTGTCCCTCGCAACTAGGCAGGAGTCCTGACGTCGCTGAACAAACACGTGGTTGGAAGGACCATCCCCGTCGTAACTCGAGAATATAACCCAGGTTCCCGCCGCAACTCGAGAAAAACCATGAGACTTCCCCCTCGCCGTGAGATGAGGCCCGATACCCCTGCACTGCATGCAGAGCAATTCCGAGTTGCACATTAAACATGAAAGGAGCCTTGATTTCCTTGATGGCCCTCCACAGAAACCCCAAGAACACTGTTTCAAGGCTAGAGGGATCCTGAGGTCACTGTAGCAAAATGAAAGAGCTCCGTGGACCAAAAATCCACTCGAGATGAGAGGTTAGTCCCTGGCTTCGACTCCAGAGGAATACCACCTTACCATAAGCACCTCAAGAGGAGGCTTCGCTCAGCTCTAGGGATGTGAGAGGGACCCTGAGTTTGCAGCCTCAAGTGGAATCGACACTGCGATGCCCTGACGCGAAATAAGGCCGGATATCCCTGCAGTGACTTGAATGCAGGCTCGTCGTGCATCTCCCAAGATGAAAGGATGTCTGAATCCCCTGTGGAGACCACAGAGAAAGACCTAGTTCCCCACCTCATGGCGACCGGAGGCCTCACATCCTTTAAAAACTCCAGAGGTACGCGGAGATCAGTGCCTCCAAAGGAGACGATGCCTGACTCCTCGTGAAACTTTATAGGAGTCCCAGGATTCCTGGGGCACGTGGAAAGGGACCCTTGGTCTCCCACCTCAGCTGAAGAGGCGTCCCAATTGCCCTGCCAAGCCTCGAGGAGAATCTCGAGTTTTCCCTCGCAACTAGGCAGGAGTCCTGACGTCGCTGAACAAACACGTGGGTGGAAGGGCCATCCCCATCGTAACTCGAGAATATACCCCAGGTTCCCGCCGCAACTTGAGAAAAACCATGAGACTTCCCCCTCGCCGCGAGATGAGGACCGATTCCCCTGCACTGCGTGCAGAACAATTCCGTGTTGCACATCACACATGAAAGGAGCCTTGATTTCCTTGATGGCACTCCAGAGAAACCCCAAGAACGCTGTTTCAAGACTAGAGGGACCCTGAGGTCACTATAGCAACATGAAAGAGCTCCGTGGCCCAAAAATCAACTCGAGATGAGAGGTTAGTCCCTGGCTTCGACTCCAGAGGAATACCACCTTACCACAAGCACCTCAAGAGGAGGCTTCTCTCAGCTCTAGCTATGTGAGAGGGACCCTGAGTTTGGGGCCTCAAGTGGAATGGACACCGCGATACCCTGACTCGAAATAAGCCCGCATATCCCTGCAATGATTTGAATGCAGGCTCGTCTTGCATCTCCCAAGACGAAAGGATGTCTGAATCCCCTGCGGAGACCACAGAGAAAGACCTAGTTCCCCACCTCATCGCGACCGGAGGCGTCACATCCTTTCAGAACTCCAGAGGTACGCGGAGATCAGTGCCTCCAAAGGAGACGATGCCTGACTCCTCGTGATACTTGATAGGAGTCCCAGGATTCCTGTGGCACGTGGAAAGGGACCCTTGGTCTCCCGCCTCAGCTGCAGAGGCGTCCCAATTGCCCTGCCAAGCCTCGAAGAGAATCCCCAGTTGTCCCTCGCAACTAAGCAGGAGTCCTGCCGTCGCTGAAGAAACACGTGTGTGGAAGGACCATCCCGTCGTAACTCGAGAATATACCCCATGTTCCCGCCGCAACTCGAGAAAAACCATGAGACTTCCCCCTCGCCGCGAGATGAGGCCCGATTCCCCTGCACTGCGTGCAGAGCAATTCCGTGTTGCACATCACACATGAAAGGAGCCTTGATTTCCTTGATGGCACTCCAGAGAAACCCCAAGAACGCTGTTTCAAGACTAGAGGGACCCTGAGGTCACTATAGCAACATGAAAGAGCTCCGTGGCCCAAAAATCAACTCGAGATGAGAGGTTAGTCCCTGGCTTCGACTCCAGAGGAATACCACCTTACCACAAGCACCTCAAGAGGAGGCTTCTCTCAGCTCTAGCTATGTGAGAGGGACCCTGAGTTTGGGGCCTCAAGTGGAATGGACACCGCGATACCCTGACTCGAAATAAGCCCGCATATCCCTGCAATGATTTGAATGCAGGCTCGTCTTGCATCTCCCAAGACGAAAGGATGTCTGAATCCCCTGCGGAGACCACAGAGAAAGACCTAGTTCCCCACCTCATCGCGACCGGAGGCGTCACATCCTTTCAGAACTCCAGAGGTACGCGGAGATCAGTGCCTCCAAAGGAGACGATGCCTGACTCCTCGTGATACTTGATAGGAGTCCCAGGATTCCTGTGGCACGTGGAAAGGGACCCTTGGTCTCCCGCCTCAGCTGCAGAGGCGTCCCAATTGCCCTGCCAAGCCTCGAAGAGAATCCCCAGTTGTCCCTCGCAACTAAGCAGGAGTCCTGCCGTCGCTGAACAAACACGTGTGTGGAAGGACCATCCCGTCGTAACTCGAGAATATACCCCATGTTCCCGCCGCAACTCGAGAAAAACCATGAGACTTCCCCCTCGCCGCGAGATGAGGCCCGATTCCCCTGCACTGCGTGCAGAGCAATTCCGTGTTGCACATCACACATGAAAGGAGCCTTGATTTCCTTGATGGCACTCCAGAGAAACCCCAAGAATACTGTTTCAAGGCTAGAGGGACCTTGAAGTCACTGTAGCAACACGAAAGAGCTCCGTGGACCAAAAATCAACTCGAGATGACAGGTTAGTCCCTGGCTTCGACTCCAGAGGAATACCACCTCACCACAAGCAACTCAAGAGGAGGCTTCTCTAAGCTCTAGGTATGTGAGAGGGACCCTGAGTTTGCGGCCTCAAGTGGAATGGACACCGCGTTGCCCTGACTCGAAATAAGGCCGGATATCCCGGCAGTGACTTGAATGCAGGCTCGTCTTGCATCTCCCAAGACGAAAGGATGTCTGAATCCCCTGTGGAGACCACAGAGAAAGACCTAGTTCCCCACCTCATCGCGACCGGAGGCCTCACATCCCTTGAAAATTCCAGAGGTATGCGGAGATCAGTGCCTCCAAAGGAGACGATGCCTGACTCCTCGTGAAACTTGATAGGAGACCCAGGATTCCTGTGGCACGTGGAAAGGGACACTTGGTCTCCCGCCTCAGCTTGAGAGGCGTCCCAATTGCCCTGCCAAGCCTCGAGGAGAATCCCGAGTTGTCCCTCGCAACTAGGCAGGAGTCCTGACGTCGCTGAAGAAACACGTGTGTGGAAGGGCCATTCCCGTCGTAACTCGAGAATATACCCCAGGTTCCCGCCGCAACTCGAGAAAAACCCTGAGATTTCCCCCTCACCGCGAGATGAGGCACGATTCCCCTGCACTGCATGCAGAGCAATTCCGTGTTGCACATCACACATGAAAGGAGCCTTAATTTCCTTGATGGCACTCCAGAGAAACCCCAAGAACACTGTTTCAAGGCTAGAGGGATCCTGAGGTCACTGTAGCAACACGAAAGAGCTCCGTGGACCAAAAATCAACTCGAGATGAGAGGTTAGTCCATGGCTTCGACTCCAGAGGAATACCACCTTACCACAAGCACCTCAAGAGGAGGCTTCTCTCAGATCTAGGTATGTGAGAGGGACCCTGAGTTTGCGGCCTCAAGTGGAATGGACACCGCGATGCCCTGACTCGAAATAAGGCCGAATATCCCTGCAGTGACTTGAATGCAGGCTCGTCTTGCATCTCCCAAGACGAAAGGATGTCTGAATCCCCTGTGGAGACCACAGAGAAAGACCTAGTTCCCCACCTCATCGCGACCGGAGGCCTCACATCCTTTGAAAACTCCAGAGGTACGCGGAGATCAGTGCCTCCAAAGGAGACGATGCCTGACTCCTCGTGATACTTGATAGGAGTCCCAGGATTCCTGTGGCACGTGGAAAGGGACACTTGGTCTCCCGCCTCAGCTGGAGAGGCGTCCCAATTGCCCTGCCAAGCCTCGAGGAGAATCCCGAGTTGTCCCTCGCAACTAGGCAGGAGTCCTGACGTCGCTGAACAAACACGTGGGTGGAAGGGCCATCCCCGTCGTAACACGAGAATATACCCCAGGTTCCCGCCGCAACTCGAGAAAAACCATGAGTCTTCCCCCTCGCTGCGAGATGAGGCACGATTCCCCTGCACTGCATGCAAAGCAATTCCGAGTTGCACATCAAACATGAACGGAGCCTTGATTTCCTTGATGGCACTCCAGAGAAACCCCAAGAACACTGTTTCAAGGCCAGAGGGATCCTGAGGTCACTTTACCAACACGAAAGAGCTCCGTGGACCAAAAATCAACTCGAGATGAGAGGTTAGTCCCTGGCTTCGACTCCAGAGGAACACCACCTTACCACAAGCACCTCAAGAGGAGGCTTCTCTCAGCTCTAGGTATGTGAGAGGAACCCTGAGTTTGCGGCCTCAAGTTGAACGGACACCGCGATACCCTGGCTCGAAATAAGGCCGGATATCCCTGCAGTGACTTGAATGCAGGCTCGTCTTACATCTCCCAAGATGAAAGGATGTCTGAATCCCCTGTGGAGACCACAGAGAAAGACGTAGTTCCCGACCTCATCGCGACCGGAGGCCTCACATCCTTTGAAAACTCCACAGGTACCCGGAGATCAGTGCCTCCAAAGGAGACGATGCCTGACTCCTCGTGAAACTTGATAGGAGTCCCAGGATTCCTGTGGCACGTGGAAAGGGACCCTTGGTCTCCCGCCTCAGCTGGAGAGGCGTCCCAATTGCCCTGCCAAGCCTCGAGGAGAATCCCGAGTTGTCCCTCGCAACTAGGCAGGAGTCCTGACGTCGCTGAACAAACACGTGGTTGGAAGGACCATCCCCGTCGTAACTCGAGAATATAACCCAGGTTCCCGCCGCAACTCGAGAAAAACCATGAGACTTCCCCCTCGCCGTGAGATGAGGCCCGATTCCCCTGCACTGCATGCAGAGCAATTCCGAGTTGCACATTAAACATGAAAGGAGCCTTGATTTCCTTGATGGCCCTCCACAGAAACCCCAAGAACACTGTTTCAAGGCTAGAGGGATTCTGAGGTCACTGTAGCAAAATGAAAGAGCTCCGTGGACCAAAAATCCACTCGAGATGAGAGGTTAGTCCCTGGCTTCGACTCCAGAGGAATACCACCTTACCACAAGCACCTCAAGAGGAGGCTTCGCTCAGCTCTAGGGATGTGAGAGGGACCCTGAGTTTGCAGCCTCAAGTGGAATCGACACTGCGATGCCCTGACGCGAAATAAGGCCGGATATCCCTGCAGTGACTTGAATGCAGGCTCGTCGTGCATCTCCCAAGATGAAAGGATGTCTGAATCCCCTGTGGAGACCACAGAGAAAGACCTAGTTCCCCACCTCATGGCGACCGGAGGCCTCACATCCTTTAAAAACTCCAGAGGTACGCGGAGATCAGTGCCTCCAAAGGAGACGATGCCTGACTCCTCGTGAAACTTTATAGGAGTCCCAGGATTCCTGGGGCACGTGGAAAGGGACCCTTGGTCTCCCACCTCAGCTGGAGAGGCGTCCCAATTGCCCTGCCAAGCCTCGAGGAGAATCTCGAGTTTTCCCTCGCAACTAGGCAGAAGTCCTGACGTCGCTGAACAAACACGTGGGTGGAAGGGCCATCCCCATCGTAACTCGAGAATATACCCCAGGTTCCCGCCGCAACTTGAGAAAAACCATGAGACTTCCCCCTCGCCGCGAGATGAGGACCGATTCCCCTGCACTGCGTGCAGAACAATTCCGTGTTGCACATCACACATGAAAGGAGCCTTGATTTCCTTGATGGCACTCCAGAGAAACCCCAAGAACGCTGTTTCAAGACTAGAGGGACCCTGAGGTCACTATAGCAACACGAAAGAGCTCCGTGGACCAAAAATCAACTCGAGATGACAGGTTAGTCCTTGGCTTCGACTCCAGAGGAACACCACCTTACCACAAGCACCTCAAGAGGAGGCTTCTCACAGCTCTAAGTATGTGAGAGGGACCCTGAGCTTGCGGCCTTAAGTGGAACGGACACCGCGATGCCCTGGCTCGAAATAAGGCCGGATATCCCTGCAGTGACTTGAATGCAGGCTCGTCTTGCATCTCCCAAGACGAAAGGATGTCTGAATCCCCTGTGGAGACCACAGAGAAAGACCTAGTTCCCCACCTCATCGCGACCGGAGGCCTCACATCCTTTGAAAACTCCAGAGGTACGCGGAGATCAGTGCCTCCAAAGGAGTCGATGCCTGACTCCTCGTGAAACTTGATAGGAGTCCCAGGATTCCTGTGGCACGTGGAAAGGGTCCCTTGGTCTCCCGCCTCAGCTGGAGAGGCGTCCCAATCGCCCTGCCAAGCCTCGAGGAGAATCCCGAGTTGTCCCTCGCAACTAGGCAGGAGTCCTGACGTCGCTGAACAAACACGTGTGTGGAAGGGCCATCCCCATCGTAACTCGAGAATATACCCCAGGTTCCCGCCGCAACTCGAGAAAAACCATGAGACTTCCCCCTCGCCGCGAGATGAGGCCCGATTGCCCTGCACTGCGTGCAGAGCAATTCCGTCTTGCACATCACACATGAAAGGAGCCTTGATTTCCTTGATGGCACTCCAGAGAAACCCCAAGAACACTGTTTCAAGGCTAGAGGGATCCTGAGGTCACTGTAGCAAGACGAAAGAGCTCCGTGGACCACAAATCAACTCGAAATGAGAGGTTAGTCCCCGGCTTTGACTCCAGAGGAATACCACCTCACCACAAGCACCTCAAGAGGAGGCGTCTCTCAGCTCCAGGTATGTGAGAGGGACCCTGAGTTTGCGGCCTCAACTGGAATGGACACCGCGATGCCCTGACTCGAAATACGGCCGGAAATCCCTGCAGTGACTTGAATACAGGCTCGTCTTGAATCTCCCAAAACGAAAGGATGTCTGAATCCCCTGTGGAGACCACAGAGAAAGACCTAGTTCCCCACCTCATCGCGACCAGAGGCCTCACATCCTTTGAAAACTCCAGAGGTACAAGGAGATCAGTGCCTCCAAAGGAGACGATGCCTGACTACTCGTGAAGCTTGATAGGAGTCCCAGGATTCCTGTGGCACGTGGAAAGGGACCCTTGGTCTCCCGCCTCAGCTGGAGAGGCGTCCCAATTGCCCTGCCAAGCCTCGAGGAGAATCCCGAGTTGTCCCTCGCAACTAGGCAGGAGTCCTGACGTCGCTGAACAAACACGTGGGTGGAAGGGCCATCCCCGTCGTAACTCGAGAATATACCCCAGGTTCCCGCCGCAACTCGAGAAAAACCAAGAGACTTCCACCTCGCCGCGAGATGAGGCCCGATTCCCCTACACTGCGTGCAGAGCAATTCAGTGTTGCACATCACACATGAAAGGAGCCTTGATTTCCGTGATGGCACTCCAGAGAAACCCCAAGAACACTGTTTCAAGGCTAGAGGGATCCTGAGGTCACTGTAGCCACACGAAAGAACTCCGTGGCCCAAAAATCAACTCGAGATGAGAGGATAGTTCCTGGCTTTGACTCCATAGAAATACCACCTTACCACAAGCACCTCAAGAGGAGGCTTCTCTCAGCTCTAAGTATGTGAGAAGGACCCTGAGTTTGCGGCCTCAAGTGGAATGGACACCGCGATGCCCTGACTCGAAATAAGGCCGGATATCCCTGCAGTTACTTGAATGCAGGCTCGTCTTGCATCTCCTATGACGAAAGGATGTCTGAAACCCCTGTGGAGACCACAGAGAAAGACCTAGTTCCCCACCTCATCGCGACCGGAGGCCTCACATCCTTTGAAAACTTCAGAGGTACGCGGAGATCAGTGCCTCCAAAGGAGACGATGCCTGACTCCTCGTGAAACTTGATAGGAGTCACAGGAATCCTGTGCACGTGGAAAGGAACACTTGGTCTCCCGCCTCAGCTGGAGAGGCCTCCCAATTGCCCTGCCAAGCCTCCAGGAGAATCCCGAGTTGTCTGTCGCAACTAGGCAGGAGTCCTGAAGTCGCTGAACAAACACGTGGTTGGAAGCGCCATCCCCGTCGTAATTCGAGAATATACCCCAGGTTCCCGCCGCAACTCGAGAAAAACCATGAGACTTCCCGCTCACCCCGATATGAGGCCCGATTCCCCTCCACTGCGTGCAGAGCAATTCCGTGTTGCACATCACACATGAAAGGAGCCTTGATTTCCTTGATGGCACTCCAGAGAAACCCCAAGAACACTGTTTCAAGGCTAGAGGGATCCTGAGGTCACTGTAGCAACACGAAAGAGCTCCGTGGACCACAAATCAACTCGAGATGAGAGGTTAGTCCCCGGCTTTGACTCCAGAGGAATACCACCTCACCACAAGCACCTCAAGAGGAGGCTTCTCTCAGCTCTAGGTATGTGAGAGGGACCCTGAGTTTGCGGCCTCAAGTGGAATGGACACCGCGATCCCCTGACTCGAAATACGGCCGGAAATCCCTGCAGTGACTTGAATGCAGGCTCGTCTTGCATCTCCCAAGACGAAAGGATGTCTGAATCCCCTGTGTAGACCACAGAGAAAGACCTAGTTCCCCACCTCATCACGAAAGGAGACCTCACATCCTTTGAAAACTCCAGAGGTACGCGGAGATCAGTGCCTCCAAAGGAGACGATGCCTGACTCCTCGTGAAACTTCTTAGGAGTCCCAGGATTCCTGTGGCACGTGGAAAGGGACCCTTGGTCTCCCGCCTCAGCTGGAGAGGCGTCCCAATTGCCCTGCCAAGCCTCGAGGAGAATCCCGAGTTGTCCCTCGCAACTAGGCAGGAGTCCTGACGTCGCTGAACAAACACGTGGGTGGAAGGGCCATCCCCGTCGTAATTCGAGAATACACTCCTGGTTCCCGCCGCAACTCGCGAAAAACCATGAGACTTCCCCCTCGCCGCGAGATGAGGCCCTATTCCCCTGCACTGCGTGCAGAGAAATTCCGTGTTGCACATCACACATGAAAGGAGCCTTGATTTCCTTGATGGCACTCCAGAGAAACCCCAAGAACACTGTTTCAAGGCTAGAGGGATCCTGAGGTCACTGTAGCAACACGAAAGAGCTCCGTGGACCAAAAATCAACTCGAGATGACAGGTTAGTCCTTGGCTTCGACTCCAGAGGAACACCACCTTACCACAAGCACCTCAAGAGGAGGCTTCTCTCAGCTCTAAGTATGTGAGAGGGACCCTGAGCTTGCGGCCTTAAGTGGAACGGACACCGCGATGCCCTGGCACGAAATAAGGCCGGATATCCCTGCAGTGACTTGAATGCAGGCTCGTCTTGCATCTCCCAAGACGAAAGGATGTCTGAATCCCCTGTGGAGACCACAGAGAAAGACCTAGTTCCCCACCTCATCGCGACCGGAGGCCTCACATCCTTTGAAAACTCCAGAGGTACGCGGAGATCAGTGCCTCCAAAGGAGACGATGCCTGACTCCTCGTGAAACTTGATAGGAGTCCCAGGATTCCTGTGGCACGTGGAAAGGGTCCCTTGGTCTCCCGCCTCAGCTGGAGAGGCGTCCCAATTGCCCTGCCAAGCCTCGAGGAGAATCCAAAGTTGTCCCTCGCAACTAGGCAGGAGTCCTGACGTCGCTGAACAAACACGTGTGTGGAAGGGCCATCCCCGTCGTAACTCGAGAATATACCCCAGGTTCCTGCCGCAACTCGAGAAAAACCATGAGACTTCCCCCTCGCCGCGAGATGAGGCCCGATTGCCCTGCACTGCGTGCAGAGCAATTCCGTCTTGCACATCACACATGAAAGGAGCCTTGATTTCCTTGATGGCACTCCAGAGAAACCCCAAGAACACTGTTTCAAGGCTAGAGTGATCCTGCGGTCACTGTAGCAAGACGAAAGAGCTCCGTGGACCACAAATCAACTCGAAATGAGAGGTTAGTCCCCGGGTTTGACTCCAGAGGAATACCACCTCACCACAAGCACCTCAAGAGGAGGCGTCTCTCAGCTCTAGGTATGTGAGAGGGACCCTGAGTTTGCGGCCTCAAGTGGAATGGACACCGCGATGCCCTGACTCGAAATACGGCCGGAAATCCCTGCAGTGACTTGAATACAGGCTCGTCTTGCATTTCCCAAGACGAAAGGATGTCTGAATCCCCTGTGGAGACCACAGAGAAAGACCTAGTTCCCCACCTCATCGCGACCAGAGGCCTCACATCCTTTGAAAACTCCAGAGGTACAAGGAGATCAGTGCCTCCAAAGAAGACGATGCCTGACTCCTCGTGAAGCTTGATAGGAGTCCCAGGATTCCTGTGGCACGTGGAAAGGGACCCTTGGTCTCCCGCCTCAGCTGGAGAGGCGTCCCAATTGCCCTGCCAAGCCTCGAGGAGAATCCCGAGTTGTCCCTCGCAACTAGGCAGGAGTCCTGCCGTCGCTGAACAAACACATGGGTGGAAGGGCCATCCCCGTCGTAACTCGAGAATATACCCCAGGTTCCCGCCGCAACTCGAGAAAAACCATGAGACTTCCCCCTCGCCGCGAGATGAGGCCCGATTCCCCTGCACTGTGTGCAGAGCAATTCCGTGTTGCACATCACACATGAAAGGAGCCTTGATTTCCTTGATGGCACTACAGAGAAACCCCAAGAACACTGTTTCAAGGCTAGAGGGATCCTGAGGTCACTGTACCCACACGAAAGAGCTCCGTGGCCCAAAAATCAACTCGAGATGAGAGGATAGTCCCTGGCTTCGACTCCAGAGGAAGACCACCTTAACACAAGCACCTCAAGAGGAGGCTTCTCTCAGCTCTAGGTATGTGAGAGGGACCCTGAGTTTGCGGCCTCAATTGGAATGGACACCGCGATGCCCTGACTCGAAATAAGGCCGGATAAACCTGCAGTGACTTGAATGCAGGCTCGTCTTGCATCTCCCAGGACGAAAGGATGTCTGAATCCCCTGTGGAGACCTCAGAGAAAGATCTAGTTCCCCACCTCATCACGACCGGAGGCCTCACATCCTTTGAAAACTCCAGAGGTATGCGGAGATCAGTGCCTCCAAAGGAGACGATGCCTGACTCCTCGTGAAACTTGATAGGAGTCCCAGGATTCCTGTGGCACATCGAAAGGGACACTTGGTCTCCCGCCTCAGCTGGAGAGGCGTCCCAATTGCCCTGCCAAGCCTCGAGGAGAATCCCGAGTTGTCTGTCGCAACTAGGCAGGAGTCCTGAAGTCGCTGAACAAACACGTGGTTTGAAGCGCCATCCCCGTCGTAACTCGAGAATATACCCCAGGTTCCCGCCGCAACTCGAGAAAAACCATGAGACTTCCCCCTCACCCCAATATGAGGCCCGATTCCCCTGCACTGCGTGCAGAGCAATTCCGTGTTGCACATCACACATGAAAGGAGCCTTGATTTCCTTGATGGCACTCCAGAGAAACCCCAAGAACACTGTTTCAAGGCTAGAGGGATCCTGAGGTCACTGTAGCAACACGAAAGAGCTCCGTGGACCAACAATCAACTCGAAATGAGAGGTTAGTCCCCGGCTTTGACTCCAGAGGAATACCACCTCACCACAAGCACCTCAAGAGGAGGCTTCTCTCAGCTCTAGCTATGTGAGAGGGACCCTGAGTTTGCGGCCTCAAGTGGAATGGACACCGCGATGCCCTGACTCGAAATAAGGCCAGATATCCCTGCAGTGACTTGAATGCAGGCTCGTCTTGCATCTCCCAAGAAGAAAGGATGTCTGAATCCCCTGTGGAGACCACAGAGAAAGACCTAGTTCCCCACCTCATCGCGACCAGAGGCCTCACATCCTTTGAAAACTCCAGAGGTACACGGAGATCAGTGCCTCCAAAGGAGACGATGCCTGACTCCTCGTGAAACTTGATAGGAGTCCCAGGATTCCTGTGGCACGTGGAAAGGGACCCTTGGTCTCCCGCCTCAGCTGGAGAGGCTTCCCAATTGCCCTGACAAGCCTCGAGGAGAATCTGGAGTTGTCCCTCGCAACTAGGCAGGAGTCCTGCCATCTCTGAACAAACACATGGATGGAAGGGCCATCCCCGTCGTAACTCGAGAATATACTCCAGGTTCCCGCAGCAACTCGAGAAAAACCATGAGACTTCCCCCTCGCCGCGAGATGAGGCCCGATTCCCCTGCACTGCGTGCAGAGCAATTCCGTGTTGCACATCACACATGAAAGGAGCCTTGATTTCCTTGATGGCACTCCAGAGAAACCCCAAGAACACTGTTTCAAGGCTAGAGGGATCCTGAGGTCACTGTAGCAAAACGAAATAGCTCCATGGACCAAAAATCAACTCGAGATGAGAGGTTAGTCCCTGGCTTCGACTCCAGAGGAATACCACCTTACCACAAGCACCTCAAGAGGAGGCTTCTCTCAGCTCTAGGTATGTGAGAGGGACCCTGATTTTGTGGCCTAAAGTGGAATGGACACCGCGATGCCCTGACTCGAAATAAGGCCGGATATCCCTGCAGTGACTTGATGCAGGCTCGTCTTGCATCTCCCAAGATGAAAGGATGTCTGAATCCCCTGTGGAGGCCACAGAGAAAGACCTAGTTCCCCACCTCATCGCGACCGGAGGCGTTACATCCTTTGAAAACTTCAGAGGTACGCGGAGATCAGTGCCTCCAAAGGAGACGATGCCTGACTCCTCGGGAAACTTGATAGGAGTCCCAGGATTCCTGTGGCACGTGGAAAGGGACCCTTGGTCTCCCACCTCAGCTGGAGAGGCGACCCAATTGCCCTGCCAAGCCTCGAGGAGAATCCCTAGTTGTCCCTCGCAACTAGGCAGGAGTCCTGCCGTCGCTGAACAAACACATGGGTGGAATGGCCATCCCCGACGTAACTCGAGAATATACCCCAGGTTCCCGCCGCAACTCGAGAAAAACCATGAGACTTCCCCCTCGCCGCGAGATGAGGCCCGATTCCCCTGCACTGTGTGCAGAGCAATTCCGTGTTGCACATCACACATGAAAGGAGCCTTGATTTCCTTGATGGCACTCCAGAGAAACCCCAAGAACACTGTTTCAAGGCTAGAGGGATCCTGAGGTCACTGTACCCACACGAAAGAGCTCCGTGGCCCAAAAATCAACTCGAGATGAGAGGATAGTCCCTGGCTTCGACTCCAGAGGAAGACCACCTTACCACAAGCACCTCAAGAGGAGGCTTCTCTCAGCTCTAGGTATGTGAGAGGGACCCTGAGTTTGCGGCCTCAAGTGGAATGGACACCGCGATGCCCTGACACGAAATAAGGCCGGACAAACCTGCAGTGACTTGAATGCAGGCTCGTCTTGCATCTCCCAGGACGAAAGGATGTCTGAATCCCCTGTGGAGACCACAGAGAAAGATCTAGTTCCCCACCTCATCACGACCGGAGGCCTCACATCCATTGAAAACTCCAGAGGTATGCGGAGATCAGTGCCTCCAAAGGAGACGATGCCTGACTCCTCGTGAAACTTGATAGGAGTCCCAGGATTCCTGTGGCACATGGAAAGGGACACTTGGTCTCCCGCCTCAGCTGGAGAGGCGTCCCAATTGCCCTGCCAAGCCTCGAGGAGAATCCCGAGTTGTCCCTCGCAACTAGGCAGGAGTCCTGCCTTCGCTGAACAAACACGGGGTTGAAAGGGCCATCCCCGTCGTAACTCGAGAATATACCCCAGGTTCCCGCCGCAACTCGAAAAAACCATGAGACTTCCCCCTCGCCGCGAGATCAGGCCCGATTCCCCTGCACTGCGTGCAGAGCAATTCCGTGTTGCACATCACACATGAAATGAGCCTTGATTTCCTTGATGGCACTCCAGAGAAACCCCAAGAACACTGTTTCAAGGCTAGAGGGATCCTGAGGTCACTGTAGCCACACGAAAGAGCTCCGTGGCCCAAAAATCAACTCGAGATGAGATGTTAGTCCCTGGTTTCGACTCCAGAGGAATACCACCTTACCACAAGCACCTCAAGAGGAGGCTTCTCTCAGCTCTAGGTATGTGAGAGGGACACTGATTTTGCGGCCTCAAGTGGAATGGACACCGCGATGCCCTGACTCGAAATAAGGCCAGATATCCCTGCAGTGAATTGAATGCAGGCTCGTCTTGCATCTCCCAATATGAATGGATGTCTGAATCCCCTTTGGAGACCACAGAGAAAGACCTAGTTCCCCACCTCATCGCGACCGGAGGCCTCACATCCTTTGAAAACTCCAGAGGTACGCGGAGATCAGTGCCTGCAAAGGAGACGATGCCTGACTCCTCGTGAATCTTGATAGGAGTCCCAGGATTCCTGTGGCACGTGGAAAGGGACCCAAGGTCTCACGCTTCAGCTGGAGAGGAGTCCCAATTGCCCTGCGAAGCCTCAAGGAGAATCCCGAGTTGTCCCCTGCAATTAGGCAGGAGTCCTGCCTTCGCTGAACAAACACGTGTGTGGAAGGGCCATCCCCGTCGTAACTCGAGAATATACCCCAGGTTCCCGTCGCAACTCGAGAAAAACCATGAGACTTACCCCTCGCCCCGAGATGAAGACTGATTCCCCTGCCCTGCGTGCAGAGCAATTCCGTGTTGCACATCACACATGAAAGGAGCCTTGATTTCCATGATGGCACTCCAGAGAAACCCCAAGAACACAGTTTCAAGGCGATAGGGATCCGAAGGTCACTGTAGCAACACGAAAGAGCTCCGTGGACCAAAAATCAACTCGAGATGAGAGGTTAGTCCCTGGCTTCGACTCCAGAGGAATACCACCTTACCACAAGCACCTCAAGCGGAGTCTTCTCTCAGCTCTAGCTATGTGATGAGTTTGCGGCCTCAAGTGGAATGGACACCGCGATGCCCTGACTCGAAATAAGGCTGGATATCCCTGCAGTGAGTTGAATACAAGCTCGTCTTGCATCTCCCAGGACGAAAGGATGTCTGAATCCCCTGTGGAGACCTCAGAGAAAGATCTAGTTCCCCACCTCATCGCGACCGGAGGCCTCACATCCTTTGAAAATTCCAGAGGTACGCGGAGATCAGTGCCTCCAAAGGAGACGATGCCTGACTCCTCGTGAAACTTGATAGGAGTCCCAGGATTCCTGTGGCAGATGGAAAGGGACACTTGGTCTCCGCCCTCAGCTGGAGAGGCGTCCCAATTGCCCTGCCAAGCCTCAAGGAGAATCCCGAGTTGTCCCTCGCAACTAGGCAGGAGTCCTGACGTCGCTGAACAAACACTTGGCTGGAAAGGCCATCCCCGTCATAACTCGAGAATATACCGCAGGTTCCCGCCGCAACTCGAGAAAAACCATGAGACTTCCCCCTCGCCGCGAGATGAGGCTCGATTTTCCTGCACTGCATGCAGAGCAAATCCGTGCTGCACATCACACATGAAAGGAGCCTTGATTTCCTTGATGGCACTCCAGAGAAACCCCAAGAACACTGTTTCAAGGCTAGAGGCATCCTAAGGTCACTGTAGCCACACGAAAGAGCTCCGTGGACCAAAAATCAACTCGAGATGAGAGGTTAGTCCCTGGCTTCGAATCCAGAGGAATACCACCTTACCACAAGCACCTCAAGAGGAGGCTTTTCTCAGCTCTAGGTATGTGAGAGAGACTCTTAGTTTGCGGCCTCAAGTGGAATGGACACCGCGATGCCCTGACTCGAAATAAGGCCGGATATCTCTGCAGTGACTTGAATGCACGCTCGTCTTGCATCTCCCAAGACGAAAGGATGTCTGAATCCCCTGTGGAGACCACAGAGAAAACCTAGTTCCCCACCTCATCGCGACCGGAGGCCTCACATCCTTTGAAAACTCCAGAGGTAAGCGGAGATCAGTGCCTCCAAAGGAGACGATGCCTGACTCATCGTGAAACTTGATAGGATTCCCAGAATTCCTGTGGCACATGGAAAGGGACCCTTGGTCTCCCGCCTCAGCTGAACAGGCGTCCCAATTGCCCTGCCAAGCCTCGAGGAGAATCCCGAGTTGTCCCTCGCAACTAGGCAGGAGTCCTGGCGTCGCTGAACAAACACGTGGGTGGAAGGGCCATCCTCGTCGTAACTCGAGAATATACTCCAGGTTCCCGCCCCAACTCGAGAAAAACCATGAGACTTCCCCCTCGCCACGAGATGAGACCCGATTCCCCTGCACTGCGTGCAGAGCAATACCGTGTTGCACATCACACATGAAAGGAGACTTGATTTCCTTGATGGCACTCCAGAGAAACCCCAAGAACACTGTTTCAAGGCTAGAGGGATCCTGAAGTCACTGTAGCAACACGAAAGAGCTCCGTGGACCAAAAATCGACTCGAGATGAGAGGTTAGTCCCTGGCTTCGACTCCAGAGGAATACCACCTTACCACAAGCACCTCAAGAGGAGGCTTCTCTCAGCTCTAGGTATGTGAGAGGGACCCTGAGTTTGCGGCCTCAAGCGGAATGGACACCGCGATGCCCTGACTCGAAATAAGGCCAGATATCCATGCAGTGACTTGAATGCTGGCTCGTCTTGCATCTACCAAGATGAAAGGATGTTTGAATCCCCTGTGGAGACCACAGAGAAAGACCTAGTTCCGCACCTCATCGCGACCTGAGGCCTCAAATTCTTTGAAAACTCCAGAGGTACGCGGAGATCAGTGCCTCCAAAAGGGACGATGCCTGACTCTTCATGAAACTTGATAGGAGTCCCAGGATTCCTGTGGCACGTGGAAAGGGACCCTTGGTCTCCCGCCTCAGCTGGAGAGGCGTCCAATTGCCCTGCCAAGCCTCGAGGAGAATTCCGAGTTGTCCCTCGCAACTAGGCAGGAGTCCTGCAGTCGATGAACAAACACGTGTGTGGAAGGGCCATCCCCGTCGTAACTCGAGAATATACGCCAGGTTCGCACCGCAACTCGAGAAAAACCATGAGACTTCCCCCTCGCCGCGAGATGAGGCCCGATTCCCCTGCACTGCATGCAGAGCAATTCCGTGTTGCACATCAAACTTGAAAGGAGCCTTGATTTCCTTGATGGCACTCCAGAGAAACCCCAAGAACACTGTTTCAAGGCTAGAGGGATCCTGAGGTCACTGTAGCGACAGGAAAGAGCTCCGTGGACCAAAAATCAACTCGAGATGAGAGGTTAGTCCTTGGCTTCGACTCCAGAGGAATACCACCTTACCACAAGCACCTCAAGAGGAGGCTTCTCTCAGCTCTAGCTATGTGAGAGGGACCCTGAGTTTGCGCCCTCAAGTGGAATGGACACCGCGATGCCCTGACTCGAAATAAGGCCGGATATCCCTGCAGTGACTTGAATGCAGGCTCGTCTTGCATCTCCCAAGATGAAAGGATGTCTGAATCCCCTGTGGAGACCACAGAGAAAGACCTAGTTCCCGACCTCATCGCGAACGGAGGCCTCACATCCTTTGAAAACTCCAGAGGTACGCGGAGATCAGTGCCTCCA